>NC_056626.2:329713240-330037708 GCF_002870075.4 Lactuca sativa | reverse complement strand
AACCAATAAAGCCAAGAATGCAAAATCAATGTAGAATCATATGAACCATATGTAGAAAATAAACAACGAAAACAAATTCTTAAGACCATAAGAACCTAATTTCACACACATACACACAATGATAAACAGGATGTAGAAAATCAAAATGTAAACTAAACCCACAAATCAAACTGTAGAAATCAATATATATATATACACACCAGAGATTGAAGTAACATGTTCTTGATTTTCGGTACTAATTTAGAGTTTTTGAAGCAAACTCCTTGAGGAAGTGTTCTAAATTTCTGAAAGTTTTGAAATTTTTTTGGGTTTAAATAAAGCAAACCTGTTACTGAGTTCTGAGTTCTGGGTTTAATATATATATATATATATATATATATATATATATATATATATATATATATATATATATATATATATTAAACCCAGAACTCAGAACTCAGTAACAGGTTTTGCTTTATTTAAACCCAAAAAAATTTCAAAACTTTCAGAAATTTAGAACACTTCCTCAAGGAGTTTGCTTCAAAAACTCTAAATTAGTACCGAAAATCAAGAACATGTTACTTCAATCTCTGGTGTGCGATAATGACTAACAATTGGAGGTCGAAGATGGAGACATGGCGTATGAGCGCGTTTTTCTCAACTCACCAAAAACTCTTCCTCATCTGATGTATGTTGCAGGTGTGTGATGGTGACTAACAATCGGAGGTCTAATTTTGGTGGTGAGAGTTTGAGTTGAAGAATATGGGAATGAGAAATTAAACTGTTTCTTGAGGTTTTTAAGATCGACGGTGAAGGTGAGGTTTTTCAGATCGGCAGCAAAGGTTTTGGGTTTTTTGATCAACGACTGTGAATGTTCTTTGGTTAGGTGACGATGTCGGTGAAGGAGAGATGCTTAAGATCTGGCGATGGAGAGGGATGTTCTTGAGTGTTAAGATGGAGGTCATAGATGGTGGTGGTGACAAACGGTGGTCAAAATCGATGGTTATAGGGTATGTGTTTTGAAGATCGAACCTAGAAGATGTTCTTGAGAATATGATTTTGAGAAGATATTCTTAAATTATTGAGTGTTTATCAAAAACAACCCGAGAGATAGAGAAAGTGTAACATCCAGATTCTTAGGGTTATTATAGTGTAGGTTAATCTTGTGATTAACGGAGAGACTCGACGAGTTGAGGATCCAACTCGCCGATTCGAGTCGGGCTTCTCACGCGGATTTAATGAGTGGACTCGACGAGTCAGAGGAGGGACTTGTCGAGTAGGTGTTGGGCAGAGCAAACCTAATTTCTCGGGTTTGGGACCTATTTAAAGGTCCTTATGGCCTTCATTTGCAGCCATTACACCCTGAGAAACCCTAGAGAGCAGAGAGAAAGCATGTGGTGCAAGAGGAAGGCTAATTCATCATCTTTTGGTGTGTCTTAGCAAAGGGAAAGATAGATTTCGAGCTAGGATGTCCTGTAGGACTCAAATCTTCTATCATTTCATTCAGAGCTGCTGTGAGAGGTAAGGATTCATGTCCATCTTCGTTTGGGTGATAGATTTCACGAATCTAGGGTTTCTTCTCTTCTTTTGATAATTGATCTAGAGTATGTGATGCCTCTTGTGTCTATATCTTCAGATGTGGACCTTGAGAGGTACAAAGAGTCCCTATTCCCCAGCTTTATGTAGTCCTTTATGAATTTGGAGCTAAGGTTATCATTTTAAGGGTTATTTATCCATTTACGGCTATATGTGGGCCGCATGAACGTAAAGTTTGAACCTTCACATGTTTATTGAGGTTGGGAAGGTCGGATCTATGGATTAGAGGAACAGATCTGACCTCAGAAGGTCGTTTGAGTATGATCATGAAAGCAACACACCGAGTTCATAATTGGACTCGACGAGTCGAGTCGGGTTGCCCCGCGATTCGAATCCAGTGGAAAGGTTCACTCAACGAGTCGAGTGAGGCCTTGGAAGAGTCAGAAGACACGCATGGACTCGCCGAGTCACCCCTGTGTACTCGTCGGGTCTGGTCAGAGTTGACCGTTGACTTTTGTTGACTTTGGGGTTTGGTCAACATAGGTAATAGAGGCCATGGAGGGGTAAAATGGTCTTTTACCCACTATCTGATTAGAGAGGGAAAGAGTAATCGCCGGTTTAATTAGAGTGGAGACTTCTAGTGTTAATTAGAGATATTGGCCTTATGTGTTAGGCGGTGGCGAGTTCGAGATTCAAGTGTGAGGATATCTGCTTTCTGCTTGCCAGGTGAGTCTTCTCACTATACTTTACCTAGAGTGGTAACAGAGTTATGTGATAGAGTTATTGTATGCTATCTATGCGATGTGTGGCACTGCATTATTTCTATGTGATTTATGCTGTGTGTATATCAGAGTTAGGACCGGAAGGTCCACAGAGCTAGGACCATAGGGTCCACAGAGTTAGGTTTAGAGTTATGTGCCAGCATATTTGTATGTTATTTATTTTATGAGATTTATTGTGATATGTGATATGCATGATTCAGAGTTATCAGAGTTAGGACCTTTGGGTCCATAGACTTAGGGCCATAGGGTCCATAGAGAGTTGGGACTGGAGGGTCCCACTGAGACACACTGAACAGAGAGTCAACAGAGTTATAGCCTTGAGTGGCTAATATGTGTTAGAGTGGTATTTTGGGGAACTCACCAAGCTTTGTGCTTACAGTGTTTTTTGTTATATGTTTCAGGTTTTCTCAGGATCACGGGACGGCACCGGCTCGATTGTACACACCAGAAGAAGCATTGGTTTTGAGGATCCTGGTCTATTAATTGATTGAACAAAAGAGTCATGTATTGTAATTTAAACAAAAGGGAGATTTTTATGAAAAGTGTTAAAGAGATAAACGATTTTAAACGAAAAATTTGTTTTAAAAATTTCAGTGTTACAAGTTGGTATCAGAGCCTTGGTTTGAGGGATTCGGATGCACCTTCGGGTAATCTGGACTCAAACTGAGGAAGTAAGAAGAGTTTTCAAAGAAATGATTTTCTAAAAGTGAATAAGAGTTCAAAGAGAAAGGAAGAAAGAGCAGTGTGTACAATCAGCCAGAGCCCGAACGGTGATTTCCCAAAATACCCTTACTTTTGTATTATGAGATATTTATGATACATTTTATGAGATATTATGCATGATAGAGACAGGCTAGGTATTTCATATCTTAGGACTAGAGTGGCCTGATTTGTGATGCCTTAGCTTAGGAGTTACTGTTATATGTGATGTGTTTTTGAGAATGTGATGGGTGAGAGTATTCAGTTGGAATCCTTTTAGGGGATTTGAGTAGAGGAGTAATCTAGGAGAGATGCCTAGATGAGTATTGTGGTGCTTATCGAAAGAATAGTTAGAACCCGCGAGGGGGTAGAGTTGCAGAGTTTGGTGGTACTTTTAAGAATGATCAGAGCAAGCGCAGTTATCACCCAGAGTGAGTTCTATGTATTCTTCGATGCCCGAATGCTGCTTGCTTCGTGCTTTGTGGAACTCTTGATGATGGGAGTCAGCTACCAAGTGAATATCACGATATTCAGGAGGTAGATGGATGGCATCATTAGGAGCTCTTCAACGACTGATGACGGAGAAGTGGGAAGACCAAGGAAGGGCCTAGGGGGTAACCTTAGCCAGATGAGTATGCTGGCAGAGTAGAGCATTTCGCTGAGGAGTGAGCACGTGTGACGGAATTGGGGAATAAGAAGGTTGAGCAGCTACTTAGGAGCTCTGGGATGGTCCGTGTGGAAAGTATGGGTAGATGTGGCAGGTAGTATGGGCCCTTACTACCGAAAGCAGAGGACCCATACTCGATATAGGGAGTATTCTGAAGGTTCTAAGTAGCATATTGAGGAGTGATGTTATGGTTCAAGTACCATACATCGGAGCAGATTGAGAGGTGATGTTATGGTTCGAGTACCATACATCGGAGCAGATTGAGGAGTGATGTTATGGTTCGAGTACCATACATCGGAGCAGATTGAGGAGTGATGTTATGGTTCGTGTACCATGCATCAGAGCAGATTGAGGAAGTGATGTTATGGTTCGAGTACCATACATTGGAGCAGATTCAAGAGTGATGTTATGGTTCGTGTACCATACATCGGAGCAGATTAAGGAGTGATGTTATGGTTCGAGTACCATGCATCAGAGCAGATTGAGGAGTGATGTTATGGTTCGAGAATCATATATTGTAGCAGATTGAGAAGAGATGTCATGGGATGAGTACCATGGTTCTTAGCAAATGATGCTTGTGATTCTTCGGTTGTCCGGTCAGGATTGATTGGTGGAATTTGGACGCGATGGGGTTTTAGGCCTGAGGGCGATGATTGAGTCCGAAGAGGCATCCCTTGAGAGGGAGTTCGAGAGCATTTTAGAGTATTTTGGTAAGATGTCAGATGTAGTCGGAAGACTCAAGGATTAGTACAGAAGGTATTTATGGGGGATTGCGGTCTGAGTGAGCAATTAGCCGATGGAGGAGATGTCACCTTCTGTGACCTGATGGGTGCTATTTATGTTTCCTGTGGGAAGTAGGAGATGTGTGAGATTTCAGTTTTGGGTTTAGGAGTAAACCCTACAGGTTGACATTGATGACGATTTTTCCACCAGAGTATCAGGCAGCATGTCTGCCGCGAGGAAATGATCTACCATGAGCAGGTAATCAGTGGGAACTGAGATGGTCAAGGACCACATTACACCCTAATTGAGTATAGTAGGGCATGTGGTAGCGGTATCAGCGGGTAAACCAGTCGAGTTTATCAGAGTTGTGGCTTTTCTGTCTATGACGGGTATTGAGTATGGTAGTGGAGTCCCTATTCTCGTGATGATTTACGTGTTGGAACGGGGGTTGACAAGTTGAGGATGAGGAGTATGATGATTTATTGTTTCAGTCTAAGAGTCAGTGATAGTACTGGACAGTTGGGATGTTCAGTATTGGGATGGTATAAGACTTCGAATGGCTAGAGGCAGTCGTGATGAGAAGTTCCTGAAGATTTCTTCAGAGATTTAGGGTATTTGAGGTTTCTTGATCTCTACGTGGGGAGATCATTGGGCACTGTGTAGCACCTTCCAAGCGTAGGTGCGATGTTTCTGGAGGAAACCGTCTGTGGGGTAGAGTGTTGATATGTCAATTGGTGATGGTTCGAAAACTAAGTGGGGGAGAACCGGGTATTTTATTGAGGGAACCATAGATTTGTGCAAGAGCGGTTAGGGGTTGGATACAGAAACATGCGGCTCAAATTCATGAGACCAAGGTCATTGGTG
Organism: Lactuca sativa; assembly: GCF_002870075.4. Lineage (NCBI taxonomy): Eukaryota > Viridiplantae > Streptophyta > Magnoliopsida > Asterales > Asteraceae > Lactuca > Lactuca sativa. The sequence goes on along the minus strand of NC_056626.2, from coordinate 330,032,455 downwards.
ATCAAGAAAAGGTGCAGAGCGAGATAATGCATGTGGTATGTGTCTGAGAAAGGATGGGTGTCTCCACGGCAGGTGGCCAATGGTCAGGAATCTGGTGGTGGTCAGGGCCGTTTCAAGTGGAAGACTCGTAATTATGGTATGGGCAGTTGAGAACTTTTGGGTCGAAGTATGGACTGTATATGCCCCTTTTTGGGGTGGATAGAAGATTATCGAGCAGCCAACTCCCGGGCCGGTATGTGTATTCTTGCTTGGACTTTGAGCAGTAGGGGAAAGGGTTTCGGAGGATCATTAACGTGTTCTGAAGCGTTAGCGATTTCTTTATATTCCAATTGAGTGTTTGGATACACTGAAGTTGCGCATTGGATAAAATGAAGAATTATTTATGGGGTTCAGAGGAAATGTATTGTTGTATCTGTATGGTGCTGGGAGTAGGAGATCAGTGGTTAAGGCAGGACATCGTGATGTTCTGTAATGGTGTTCCGTGGTACCCGGGTATAATGTCCCGATTTTGGAGTTATTTAGAATCTTGAGTTTGAGACGACTAGTGGTGTATCATGTATCTACGGTTCGAGTGGGAGCCCTTCGAATATTGACATCAAGAGGGATTATTTAAGAAAGTGGATCTCCGCAGAGGTAAGTATTTTGTTATAGCAGTTGCCGCCAGAGTCTGTGATGCATATGTGGGACAAGTGTGTGTAGCTATCTATGATAGTCTACAGAGCATGAGTTAGTGGACGTAGTGTGACGTTGTAATGAGAATGAGAGTATGAGGTGAAGTTACGGGGAGTCGTAGTATTCACTAGTCAGAGGGTGTTGTGATGCTACGGGGAGCCGTAGTACTCACAAGTCAGAGAGAGGGAGTCGTGGTACTACGGGGAGCCGTAGTACTCACTAGTCAGTTGGTGTCGTGGTGCTACGGGGAGCCGTAGTACTCACTAGACGTCAAGAGAGTGTGATGATGGAGTGTTCTCCGATCAGTGTATGATGCAGAAGATTTTTAGGCTTGAGTAGCCCTAGTATTGAGTTTTTGGAGCCTGGGGGTTGAACCAGGGGCGAGACTGGGGTCTCTGTCTCTGTCAGGGCTAAGTCAATTTTTGGTTGGATTGTAGTTTTCATTTGGGAATTTTGTGACTTATGTGTCATAGGGTCGGGATAGTTGATGCGAAGAGGAAGTCAGTGGGAGCTCTTCTGCGGAGAGCCTGGCAGAGTTGTACGTGAGGGAGGTGGTATTGCGGCACGGAATACCGATATCGATTGTCTCAGATCGAGATGAACGTTTCACTTCCAGATTCTGGAAGAAATTCCATGAGGAGTTGGGCACGAGGTTGCATTTTAATACCGCCTACCACCCACAGAATGACGGGCAGAGCGAGCGGACGATTCAGACGCTCAAGGACATGCTTCAGGCATGTGTATTGGATTTCGGAAGGAGTTGGGACACGTACTTACCCTTGGCTGAGTTTTCCTATAACAACGGCCATCATTCGAGCATTGGTATGCCACCCTTTAAGCTGTTGTATGGGAGGAGGTGTCGGACTCCCATTTGTTGGGGATACGTAAGGCAACATGTGATGGGTAGTACGAAGATGGTGCTTCAGACGACCGAGCTGATTCAACAGGTCAGACAGAGGTTGCTTACGACCCAGAGCCGTCAGAAGAGTTATACGGATAGACGACGGTCAGAGCTCGAGTTCCAGGTCGGTGACTTCGTACTCCTGAAGGTATCTCCTTGGAAATGAGTGATCCGGTTTAGGAAGAGGGGCAAGCTGAGACCCCGATATATTGGCCCATTCCGAGTGATTGCGAGGGTAGGCAGGGTAGCCTTCCGGTTGGAGCTACCTACAGAGTTGGGCCAGATTCATGACATCATGCACGTATCGCAGCCGAGGAAGTGTATAGCCGATGAGTCGGCAGTGGTACCATTAGAGGATATTCAGGTGGATGCGATCTTGGACTATGTTGAGAGATCGGTCGCGATTATGGATTAGAAGATCAAAGTTCTGAGGAACAAGTGGTGCCCCTGGTGCAGGTCCAGTGGCAACATCGGAAGGGGTCCAAGCCGACTTGGGAGCCGGAGCGAGAGATGCGTGATCAGTGTCCTGAGTTGTGTATGGAGGAATGATTTCGAGGGCGAAATCTAATTCAAGTGGGGGAGATTGTAACATCTGGATTCTTAGGGTTATTATGGTGTAGGTTAATCTTGTGATTAAAGGAGAGACTTGACGAGTTGAGGATCCAACTCGCCGAGTCGAGTCAGGGGCTTCTCACGCGGATTTAATGAGTGGACTTGACGAGTCAGAGGAGGGACTCACCGAGTAGGTGCTAGGCAGAGAAACCCTAATTTCTCGGGTTTGGGACCTATTTAAAGGTCCTTATGGACTTCGTTTGCGGCCATTACACCCTGAGAAACCCTAGAGAGCAGAGCGAAAGCATGTGGTGCAAGAGGAGGGCTAATTCATCATCTTTAGGTGTGTCTTAGCAAAGGGAAGGATGGATTTCGAGCTAGGATGTCTTGTGGGACTCAAAACCTCCATCATTTCATTCAGAGCTGCTGTGAGAGGAAAGGATTCATGTCCATCTTTGTTTGGGTGATATATTTCATGAATATAGGGTTTCTTCTCTTCTTTTGGTAAGAGATCTAGAGTATGTGATGCCCTCTTGTGTCTATATCTTCAGATATGGACCTTGAGAGGTCCAGAGGGTCCCTATTCCCCAGCTTTATGCAGTCCTTTATGAATTTGGAGCTAAGGTTATCATTTTAAGGGTTATTTATCCATTTACCGCTATATGTGGGCCGCATGAACGTAAATTTCTTTTGCAAATGCCACACATCTTTTAAAATTTTTGAGTTTTTGTAAAAGCCAAAAGTCAAAAAGTAATTCTTTAAGCAATCCCAAACACCCCCTCAAAGTTTGTTTGATTTCCAAAGTGATATGAGTTTCAAAATATTTTTTTCTAATTCAAAATTTCATTTCAAAATTTGCAAAATTTTGAAGTTCATTAATTGTACCCCAAATAATTGGAATAAAGCGTTTGTGAGCTTCTAGCTTCGTTTTGAACAAAAAAAAAATCTTGTTTGACACTATATTTTTTAGCGTTTAGTTTAAGAAAAACGCTTCAAATCTAAAAGTTATCTCATGTAGCGTTTAACCAAACGCTACCAGCTACCAGTTATCCGCTAGTTTTGCCGAACACGACCTAAATAATACTTCATGTTTCATATTTTGACTAGTCCAAATAACGATGAGCAAAATGTCTGACATAACCGAATTGTAACCGGAAACGTATAAGAATCCAATATTTAAATTAGTTTGGTTTTAGGTTGTTTGAATTTCCATTTTGTTCTTTCGGATTTTTCGGTTCGGGATCAATCCGTTCTGATTCTAAAACAAATCTCATCCAACATAAAAAGGATTTTTAAAATAGAAACAAACTAAACTGGATGCGGAACCTTATAGAAACTGAATATATAATTCCGTTTAGTTCTTGTTTCCTTAAATTTCTATTTTTTGGTTCCAAAACGACTATATCTGTTTCTAAACTGATCACATCCCTAGCTCCAATAATTTCATATCTTAGAAAAATAAATTCAAATTTAACAATGATTGATATGGTCAAAAAGTCGTACATCTATTAAAAAATTTAAAAACATGAAAATAAAATTAGCTAATATATTCAATTTAGCTTAATATTATGTATTGAACCCATTTTAAAATTAAACTTTAAAATTAATGATTCAAAAGCAATATATCTTTTTCTTTTTCCTAGTTTCGTAAGTGCTACAAATGTCGATTTTTGCATATGACGATATCCACAAATAATTTGATACATACACATATGATATGTCTTGTTGTTTTTTCTTGCTTTTCAATAAGAACTTAATAGTTGAAGAGTGAAATTTCACACTGTAAATATCGATATGTCTTGTTGTTTTTTCTTGCTTTTCGATAGGAACCTAATAGTTGAAGAGTGAAATTTCACATAGTAAATATCATATTCAAATATTTATACACCCAAAATATTGTTACTGTTCTGCGATTGACCTCTCACTTGGACATTAGGGCGGTTGGCGTAGGTCGCTTAGATTGTATGGTTTATCATTCATTATGATATCTTATAGTGACGTTTCGCATTACCCTCAATACCAAGGAATGATCGATAATTAATCATTTTAAAAACATACATACCCACTCCTAGATCTCCTCCATGTTGAGGTAGCTCATCAGCCTCGTAGAAATGCATCTATAAATTCTTCTTCCAATCTCCACCTCATTGATCAATCTCCACCTCTAGAAACATTCCATTTTCAAAACCCTAGCCTCTCTTTTTCCTCCTTGTTCATTGGTGGTGTTTTGGTAACCTTTGGTGAAGAACCGAGTGGATTTTGTACTAAAAAAGCTAGATCCATAATAGATTCAACCATTTAACCTCCTTTTGGACCTTTGTAAGTCATCAAGTTCCTGCATTTATGTGTTTTGCTTAGTAGATTTTGGATTATGAGCATGTTTTGGTTCCCTTAATGATATTTGGATGGAGTTTTGGTCCAAAGGTTGCAGTTGATGGTTCTTTGGAACCATATGGTGGAAAGAAGTGATTGACATCAAGCCTTTTGAGCCATAAATGAATATTGTAGTATTTAGGTCGTATTTTAGACCTAAGATAGAAAATAGTGTGTTTGAGGCATGTAAATGGATAAAGTTGGAAACTTTATCCATTAAGTCATTATTTTGATGTGATATGGAAAGTTAAAACCTTAATATGAAGGGATTAAGTGTTTAATAAAAGAAGTAATATGCTTAGAAGACCGCGACACGACCAAGGAAGGATGACGTCATGAATATGGGTCTGATGTCGGGATTGTTTTGTCGTTTAATGGCTGTGACACGACTAGAAGCTGTGTCGCAGTGCATTGACTGTTGATCATTAACTTTGACTAGTTGACCGTTACCCATTGACTTTGACCAGTTAAACATCGATTTTTTCTAGTTTGACTTTAGGTCAAACTTTTTGAGTTTAAGCTATAAGGGAGATTTAAACTTTGTTGTTTATGTGGTTCGTGAGATAGATTCTTATGAGTACATGAATTTAGTTGTGTTTCTCTAGCTTTCAGTTCATGTAAGTTATCCCACTATACTATGTGTTACAGTATATATCATTTATATGTTAGGATGTAGTGGTTTTAGTATGTTGATTAGAAATGTAGGCTAGTATAGACTTATTCATGTTGATTACCTAATTGTTTGATTGCACGATATGTTGATATGTTATGTTGAGGGGTTGATAATAGTACGAGAGTTGTGAGCCTAAATTACTTACGGTTTACGGTAGAACAGTACGAGAGTTGTGAGCCTAGACACCTATTATCGGTGACTAGGTTGACACTAGAGCCAATTGTCGCTACATGGATCGGCACGAGAGACGAAAGACTTGTTTGTATACGGATCGACACGAGGGACAAGAGACTTGTTTGTGTGCTAATCGACACGAGAGCCAATATACATGTTTGTATGCTATGTTTGTGAATTGTTGTATTTGGTATTTTAGGGAACTCACTAAGCTTTATGCTTATAGTTGTTGATTAAATGTTTTCATGTGTATATGTTGCTAAGGGGGAGGGCCCAACTTGACTGTACTGTATGCGCATCGCATAGGATTTCATTATTGATACTCTTGTTTTATTAGAAAAGGTTTTTGGACATTTCATTTATGTTTGAAAAAGAAATTTTGGTTTTAAAATTTGGGACCTTACATGATGGATATCTATTCACTAGATACAAATAGTGTTCACTGCTTCTAACAAAAACTGCTTTAATAAATCAACACATAAATGCATGCACGTTACACGCTATATCAATGTTTGGTTCATCGCTTCTTCCACTCTATTTGCTAAAATGTGTTTCATACAATATGGTATGTTATGATATGTGACATCCCCAAATTCACGGCCAGAAAAGACTAGTTTAATTTATACTTTTAAAATAATTTCATAGTAATCCTTTGATTAAAAGAGTTTCGGAATTTGTTCTCAAAACGAAATATGATAAAATAAGATTTACCAAAGCATTTCTTAAAGAAATGTATTGTCATTATATAACAAAACTCGGGATGTCATGCTCCGATACATATAAAAGCATAAACGGCACATTATAAGCCTTACAACGGTTATATACACTACATGCCTATAATCAAAATATCTTGACAAGTCATCCAACTTATGCTTTCACGCCACTTCCTGTAATACAAAGAAAACTGAGTGGGTCAGGATTGGGAGCCTGGTGAGCACATAGGGTTTTCAACCCACAATAAATATTTATATTAATTTCATCAACCAACAATAACCCAATTACCCATTCCCGTTATCCTCACTTTACGTCCCTAAAACAACTGTCACAAGGGACCTAGTATAAGGATTTTCATTGGGTCGACAACACATGCTTTGGGGGTTCCTCGACAATATATGTCAAACAAGGCAACCATGTGGGGGATGGAGTACAGAAAATGAACACCCAAGTTCATTAACACCTATAGGTGGCGAGCCTGCCAGCGTTCCACTAGACTGTCTAGAAAAGTCTATGGTCGTCATCTAAACTCTGCTAGATGACTGAATCAACAACAAAATCGAGGCCTTTCATCTGTTTATCTGTCACACCCCCAAACCAAGGATGGCGGAAACGTTCGAGGGTGGAGGACTTCATGTAGAGTATCACAACAATGAGTATAATAGTGCTCAAAGTAAATACAACCATCATAAATATAACTGAAAAAGTTACACCAATGTATATGTTTACATGATTCGAATCAATTACATTATGAAACAAAATGAACTATTTGACGATTTATCGTCCCATCCTCAAAACGTTGTCGGTTTCCTGTTTTCACTGAATTCCTGAGAATACAAGTAGTTTTGAAAAGTGTCAACACAAAGGTTGGTGAGTTCATAAGAGATTTTATTGGAGAATTAGACCGTTTTCCTTGTAAAAATGATATGATATGTATTCAGAAAATCCGATATTTTCTTTATAAAGTTTATGTAATGTAGTCTCATAACCGATGACCAAAATGTATAAGTAACCTTTCTTATTAAAGGAAAATAAAATGTGCTTAAATTGACATAAACGCTCTTGAAATAAATGATGTTCCCGCAAATTCTTATGTTTGTCAATACTTAATGTATATGTAGTCCTAAGTCTCAGGACCGAGAAAATAACAAGTATCGTCTATACTTAAAGTTATAAATGTGGTTTCAAATGATGTGTAGTCATAAATACCAAAAACCGAATGTAGACAGTAATATCGGTACTTATTGAGATAAAAGTGATTTTAAAATCGACATAGAAACCCATTAAAGTTTTATAAAAATCCCGTAAACTTTATGTATTGTTATATCCTTATGTGAGCCGCTATAATCATACTTAAGACTAAATGAACCTGTCACGACGTTTCTCAGGCGTCGAATAACTGAAATGACAATTATCACCCGTAGACCTGCAGGTCCAACTGTAGCTAGCAGCAAGGTGTGGGGTGTCAAACCCAATATATATCTATATATAACTATCACGTTCTCCCTCCAGGAGACTCTGATTATAACGTACAGGATTTTATATTCCACACTCGGACGTACGGAAAGAGAACGTCTCACAATCTAGGTTAACAAGTTTACAAGTTGTATGCGGGAGTGTAAAACCTTTCTGTATGAATGTACCCTTTTCGTACGTGTGTGTTATGTGATGTATCGTAAACTATACCTATTATAGTTTATCCAAAACGTTTGTAATATATAAGAACTCTTTTATGAAAAAGCGTTAGGATTATGAAATCCATTAAACTATGCTTATTATAGTTTATATATATATGTATATATATATATATATATATATATATATATATATATATATATATATATATATATATATATACGTGTTCTAAATGAATGAATAATCTTATCATGAATGACTTATTTTCAGTTTATGATGATAAAATTTACAACGTATCACATTCAATACTTAGAACTTGACATTATACACTTTGCTCAACATAATACAAAGTGTTGTAAAAATTTCAAGCTGTTAACAAATTTTCAGCCTTTCTACACTGTTTTTGAAAATTTATAGAAAAATTATACGAAGTCGAAAACTAAATCCGTAAATTCTGGGAGTTCCCAAAATGTGTCTAGTTTACTCATAATTTTTATCATGATTTTTAATGACCTGTAACTTAGGTGAAAAAGTGCATAATCACAGACTGGTCCGGATTGGTGTTTGAAATGATAGGCAGTTTTGTAAAAATCACCATAAATTGTAGAAAAATCGTATGGGGATGTGCAAGTAGCCATTTTAAAGCTAAGAAGTGGAACTATATGCACCTAAAACAGTTTTGAAAACTAAAATGTTTAAGATGTCCAAAACAGTCCGTGAATGGAGTCCAACTTTTCTGATGACAACTGTTAGAAAATTTTAGTTATGTTCTTGGTGTTTTAACTTGTATTCCCCCCCTAAAAACTTAAGAAAACATGAAAAAGTAGGGGTATGAACTCACCTTGTGTGATTTCAGTAGATAAATATTGAAGAAGGGAAGTGTTCAACCCAAGAACACTTGAAGAATCGCTTGAAGATTCGAAGCTCTAACACAAATATAATGGAGTTTGTGTAAGATATCCATGATTTGAGTGGAAATAATTGAGATAATCATAAAGGAAATGGATTAAGCTTACCAATTGTGGAGGAAAAACTCAAGGTCAGCCCTTGAATCTCGGATTTCTAGAGAGAGAAAGTGAGAGAGAAAGGAGTTTGATCTTCTTGTGAAATGAGAACAAATGAGAGAAAATGAGGAGAGAGGATGAATATCCAGCTCTCAAAACATGGAGATGGCTTGTGAGGGAGGTAAAAAGTACAAGGAAGTGACAAGGTATGGTGGGGAGGAGTGTGGGTTAATCATGGAGTGGGTATGGGGTTGCTTGTGTCATAAAATAAGGTAAAGTCAACACTCTACCTTTGTACTTTACCTACTCTTATTTGGATAAGATTTTACCCTTAAAATGTGATTAAATCACTAATTTAGGGGTCTTATATTTTAAAATAAAGTTTTGGGTGAAAATCCTATGTTAAAATAATTAAAAATGGGTTTAAAACGCAAAAATAAGCAAAAACGGGGTGAAAAATGTATTTTCCAACGAGATTCTTCGGACCTAGGCCGAAGTTCGGTCCCTAGGCCGAAGTTCGGTCAGATGTGCATGGCTCGGAGGTGAAGGCGCGCCAGAAGGAAGAAGCGAAGCGAGAGTGATCCGAGGCTCGGTCCGAAGTCGGGCGGTTCGGTCCGAAGTCAGGCTAGAACCGAAGGGACTGTTGTGAACAGTAATGAACAGTACTTTCGGTTCGGATTTTCCCTTCTATGCTGGGTTCGGTTCGGACCTTCCTTCAGTGTTGGGTTCGGTTCGGATGAACAGTGTCTCGGTTCGGCTCATGAACAGTACCCTCGGTTCGTTGATGAATAGTACTTTCGGTTCGGTTCATGAATAGTACTTTCGGTTCGGAGGGTTCGTTTCCTTAAGTCCGTTTTTCGCGTAGACTTCCGTTTTTGGGCTATTTTCGCCAAATTCGGGGGTCGGAATGTCCCGAGTGATTATAGAAAGTCGGGGAGAGATTTCGAGAGAGATTTGAGAGAGATTCAACATACTCAGAGAGATTTGACATACTTGGAGAGATTTCACATACAGAGAGATATTTGGGAGAGATTTCACATACTTAGGGAGATTTGGGAGAGATTTGACATACTTAGAGAGATTTGGGAGAGATTTGACATACTTGGAGAGATTTCACATACAGAGAGATATTTGGGAGAGATTTCACATACTTAGGGAGATTTGGGACAGATTTGACATACTTAGAGAGATTTGGGAGAGGTTTGACATACTTGGAGAGATTTCACATACAGAGAGATATTTGGGAGAGATTTCACATACTTAGGGAGATTTGGGAGAGATTTGACATACTTGGAGAGATTTGGGAGAGATTTGACATACTTAGAGAGATTTGGGAGAGGTTTGACATACTTGGAGAGATTTCACATACGGAGAGATATTTGGGAGAGATTTCGCATATTTAGAGAGATTTGGGAGAGATTTGACTTACTTAGAGAGATTTGGGAGAGGTTTGACATACTTCGAGAGATTTCACATACGGAGAGATATTTGGGAGAGATTTCACATACTTAGAGATATGTGGGAGAGGTTTCACATACTTAGAGATATGTGGGAGAGGTTTCACATACTTAGGGATATGTGGGAGAGATTTCACATACTTAGAGATATGTGGGAGAGGTTTCACATACTTAGGGATATGTGGGAGAGATTTCACATACTTAGAGATATGTGGGAGAGGTTTCACATACTTAGGGATATGTGGGAGAGGTTTCACATACTTAGAGATATGTGGGAGAGATTTCACATGCTTAGGGATATGTGGGAGAGATTTCACATACTTAGAGATATGTGGGAGAGGTTTCATTGGTGACCTTTTTGAGGGTCCAGCTACGCACTGCAAGGTCCGTAAACCCCGTTAAGCCTTGTTTAGGGATCTTGCATACTCCCGATGAGTATGTAACATTGTTTTATCGGTTTAGCTCTCTACGTACCACCGTTTTAGGTTAAGGAGATCTAGATGTACGCACTTTTCAATTTATGATCTCTCATTAGAATAGAGAGTTGTTTAGAAGTTACATAACGTAAACTCTAGTACTCACGGCAAATTGAGTTGACCGGTTTGACTTGTTGACTTTTGTTGACTTTGACTTGACCGAAAATTGATGGTTGTCACATCATCCCCCCGTTAGAGGGAATTTCGTCCCGAAATTCGAATTTAGGCAAGGAGTTTGTAAATGACTAAGGTCGGCTCTACATTATTTTGATTCTGACTAAGAGATGAGTTATTATACACGAAATCTTAGTTCATACACATTATGATATAACCAATACTGGGCGGATAGTAAAATGTGTGATTCTACTTCAGTTTCACATCCCAACGAGGAAAAGAAACTAAGTCAGAATTCTCACATGCTATTATCTACCAGGTATTCGTTATATATAACTGGGGAATGTATTAGTGAGGAAATCATAGCAAATAACTTAGTAATTCTTCTTACTACGAGGGTAGATAAGCAAGTCACTTACAACGGCAACGATGAACTGATTCCTAGTAAGAATGACACATCCTATGAATACTGCGAACGGGTTGGTCCTATCCGAGGGGTATCACTACAGACTTGCAGCGTCCGCATCGAATTTGGAGGGTTGTCCTCAGACATCCTTATCCAATACTCGCGACTGGTGATATTCAGATCTCAGGTCTGATTCCTAAAGGGTACCTCGTTCCTTGTGGTTGGTCGGCCTATTCGTTTATGTGAGGCAGATAGTAAAGGTTTCTACTGGAGATATTGTCAGGGTCTCTGAGGTTAATGGAACTATGAGCAATTTGTCTTTCTATTTGAAGAATAAGAACAGAGCCTTCCAGGGTGAAAAGCTTGGTTATTCAATTTTATTGTTGAATAGTTCGACAGGTTTGACCTAAGAGTTCTTGTAGCTCGGTAGGAAGCATGTGGGTTTGGTTTACACGATTAGGCCTTCTTAGATGGTAGGACATTTACTCGCCCTCCTGGGCAACCTTGGCCCGAAGTTCATGGCAGAACTCGTACCATATCTTTCCTAGGCTTCTGTGCTTGGACCTTGCCTGCTACATGCGTGACATTCCCAAGGGTCTCCTGTAAGCACTTGTGATAAGGTTTCGGAAGTATAACACTCCTCTGATGCATGTTTTGGGGTTCCATAGCAAAAGATAATCCGTAGGTTCAAGCTGGATGTTTATGAGAGACGAAGGTTTCGATGTTCGGAGGGGTTAGGTGAAAGGTCCTTTTGTAGATGTTAAATTGGGAAGATGAGGGCTATATCAATGAAGATTGGATGACGACAGCAATATCTTTTTAGATAAAACTAGCTAAGCTGTATTCGCACGAAGAGATTACTGGAGTGATAAAGTATCTTGTGTTTCTTTTTAGGGTGATAAACTTTGTTTGATGTTATCATTATCGTAGATGATTTACACCACAGTGCCTAGCCCTGGCGGCAGGTGTGTTTCGAGAATTAGTAATGATATTTGACATCATGACCCCTGACAGGTCTCCCTATGATCGAATGGTATATGAATGTCGTATGTGATCTGATGTTGGGGAATCGTCGAGTGGGTGGCCCCACTCAACTCTTACTATTAGACACGGATTAGGAGTCGGGATGAAATTATTTGTTTCAAAACTTCAGTATTTCGATTATGATTAACCCCGATGTATGTACAAAGTCATCACATCTTAGAGGTAATGATCTTTAGATCATATATGAATGTATTTGGTTCGATTTGAACGAGAGAGTATTTTAACTACTTTTAGAAAGACGGTGACTTTTAGCAAGCATAACAATTTCATTACAAACATATAGCACTTAAACGTTTTGACGCTAGAAACATTACAAAAGTCCTAATACGGTTTCCTACTGATCCTGCCGGTTCGTTGGTTATGCTCCTCCGCTTTCCCCTTCATTCCTCTCAGTTGGACAGTTTCTCTTGAAGTGTCCCGCTTTGCCACATAGGAAGCACACTGGAATTACCTTGGTACTGGGTGTTGAAGTGATGTGCTGAGTTGGGGTCCTACAGAAACGGGCGGTGTGTCCTTTCCCGTTGCAGTTATCACATTTTAAGATTCGGCAAGCTCCTTTGTGATGGAAACTGCACTTGGCACACTTTGGGAGAGATCCCTCATATGGTCTGGCCGACGTTTGGGTGGTAGATCCTATGGCTAGTATTGGGGCATGCGTCGTGACTGCTGTTGTGATGGTGGGGGTGGCTATAGGTTGTTGTCTTTTAATGGATTTTTGTGATTGGTGGCGCTCTTTCATGTTCCAAAACTTTCTCTTCTTGTTCGTAGGTTTGAGACCTGAGGTATTTTTTTGCTGGCGGACACCCGTTGGTGTTCCTGAATATTACCACTATCGTTATTGTCAGCACCGCTTCCATTTCTGCTGGCGCTGTTAGCATTGAACTGTGCCATGACGGCTGCCACGGCTGCCGTGACTGCAGCCTGAAAAGTAGCAGCGTCTATCTACAGAGTTGGCACCTTGCCAGTTGGTTGGTTCCCTCTTGGTGAAGACATAGTTCTGTTTCACGATGAAAAACATCTTCGTTAGTGGAAATGGTTATCTTAAGTGCATCCTTACAATTTATATTAACGCATATAAATTTTTGCACATTACTGTACTACTCCTAGTGTTTCCGCTAACATTCTTGAAATAGGGTTACAACAGTGGGTAGGGGTAGGTTTCATACGGGCGTCAAGCTTTACCCATCTTAGAATCATGTGTGTCCAAACACGCTTGGCTGGGGAGTTTTGATGGGCTCCGGTGCATTAGTGTTGGTATGATTCGTAACCGTGAGTCTATGATGAAGGAACTTCTCAACAAAATGATTAAGGGTGAGATGATATTGAGTTTTTAGAATGGCTACACGTCGTGAGTTTCTAACTAAGCTTTATCTTATATTGATTTGTAACGTAATTTGGTCGTTAAGGGCGTTCTGAAAACAATTCATAACGGGAGTCTTTATATGGTAAACCCATGAATTTTTAGTAGTTCTGCATCCAAGTGGTGCCTTATAGCTGACCCAGGCTAGGTCCTTATTATGACCAATTGGAGTATGTTCTCGAAGATTTGACCTGCATCCCTATGACGCAGTCCTAATACAGAGTAGAAGTAAGTTTAGGTAGTGATCTTTTGATGTTGGTTGTTTGAAACCGGGTTCCATTGGTTGGCGAATGACATGATCCAACCTTGGAGAGAAGATCAGGAACGATTCCGGAGCTAGATTACTCTAGTTTTACAACTTGAATAGAGTGGGTTGTACGCAGGCTCCTATCGCAGCATGATGGGAGTGTTTGAACAAAAGGGTGACACATAACTCGGCCGATTGATACGTCATTGATGTTTAAGATATAACAATTTATGGAAAAATTGACCTTGTAGAGGGTCTTATATCATATCAAAGCAGGGGTGTCTTGGCCGCCTAAAGGTCTCACTAAAGGTACCTACAGTACAAGATAGTTTCATAGGGAATACCACCTAGGGCATAGATAGGGATAACGATTCCTTTTTAACATGAAATGAAGTAAGGCGTTTACTACTGGCGGCGGTCATTTTTCTTGTGATCTCTCAGTTCAGCTAGCTGCCGCTCCATAACAGGCATGTGCCTTTCGTACACCCTCTGGCGTACTCGGAGTTTTATGACATCGGTTCGTGATTCAGCCAGTGTTTGCAGCAGGGTTTCATAGCCTTTCGCAGACTTTTCACGAGTGTGCTCAAGGCGATTGGTGCGGATTGTATGTATTCTTGCATTTGCATCAACCTCTGCGATACGATGGGGAGTTGTTCTGCCCCGAATTCTCGTCTCAGGCAACTCTACAGACCAGGATTGGAAAAATTCTATCTGCTGGGGTTCCTTCGTTTATGTTGCAGAAGTTTCGATCTCCATCGAATGACATAGGTTGGTCTTGCTCTTCGCTCCATATTTCCAAGCACTCTACCCAAGGAGGCATCGGGCCTTGAAAAGCCGGTCGAGGATTGGGATTGGGAACATGGGTCATCGAGGATAGGTTCACCATTTCAGGTTCGGAGTCAGAACCGTCAGCAAGGCCTTCAGTTTGGTGACCATCCACAGGGATTGGGTGATCATTCTCTGGCTCCTCTCCGAGCCATTCAGTATTGTTGTGGCTAGGGTAGTACGGGTCGTCGTGGGGATGAAATCCAGCCATGATATCTTCGCGAGAAATGGGGATATAAGAAGTAACTAAGTAGATGTACTAATTAGATAATTGTAAGATGATCTTTATCAGGTACTTCAATACACTGTTTAGTGCATACTAGTCATATGTATTTGGGAAAGGATAGACCTTCGAATAAGCGACCCTAACTCTAAATCCCCAATCCAACGAGAACATGAAGTAAAGCAAAGATTCATAGATTCTAAGTCTATGACGTCCTGGCTACATATAATTTTAATGTATCCACCAAGCAATTATTGACCTATTGATAAAAATCTATTTAGTTCTCAGATAAATAATTATAATAACACCAAATACCCCTATGGTATTTCATTGTGGTAGTGTTGGTAAGTTTTTAGACTTGTTGCCATATCACAACCATTCTTGGGCATGTGCTAATCACTCCTCGGACGAGCATAGTTGATCAGGCTATGCCAATCCCAAGACTGACCATACATCCCCGAGCTTACCTGTGATATCCAACAATCATTACTTTTGTTTTGTTCTAGAACGACGTGACCCTAGTATGTATGCATGCGTGTATACTTTTAATAAGAAACTACTTATTTCTAAAAGTATAGTTGTTTTGAAAATATAAAATCAGAGACTCTAGTCCCAATGCATTTATAGTTTGTATATCTTATGTGGTTTGATATACTGAGTTCACTATAAACAATGCTCTGATACCAATCTGTCACACCCCCAAACCAAGGATGGCGGAAACGTTCGAGGGTGGAGGACTTCATGTAAAGTATCACAACAATGAGTATAATAGTGCTCAAAGTAAATACAACCATCATAAATATAACTGAAAAAGTTACACCAATGTATATGTTTACATGATTCGAATCAATTACATTATGAAACAAAATGAACTATTTGACGATTTATCGTCCCATCCTCAAAACGTTGTTGGTTTCCTGTTTTCACTGAATTCCTGAGAATACAAGTAGTTTTGAAAAGTGTCAACACAAAGGTTGGTGAGTTCATAAGAGATTTTATTGGAGAATTAGACCGTTTTCCTTGTAAAAATGATATGATATGTATTAAGAAAATCCTATATTTTCTTTATAAAGTTTATGTAATGTAGTCTCATAACCGATGACCAAAATGTATAAGTAACCTTTCTTATTAAAGGAAAATAAAATGTGCTTAAATTGACATAAACGCTCTTGAAATAAATGATGTTCCCGCAAATTCTTATGTTTGTCAATACTTAATGTATATGTAGTCCTAAGTCTCAGGACCGAGAAAATAACAAGTATCGTCTATACTTAAAGTTATAAATGTGGTTTCAAATGATGTGTAGTCATAAATACCAAAAACCGAATGTAGACAGTAATATCGGTACTTATTGAGATAAAAGTGATTTTAAAATCGACATAGAAACCCATTAAAGTTTTATAAAAATCCCGTAAACTTTATGTATTGTTATATCCTTATGTGAGCCGCTATAATCATACTTAAGACTAAATGAACCTGCCACGACGTTTCTCAGGCGTCGAATAACTGAAATGACAATTATCACCCGTAGACCTGCAGGTCCAACTGTAGCTAGCAGCAAGGTGTGGGGTGTCAAACCCAATATATATCTATATATAACTATCACGTTCTCCCTCCAGGAGACTCTGATTATAACGTACAGGATTTTATATTCCGCACTCGGACGTACGGAAAGAGAACGTCTCACAATCTAGGTTAACAAGTTTACAAGTTGTATGCGGGAGTGTAAAACCTTTCTGTATGAATGTACCCTTTTCGTACGTGTGTGTTATGTGATGTATCGTAAACTATACCTATTATAGTTTATCCGAAACGTTTGTAATATATAAGAACTCTTTTATGAAAAAGCGTTAGGATTATGAAATCCATTAAACTATGCTTATTATAGTTTATATATATATATATATATATATATATATATATATATATATATATATATATATATATATATATATATATATATATATATATACGTGTTCTAAATGAATGAATAATCTTATCATGAATGACTTATTTTCAGTTTATGATGATAAAATTTACAACGTATCACATTCAATACTTAGAACTTGACATTATACACTTTGCTCAACATAATACAAAGTGTTGTAAAAATTTTAAGCTGTTAACAAATTTTCAGCCTTTCTATACAGTTTTTGAAAATTTATAGAAAAATCATACGAAGTCGAAAACTAAATCCGTAAATTCTGGGAGTTCCCAAAATGTGTCTAGTTTACTCATAATTTTTATCATGATTTTTAATGACCTGTAACATAGGTGAAAAAGTCCATAATCACAGACTGGTCCGGATTGGTGTTTGAAATGATAGGCAGTTTTGTAAAAATCACCATAAATTGTAGAAAAATCGTATGGGGATGTGCAAGTAGCCATTTTAAAGCTAAGAAGTGGAACTATATGCACCTAAAACAGTTTTGAAAACTAAAATGTTTAAGATGTCCAAAACAGTCCGTGAATGGAGTCCAACTTTTCTGATGACAACTGTTAGAAAATTTTAGTTATGTTCTTGGTGTTTTAACTTGTATTCCCCCCCTAAAAACTTAAGAAAACATGAAAAAGTAGGGGTATGAACTCACCTTGTGTGATTTCAGTAGATAAATATTGAAGAAGGGAAGTGTTCAACCCAAGAACACTTGAAGAATCGCTTGAAGATTCGAAGCTCTAACACAAATATAATGGAGTTTGTGTAAGATATCCATGATTTGAGTGGAAATAATTGAGATAATCATAAAGGAAATGGATTAAGCTTACCAATTGTGGAGGAAAAACTCAAGGTCAGCCCTTGAATCTCGGATTTCTAGAGAGAGAAAGTGAGAGAGAAAGGAGTTTGATCTTCTTGTGAAATGAGAACAAATGAGAGAAAATGAGGAGAGAGGATGAATATCCAGCTCTCAAAACATGGAGATGGCTTGTGAGGGAGGTAAAAAGTACAAGGAAGTGACAAGGTATGGTGGGGAGGAGTGTGGGTTAATCATGGAGTGGGTATGGGGTTGCTTGTGTCATAAAATAAGGTAAAGTCAACACTCTACCTTTGTACTTTACCTACTCTTATTTGGATAAGATTTTACCCTTAAAATGTGATTAAATCACTAATTTAGGGGTCTTATATTTTAAAATAAAGTTTTGGGTGAAAATCCTATGTTAAAATAATTAAAAATGGGTTTAAAACGCAAAAATAAGCAAAAACGGGGTGAAAAATGTATTTTCCAACGAGATTCTTCGGACCTAGGCCGAAGTTCGGTCCCTAGGCCGAAGTTCGGTCAGATGTGCATGGCTCGGAGGTGAAGGCGCGCCAGAAGGAAGAAGCGAAGCGAGAGTGATCCGAGGCTCGGTCCGAAGTCGGGCGGTTCGGTCCGAAGTCAGGCTAGAACCGAAGGGACTGTTGTGAACAGTAATGAACAGTACTTTCGGTTCGGATTTTCCCTTCTATGCTGGGTTCGGTTCGGACCTTCCTTCAGTGTTGGGTTCGGTTCGGATGAACAGTGTCTCGGTTCGGCTCATGAACAGTACCCTCGGTTCGTTGATGAATAGTACTTTCGGTTCGGTTCATGAATAGTACTTTCGGTTCGGAGGGTTCGTTTCCTTAAGTCCGTTTTTCGCGTAGACTTCCGTTTTTGGGCTATTTTCGCCAAATTCGGGGGTCGGAATGTCCCGAGTGATTATAGAAAGTCGGGGAGAGATTTCGAGAGAGATTTGAGAGAGATTCAACATACTCAGAGAGATTTGACATACTTGGAGAGATTTCACATACAGAGAGATATTTGGGAGAGATTTCACATACTTAGGGAGATTTGGGAGAGATTTGACATACTTAGAGAGATTTGGGAGAGATTTGACATACTTGGAGAGATTTCACATACAGAGAGATATTTGGGAGAGATTTCACATACTTAGGGAGATTTGGGACAGATTTGACATACTTAGAGAGATTTGGGAGAGGTTTGACATACTTGGAGAGATTTCACATACAGAGAGATATTTGGGAGAGATTTCACATACTTAGGGAGATTTGGGAGAGATTTGACATACTTGGAGAGATTTGGGAGAGATTTGACATACTTAGAGAGATTTGGGAGAGGTTTGACATACTTGGAGAGATTTCACATACGGAGAGATATTTGGGAGAGATTTCGCATATTTAGAGAGATTTAGGAGAGATTTGACATACTTAGAGAGATTTGGGAGAGGTTTGACATACTTCGAGAGATTTCACATACGGAGAGATATTTGGGAGAGATTTCACATACTTAGAGATATGTGGGAGAGGTTTCACATACTTAGAGATATGTGGGAGAGGTTTCACATACTTAGGGATATGTGGGAGAGATTTCACATACTTAGAGATATGTGGGAGAGGTTTCACATACTTAGGGATATGTGGGAGAGATTTCACATACTTAGAGATATGTGGGAGAGGTTTCACATACTTAGGGATATGTGGGAGAGGTTTCACATACTTAGAGATATGTGGGAGAGATTTCACATACTTAGGGATATGTGGGAGAGATTTCACATACTTAGAGATATGTGGGAGAGGTTTCATTGGTGACCTTTTTGAGGGTCCAGCTACGCACTGCAAGGTCCGTAAACCCCGTTAAGCCTTGTTTAGGGATCTTGCATACTCCCGATGAGTATGTAACATTGTTTTATCGGTTTGGCTCTCTACGTACCACCGTTTTAGGTTAAGGAGATCTAGATGTACGCACTTTTCAATTTATGATCTCTCATTAGAATAGAGAGTTGTTTAGAAGTTACATAACGTAAACTCTAGTACTCACGGCAAATTGATTTGACCGGTTTGACTTGTTGACTTTTGTTGACTTTGACTTGACCGAAAATTGACGGTTGTCACATTATCACACGTCAACTATCTACCCAGCTCTACCCAACATTTTTTTAGATAGCAACATGCATATTCTTTCAGATTCAACTTATAAACTTGATAAGATATACATTCAATACTCATTCCATATAAACAGATCATATATATATATATACACATAGCACATATTCTATATGAGATACTTCATATTTATGTGTTATAAGAAAAGGGAAGATACCCTCACTCACAACATATACTTAATACATACAACAATACTTGTATTAACAATCGTGTATATGAAAGGGACTATTCACTCACTTTATAAGATGATTATCGGATAGCACTATGGCTCTAAATGTAGTATTCTTCAGTGAAACTGTGATCTCTTCACCCACCGGGCTTCTCGCGGGCAGAGCTTCGACTCAGAAACTCTTTTCTTCTCGGGATCTTTGGACCTTCGAGACTTGCTTTGGGTCTCGGGATGATACTGGTCTTCGGGGGTACTTCAAGATGGCTAGAGAGAGTATCGGGAGTGAGAGAGTGGGGAATTAGCAACCATGGTCGGCTGCCCTTTAACTTCTATTTATAGGGCTGAAAATCTATGCTCACGTCGTGAGCCACAACTGCTCACGTCGTGAGCTCGATGTCATGGTGTTCGTCATCAGGACACTTGCCCTGGAAGACGTCCATCACCTGCTCACATCGTGAACACTGTGCTCACGTCGTGTGCTCTGACACAGGTGGAAGTTCGAGCCCCGAACTTCAGAAATTCATATCTTTCGCATACGAGCTCCGTTTTCAACGTTCTTTATATGCACGCATAAGTGAGGTCATGCTCTATAACTCTCGTTTAGACTCCGTTGCTAATTTTGATTTAACTTTTATGATATTATTTTTAGTAGGCCGGGACAGGAAAACTCCGTTAGAAATTCATAACTTCTTCATCTGATGTCTGTTTTCGTCTGTCTTTTTACTGTTGGACAACTATCAACAAGATCTTCGATTCTCGTTTAGATTGTTTCGGCTAGAAATCACTCGATCTCATATTTGAACTTTGGGCTGCATACCGCTAGGTCGAAACTTCGAAAAAGCATAACTTCCTCATACGAAGTCAGATTTAGACGTTCTTTTTATGCACACTCTCGGTTTAACATATTCTACGACTTTCATTTAGATCACTAAGGCTAAATATCGCTCTATCGTAAACTCACTATTTACGTCATGTAGTGTCGTACCGGTTCTGTCGCGAAACTTCGACAAGTCATAACTTCTTCGTTATAACTCGGATTTCGGCATTCTCTATATATCCGGAACCCTTGACACGACCACTACAACTTCCTTCATAGATATAGGTTTTATATAATATTTCGTTATTACGCTTATTTTTATTCTTAATTCATTTAAGCCAAAAAAATTAATCATAAAACACATAATACTCAAATAATACATTTCTATTATTTCAAAATGAGTTACAAAGATTAACCTAGACTATTACACCAATATTAATGCCTAGCCTATAAACACGGACGTTACATGATACCTTCTACTTTGCAGAAGTTCTCAACACGGTTCATTGAAAAACTATAACCCAATATTCGTTTAAGTGTTTTGACTTGTTTTCATGTCTATTTTTCAACCATAGTTTCCAACGCACTGAACTTTCCATACACTTAATCCTTTTTCTTTATAAAATAGAATATAGACTCCCTTGAATTATAGTTAATAAAATTGACAAAGTACGAGCATCCACTATGAGATTTCACCAGAGATGGACTCCAATAAATCTTTCCTTTGATGCAATCTTCACATAATTTGGCTTTATCAATTACTTCTCCACCAAACAACCCTTTTTTACTCATGATTTACATAACCATCTTGTTCATGAACCCCTATCTTCGATTCCTTAACTTTGTATTGTCATCACATTATTCTAAGGATTGGGATACATCCAAAGTTCCTTTAACAATGCTTCCTTCCAGAAAATAAATTTATGTTGTAGCTTTCCTTTCATAATTACAAGAGCACATTTACATACTTTTATATAGTCATCTTCACCAGAATACTTTAGCCATTCTTGTCCAAAGTGCAATGGGAAATCAGGTTCTTCCGTAAATCAAGAACATACCAACAATCAAGTTTTCTAACCTTGTCATCAAACATCTTGATTTGCATCATGCCACTTCCCTTGATACAACGCATCCATTCATATGGTGAGATGCACCCGAGTTCAAGATCCAAGATTCTACATAACTAGCTGTGCATATAGCCAAAACACCGCACATGTCTCCTTCGTTTGAACTCTCTTAAACCACATACCACTATTATAATGTAGAACATGGTATCAACAAAATTCTAATAAGAATTTTGGTAGTGAAAACAACACAATAATATCTTGATCCTCATCTTCATTTTTAACATCAACAACTTGTAGATAAAGTATAATATAATTAAAATTGTCCAAATGATCCTTTACCTAGGTACTTTCTATTATCCGAACGGTATACAAACATTATTTTCGATATAACCAATTCGTGAGAAAATTGACATAATATCCTTCTTCAACGTCTCAGCCATGTATTTTGATATTTATGTTTCTCTTTCCAAAGTAATTGCACAACCCTATTGAAACAAAAGAGTCCTTATCTTCACCTTCCACATAGTAAATTCGTTCGAGCCATTGAATTTCTCTAACTTGAATTAATGATGCAACATTTCTTTAATCGATAGAGCAAATTATAGCTTTGTTACTACTTGTCAAGAAGGAATGGGAATAATCACACACACATACACATATAAAGACACAATATTTACATGGTTCGGTCAATGTGACCTACATCCATCGGCAGGAAGGAGTATTCTTATTCACAATCTTGAACACTGTATTATAGTATGATATGGTACCACCATTATGGAAATACTAGCTACAAGCCTTTATTTATAGGTAACATACAATGAAAACCATAGCTAAAACCAAACTGGGTCTTTATTCCATCATTTGATTGACAACCAAGCTAATAGACTATCAGTTAGCTACTAGTTTTCAATTCTCAACTCACATTTAACATAAGATAATGTTGATAAATAAAAATATTAATATCATTTTACTTAACTTGTTACGTAAAAAAACAAAACCAATTTTAAGACTTGATGAGCTATACACACCTTCTAGAGTTCATGCAACCATAAAGTTTCTCACAAAAATATCTAATCAATGGCTTATTATGAAGCCTATGATCAACCTCTATATGAGGGTATGAAGGGGAGTATATAGCAACAACATTAACTATAGAGACATATAGACTAATTATCTCATGTGATCTTATAGTGTCTGGGAGTATGGATTGTTTTAGGTTTTACTTTAATTAACTATGTATGTAGATCATAGTTGTCGTATATCCTGTTGAAAATAAAGCAAAGCGATTAGTGGTTCATGACAATCTTACAATAAACATATGTAATATTTTAACCCTACATATGAAATTGGTCAATAATTTAGCATATATTTAATTGAATGAACCTTTTAAAATTATAAGAATAGTTACCTCATTTATACATGGAATTGTCTCGACCGTTGGATCCTTCTCATTATTCAATTGGGTGTCATTCTTCATACCATTTTTTATGTTGGTATTTTCATAAAATATGAAACTTGTAAGATGATAAAGCATGCACCTCCAGTGTTCATAGTGTTAGATTACTCTTACAGATCTTCTCTTTAACCATATTCTCCTTTTCTTTCTCGTTCTACATACCAATGTCTATAGGTTAGTATTTTTCTATTAAGCCAAAATGAAACGACTAGAAACTTTTATCTTATATATATGGTGCCTAATCCATATAAGACTTAGTTGTTATACTTGTAACACCCGTTTTAGGTACAAGCTAATCCATAATATTGTGAGTCTTCCTTATGGGTAGCCACAACATGGTGGAGCCTCACCATGGCGTGGGTATGTTTTCAAAGATCAGGGGATTTAATATACCCGCCATGATGTGGCTATATGTGCCACGACGTGGCAACTGTTTTTAATGAAACTCTAATTTTCGGGCTGTAACTCTCGGTCTCCAGGTAAAAAAAATTCTTAAACTATAAGTATTATTGAATTTTGAGTTGGCCCAGTATGCTGGGCATAATAATGGTACGTTAGGTGTACCATGGTGAGCCTTAGACACGTGGTTTTACCCCTAGTACGTTGGGCGTACCTAGGCCAGATGCAAATCCTAAATTTTAGGGTTTGGACCATATTTAAGCAACCTTATGCCCCAAGGTTCTCTTATTACCAGCCTCCATTGTCCTTAAAATCTATATCTTGCAATACTAACCTATTTTTAGAGAGAATTGATCCTTGTATGTGTTGTGGTGTGTGTTTAGTGTATCTTGAAGAAGAAGAAGCTTGGTGAAGAAGCATTGATTAATTTGGAGCTCGTAGATTCAGGGTTTATTCATCTTTGTCAGCTTTATAGAGGTATAAATTCTTGACCTTGGTTACTCTACTCTTAGATCTAGGTCTAGTTGAGATTTGAGCATATTTTGGTCCTATGAATGAGTTCTTATGAGTAAATGTTACTCCATAAGTTTTGGGTTGTTCCTTTTGATGTTTCTGAGGTTCCTTGTTCACAAAGTTTGCATCTTGATGGTTGTAGATCAACCATGCATGAGTTAACGATTATGTAATGGAGGTAGAATTCTAAATCTAGGGTTTGAGTCTCTTTGAGACATACAAAGGCATCAAGTTGGTGACTTTATCCTTTACAACATTCCCCAAGAGCTAGATCTACAAATTGGACATTTGGAGTTAAAGCATCAAGTGCTTAATGATGTTTTGACCAGCTAGAGCGTACGTCAGGTGTACGATGAGCGTACACGGCTAAACCCCTGTTTTACCTTGGTAGCTCAAGTTGTACGCTGGGCGTACCTGGGTGGTACGCTTAGCATACTCACCAGGAACCATTTTGGGGCTTAGTTTTTGGGCCACTATTGGACCTTATGCTTTGGGCAATTGTTGGGCCAAAAGTCTTTTGGGTTCAGGATATTGTCAGGCCTTAGGCCTTTATGGATTTGGGTCATTTTTGTGCCTTGGGCCATTTTGGTTTTGGGTTGTGATTAGTTTGGCCCAATAAGGGAAGGGTAAAATGGTCTTTTACCCTAGGAGTCGAGATTAAGGATTTAGATTCCTCATTTTGGTTTATGGCCCAACTGTTAATTATGGTTTTATTATTCGTGATTTAATGCGGGTATTTTCCGATTCGAAATCTCGAGTGTTATTTGTTTATCAGCGGTTCGAGGTGAGTCTATTCATTGTACTCGTAGGTCGAAGGCACCAAGGTTGGCCCACTGGATTATGTGTGTAGGGTAATAGTTGTCTTTATGAAACTTATTGTTATGCTTATATATGCTTTTTATCTTTGTGACTCTTGCTGATATGATTGTATGCTTAGCTGTAGGGTGAAATAGATTTGATATCAGTTAAAAGAGACCGGAAGGGGGTGAAATAGACTCAGTATCGGTTGAAAGAGACCGAAGGGGGGTGGAATAGACCTGGTTATGTGTGAATTGTTATGTATGTATGGTATGGGGTATCTTGGGGAAACTCAATAAGCTTTGTGCATACAATTTTATTTTTATGGTTTCAGGTACTTCCAGTTCAAAAGGGAAGGGCCCGACATGATCACACTGCATCCACCCATGTTTTTCGCATTTTTATGACTTTGGGATTGTACTCTGATGATAATATTACTATGACATACTTTTGGATGTTTTGACATGAATATTTTTTGGTTGGGTTGAATTCAAAATGGAATTTTTACCAATGATTTTTTTAATGTTACACAGGCTTTACACCATATTTAACGAAATGAAGATGCTAGGGTTTGATCATCCTCAGCCTCAATCACTCTCAAACCCTTAGAAATCCTTACCCTTAACTTCTTTGAAGCTTTTGGAGCTCATCTGCTATATTGTATTGATTTTGAAGGAAGTAAAGAAAGATTTGTGCAAGAGACCAGCAAGCAACAATCCTAGAACTCTGAAAGTGCCTTGTTGGACCATTTGTAAGGCTCTTGATTTAGTCTTTTATCTTATCCTTAGAGATCTAGAGTTATTTTGTCACACCCCGGCCGTCGGTGTTAACACTGGGTAGTGTAACATCACTTTTCGTATCACAGTTATATAACATACATTGAACAATACTAATGAAAATACATACCTTTATTGATGATTGAAAGTTACATTATTGTTTTCCTAATATTTATTACATAATATCCGACTATGACATACTTCATACTGAACATAAAGATAATAGTAAAACTTCTCCTGTTCGAATACATACCAGCTTTTCAAGTTCCTGAAAACACATGCATTTTAAAAATACGTCAACATAAAGTTGGTGAGTCCATAGGTTTTGACTCCATAAAATAATACATTTTTACACATTCAAAAGTATAGTTTTGAAAGTATCATTTTGACTCTCCAACATTTAGTATCTATATTAGGTATAATAGTATACTTATCAATCAAGTGTTATACCTAAACATTTCTTAATCCTAACGTATAATGTTTCTAACAATTTGCTACCATGAGACTATAACCGCTGCTATGACATAATACCTCTGATAGAATACACTCATGATTTACCATGAGAAACAAACACACTCATGATTTACCATGAGAAACAACACCGTACGCTTCATCGACGCCGGAACAATAACAAATAAAAGGATAGTTCATCACTTGCTTTTGGTTGACTGTAGCTAACAATCACAAGTGGGGTGGTCAAGCCGTATAATAATTATACACGACTTCCTCGCTCATACGGGATTAACGGTTACAGTTTAGAGGATTTCCGCTAAGATCCCCAATCTCAGTTGATGAATACAATTACTCATGTAGACTTTGACGGCTTCCTATAGCTCTAACAACAAAAGCATCTTCATGTCTAAAACCTTAAGTTACTAGACTATGCTTTTAAACATTACTTCTAACTTCATAATATTTAGGCAATATAACCGCTACATCTTGAAGTAAAACCAGGTTTTATCTTGACCTAAAACCAATAATAACAACATATAACGTTTCTAGTTTTATCTTGTCATAAAACTATCAATAACAACATATAACATATCCAATTTTATATTGACATAAAACTAACAATAACAACATATAACATACCAATTTTATCTTGACATAAAACCAATAATAGCAACATACTTTATAACTTAACATATAGAACTTCCGAATATAACTTCGGAACTATATCACACACAAAATATATGTAGAATCCTAAGTATAACTCAAGATCTACATTAATATACTACTATAACAATAACATGTTAACAATGTTACGATAGTTGTATCTTTTCAGATACGAAATAACTATATCCCGGTTATTATAACTATCTATGTTGATACTAATATACTATCATATAGACATAATAATAACGTATATACAATATTTAGCATGCGTTTTCCCCTGAAAATATTAGAAAGTGGGGCCTTGAAACTCACCCTAGTAGCGTGATTTTATGTTATCTAAGCAGAAACGGTCAGCGTGCGAGATCGTCGGGGGTCGGGATGCAAGATGGCTTCAGCAAAGGAGAGAAAGGGAAGAAGTTTTGGTGTAAGAATGGCTGAAGTCGGACCTGCTATTTATAGTAGGGATTTTAGAAAATCACGTCGTAAGTTTCATAAGGCTCACGTCGTGAGTCTTCCATGATCACCCCGTAGACTTTCCATTTGTGTCCCTAGTTTCGGAAGGTGGCCATGTGACTCCTCACGTCGTGAAAAACTCCTTGTTCACGTCGTGAAAAACTCCTTGTTCACGTCGTGAGTTTGGATCCTATCCCCTCGCAACCTCGTCACACCTTCTAGATTCCGAGATGTGGCAAAATGAATCCTCACTTCGTGAATAAACCCTTGTTCACGTCGTGAGTTTAGTTAGATTAGGGTTTCTGAAAGCTGAATCTTCAGAAAGCCATAACTTTTGCATACAAACTCCATTTTTGACGTTCTTTATATGAATGCGTAGGTATTTACGAGTACTACAACTCTCTATTAGACTTAAATAGCTAATTCTAAGTCTATTTTAAAGTCCTATTATTATAGAGATTTATAGTGTTCGGTTTATCATAACTTCTTCATGCGAAGGCAGATTCAGACGTTCTCTATATTTTTGGAATCGTATGGACGTATACTTTGAGTTGTATCATAAAGAAAATTCATATTTGTATTAGAATTTATCATGAACTACATAGTATGCTTATCACATTAGTTTACAAAATCACATTACATGATTGGTATAATCACATGTGATTGTTATTGACCTAATTTTGACGGGTGTTACATTCTCCCCCCGTTAGAACAATTTCGTCCCAAAATGTATCTTGTGGATAGGGTTTTGTCAAATAGTTGGGGGTATTTTGCTTTCATCTGATCTTCACGTTCCCAAGTAAATTCAGGTCCTCGTAAAGAGTTCCATCGAACTTTCACTATGGGAATACGACTTTGCTTTAATCGTTTGAATTCTGGATCCATGATCTTGACAGGTTCTTCTACAAAGTTGAGTTTGGTATTGACTTGTATCTCGTCGAGAGGTACAACAAGAGTGTCATCGGATAGACATATTTTGAGATTTGATATGTGAAAAACATCGTGTACATTAGTTAGCTCTTGAGGCAACTTGAGTTGGTATGCGACAGAACCAATTCTTGCCAGAATTTCAAAAGGTCCTATATATCGTGGGTTTAGTTTGCCTCGCTTCCCGAATCGAATTACACCTTTCCAAGCAGATACTTTCAAAATTAATTTATCTCCAACTTGGAATTCTAAAGGCTTACGTCTTACGTCGACATAGCTCTTTTGACGATCACGTGCAACCTTTAATCGATCCTTAATTTGCACAATCTTTTCAGTTGTCTCGTGGATTATTTCTGGTCCAGTACGTAAGGTATCGCCTGTACGTTCTCTGGGCATCTGCGTATCTCCAACTTCTGCCCAACATACTGGGGAACGACATTTTCGTCCATAAAGAACCTCAAACGGTGCGACCTTGATGTTGGTGTGATGACTATTGTTGTAGGAAAACTCAATTAACGGTAAATGAGTATCCCACGCATTTCCAAAGTCTATTACACAGGCTCGGAGCATATCTTTTAAAGTCTGAATGGTTCTCTCACTCTGACCATCAGTTTGTGGATGGTAAGTTGTACTCATGTCTAGACGTGTTCCTAAGGATTATTTTAGAGATTGCAAAAATCGTGAAGTGAATCTACTATCTCTGTCAGAAATAATAGAATTCGGAACTCCATGCAATCTGAAAATTTCCTTAAGATAATTTCTAGTTAGATTTTCCATCTTGTCTTTCTTCTTAATTGGTAAGAAATGGGCGGACTTAGTCAATCTATCGACTATTACCCAAACAGTGTCGAACCCACTAGGAGTTTTAGGTAACTTAGTGATGAAGTCCATTGATATCTGCTCCCATTTCCATTCAGGTATTTCCGGTTCTTGAAGTAAACATGAAGGCCTTTGATGTTCTGCCTTTACTCTAGAACAGGTTAAACATCTGCTCACATAAGTAGCAATTTTTCCCTTCATGTTTGGCCACCAATAATGTACTTTTAAATCTAAGTACATTCTGTCAGAACCTGGATGCACGAAATATTTTGACTTGTGGGCTTCTTCTAAGACCAATTCCCTGATTCCACCGAACTTAGGCGTCCAAATTCGGTTCATAAAGTGTCGCGTTCCGTCATCTTTTTGTATAAGTTGCTTTTCCATTCCTCATAAAGCTTCGTTCTTGATGTTTTCTTCTTTTAGAGCCTCAAGTTGAGCTTCTCTAATTTGTGCGGTAAAGTTAGAATGGATCGTTATAGTTAATGCTTGTACCCGTCGGGGTTTAATATATTCTTTCTGGCTCAAGGCATCTGCTACCACGTTTTCTTTTCCGGGATGATAACGAATCTCACATTCGTAATCATTCAAAATTTCGACCCATCGTCGTTGTCTCATATTAAGATATTTTTGGTTGAAGATGTGCTGGAGACTCTTGTGGTCGGTAAAAATAGTACACTTAGTACCGTATAGGTAATGTCTCTAGATTTTTAGTGCAAAAACTATAGCTCCTAATTCAAGATCATGGGTAGTTTAATTATTCTCATGCACCTTAAGTTGTCGTGATGCGTAGGCGATAACCTTTCCTCTTTGCATCAACACACATCCCAATCCTTGATTTGATGCGTCACAGTATACAACGAAATCTTCTGTCCCCTCTGGAAGGGATAGGATTGGTGCACTACACAACATTTGCTTTAGTTTCTGAAAAGCAGCTTCTTGTTTGTCTTCCCAGTTGAACTTTGTATCCTTCTGGGTTAGTGTTGTAAGCGGCTTGGCTATTTTTGGAGAAATTCTCTATGAATTTGCGGTAATAGCTAGCAAGTCCTAGGTATTGACGCACCTCCGTTGGCGTCTTTGGTGCTTCCTAATTCCTGATTGCTTCAACTTTGGATGGGTCAACATGAATCCCTTCGTTGCTAAGTACATGACCTAAAAATTGTACTTCTCTAATTCAAAACTCACATTTGGAGAATTTAGCGTACAACTTTTCTTTTCTTAGTAGTTCCAAGATTATTTGCAGGTGTTGACCATGTTCTTCCTTGGTTCGTGAATATATCAATATATCATCGATAAATACGATCATGAATTTATCCAAGTATGGTTTGCAAACACGATTCATGAGATCCATAAACACTGCTGGGGCATTGGTTAATCTAAAATACATAACTAAGAACTCATAATGACCATAACGAGTTCCAAATGCTGTTTTTGGAATGTCGTCTTCTTGTACTCTGAGTTGATGGTATTCTGATCTAAGGTCTATCTTTGAGTAGTAGCTAGATCCTTGCAGTTGATCGAGTAAATCATCAATTCTTGGAAGTGGATAACGATTCTTGATTGTTAGCTTGTTCAGCTCTCGATAATCAATACACATTCAAAAGGATCCGTCCTTCTTGACAAACAAGATTGGTGCTCCCCAAGGTGAAAAACTTGGTCGGACAAAGCCTTTGTCAAGAAGTTCTTGTAGTTGGCTAGACAATTCCTGCATTTCAGATGGAGCCAACCGATAAGGAGATTTTGCTACTGGTGTTGCTCCTGGAATTAAGTCGATTCGAAACTCAGCTTATCGAATGGGAGTTATTCCATGTAGATCTTCAGGAAACACGTCAGGGAAATCACATACTTGAGGTATGTCCTTGATTTCTTTTGTCTTTCTCTTCCTATCTACAATGTGAGCTAAGAATGTGCTACATTCCTTATGTAGATATTTCTGGGTCTTAGTACAAGAGATGAATTTGAGGTTCTTCCCAGATTTATCGCCATAGATAATCAGAGCTTCGCCGTTTGGTAAGGGTAGTCGTATGGCTTTCTCATGACATAGAATTTCGGCGCGGTGTGAATATAACCAATCCATGCCAATTATAACATCAAAACTACCGATAGGCATTGGCATGAGGTTGACGTGAAAAAGGTAGTTATTAAGAGTTAACAGAAAGTTTTCTAGGATTTCATGTGTTTTCTCAGTTTGACCGTTAGCGATCTCTACTTCATAGATTTCTTTTAATATGCTAGACTTATGACTTAACAATTTTCTAAATGTCGGAGTTATAAAACTTCGATCTACTCCAGAGTCAAAGAGTATAGAAGCATATAAATTATCTATAAGAAATGTACCAGATACGACCGAAGGGTCCTGGATAGCCTCTCTGCTTCCAATCGCAAACGCCCTGCCACGTCCTATGCCTCCTTGAATCCTTAACTTTGGACACTCTTTCTTGATATGTCCAACCTCCCCACACTCATAGCATCTTCTTTCTTCACCACGGTCTGTCCTATTATTGATTTGTTGATCGACTGTTGCAGGTGTTGTGCTCCTGCAGTAACTATCAGTATGCCCCTTTTTCTTGCACTTCATGCATACAAAACAGTCACCTGGATGATGACGGTTGCACTGATTGCACCATGAAGATTTTGGTTGAGTAGGTACTGCTGTTGTGGCTGCGTAGTTTGTTTCCACTTATTGTCTTTTCTCAGACGATTGTTTGGGATTCTTCCTATTAAACTTGCGCTTGTTTGTTCTAGATTTGGGAGACTCAACCTTTGAGACCACTTCTGTTCCTTGGATCTCTGTGAGGGTTAGCTGATGAGCTATCCTCTTGGCGCTGTCATAGGTCGTAGGCTTTGATGCGATCACCATGCCTTTGATTTGTGATGCTAAACCCCATATATATCGCTCAATCTTTTTATATTCAGGGGTTACAAGTGCTGGACACATTACAACAAGATCATTAAATCTAGCGGTATAAGCTTTTATCTCTGAACCCTTCATGTTTAGGGTCCACAGTTCTTGTTCCAGTTTATGTATCTCCTCCCTAGGACAATACTCCTATACTAGCATCATTTTTAGCTCCTCCCATTTCATGGAATTTGCAGTATCAGTTCCCATTGTATTCACATGGCTATTCCACCATGTAAGTGCTGCATCAACGAAAGTACATACTGCAAATCGTACTTTACAATCATCTGGACAAAAGATTATTTGAAAGACAGATTCTGTCTTTTCTATCCACCTTGTCAAATTCACTACCCCTTCATTTCCATGAAAGATTTTTGGCCTGCAATTCATAAAATCTTTGTAGGTACATTTTCTAGTGGTCCCTACATGACCTTCATTTCTAACTCCATCTCTTGTGACATTAGATAGAGCCACAACAATTCTTTGAGCTATGATTTCTTCAAGTTGTACTGTACTTATTGAGGGATTTATTTCTGGTGGTGGTTGTGGTTGTTGTTGTTGTTGTGGTGCTGAGGGTCGGTTAGGGTTTAGCCGATTACTCCTTCTAGGCAGTTTGTTTTAGTTCCTATTATAAATAATAAGAATTTTTATGAGTTTTGTTAACCATTTAATACACGAGTACTAAATACTCTAGTTATTATTCACAGCGTAAAACATAATAGACAACATAATGATTACTGTAACGTATGCTTCATATTATTACCAGTGGTTACATCAGTTTATTTAGGTTTATAAGAGAAAAGTTTCTATAAACATTGCAAAATTTGCAAGGTTTTCTACATCCTTGATATAAACTTTCCTATTTTCTCTTTAACTAATCTGATTTTCTCTATTTACATAACCATTAGTTGTAGCTTATCTACCAGAAACCTAAGTGATGACCCAGCACATCAGTGAGATTACCCACTTGCTCTTCAAGTGCTTGAGTTCTTTGCTCAAGACTTCCCGTGCATTCTTCATTTCTTGAGGTTTGATTGTAGAGCTCTAACTTTGCAATCCTGGCATCGTGAGTAATCATGTCATTATAAGCAAAATTTATACGATGATGGACATCCATCATCGATTCCTGATCTCGTGTCCTTTGTCCTTCTAGCCTTCGCACTCTTCTAAAGAGACGAGTAGACCTCCCTTCGACAATTTCCATCTTATCTTCAATTTTCACACTTTTCTTAAACAATTGAGCTAAAGTGTTATCTTCAGAAGAATGTTGGAGATGTGGTCGAGATGACTGACCAGTCTCATACATCTTGGCAGCTTTTTCTTCTGCCACCCATCTATCAACTATTTGTGTGATTCGTGCAAGTTCATCTTGAACTTTATGACTTCCTGAAGATGTTGCCTTCTGACTCTTCTTAAGCTTTTGCCATATCGGTGTAGATTTACGTGCAGTGCGTTTCATTTTTACTCCTCCTGGAACTTTACGGTAAAGAGTGTTCAGTGGTGGTAGAGATGATGCCACCGACTCTACCTCCTCCATGGATTCGCTTTATTCTATTGGTTCACTCTCTTCCCATTCGTTGGAGGGTAAAGGTGCTCCATCGTTAGAAGGTATTGGATGAAAGGTAGTTGGAGTTACAGGGTAGTAAGGATCGCCTACCATCATAGGGATTGAAAGTTCCTCTTCTTCATCCGTATCCTCGATGATTATCCATTCCCGTGAATGTGCCATGTCGGATTCTGATACATTTTGGATCACCAAGAGTTTAGTCTATCAAATATTTCGCCCAAATTAAATAGTTCATATGATCTGATCATAATAAAATGTATTTGCGCACCTACACCTAGTTGTGATAGGATCTATGCACATATAAACTTTAGTTGGAATATTTGATCTAAATCCTTGAGATCAAAAACATTCCGGGTATTAAGGTGTATTCTCATCACGGGTCCGAGTCTTTATATATGACTCTATATTCTTATTTATTGTATTCACGCTTTTACTATTGTTTGTTACATCAG
This sequence comes from Lactuca sativa, assembly GCF_002870075.4. Taxonomy (NCBI): domain Eukaryota; kingdom Viridiplantae; phylum Streptophyta; class Magnoliopsida; order Asterales; family Asteraceae; genus Lactuca; species Lactuca sativa. The sequence continues at coordinate 329,998,462 of NC_056626.2, read as the reverse complement.
GCCTATCTAATAAGGTTCCGGCCAATCAAGACTGTCAAAAGGGCATGATCATTTTAGCATATAGCCGTTCTGAAATCCAGCAACCCAAATCGACATGTCAATCATTGTCACCGCTCCCGTAAGTAGTCCTTCAGTAGTATAATTAATAATACTTTTTATTGTAGGCTAAAGGATATACCTAAACCTACTAGAGTAAGCCCTAAATTATAGACATGCTTTCATAATGAAGTACTAGTTCACTATAGTTAATAGCTCTGATACCAATCTGTCACACCCCGGCCGTCAGCGGAAACACCGGGTAGTGTAACATCATATTTCGTATCACAGTTATATAACATACATTGAACAATACGAAAGAAAATACATACCTTTATTGATGATTGAAATTTACATTATTGTTTTCCTAATATTTATTACATAATATCCGACTATGATATACTTCATACTGAACAGAAAGATAATAGTAAAACTTCTCATGTTCGAATACATACGAGCTTGTCAAGTTCCTAATAACACATGCATTTTAAAAATACGTCAACATAAAGTTGGTGAGTCCACAGGTTTTGACTCCATAAAATAATACATTTTTACACATTCAAAAGTATAGTTTTGAAAGTATCATTTTGACTCTCCAACATTTAGTATGTACATTAGGTATAATAGTATACTTATCAATTAAGTGTTATACCTAAACATTTCTTAATACTAAAGTATAAGAAGGGGGAAACTTATACTTAACATTAATACTTGTATACGACAAGGTATAATGTTTCTAACATCCAAAATTTCAAGCAAATTTAAACTTTTAAAAACATGTCATGTTCATCAAAACATTACAAATTTAGTTTTCAAAACATTAATTATCAGAGTCTTTTCCTAGAAACATAGCATAGTAGGAGGAGCTGTATGATCACGCCTTGGCCTTGCCACGATCCCCTAGGGTACCTGAAACGATAAACTGAAACTGTAAGCCCGAAAGCTTAGTGAGTCACCCCAAAATACCGATATACATACAGTCCACATAGCAATATCGGCGTTAGCATATCATATCAATCAAAACAGAACAACATACACTGGGTCCCCACCTTTACATGTTGGACTACCCCCAGGCCCTCAGTACGAGTCTAGAATGCCTACCGGGCCCTCAGCTCGTATCTGGAATACCATCGAGCCCTCAGTACGAGTCTGGAATGCCTGCCGGTCCCTCAGCTCGTATCTGGAATGCTCTCGAGTCCTCAGTATGAGTCTGGAATGCCTCCCGGGCCCTCAGCTCATATCTAGAATACTCTCGGGTTTGTTGGCTACCGCACGGAGCAGTTCAGCCTCAACCCACCCCACCTAACATGTTGACATGTAACAGATAAATGCACATACAGGTAATCAATCAGTATCACAGGCAGTCCTACAGATCTACTCGACTAGCATATCATCTGGCATACATTACTAACTCAACTCAACATATCAATGACTACTAGGATATCAAATCCAATGGGCCGGCCTTGGTGCCTTAGACCCCTTAGTATAGTTAGGATAACTCACCTCAAAACGTCGACACACAGAAATTAGTTCCAACCTTCGGGTTACTGTCACGAATCCCACCACCTATGTTTATCACGATTTGCATACATAAGATTCTAATCCTTCTAGAACTATCCTCAAAAGTCAACAAATCATCTTAGGTCAATGGTCAAGGTCAACAGTCCATGTTGACCTACTCGCTGAGTTTCCTCGGCTACTCGCCGAGTCTCCTTGGCTTCCGGTGCACTCGCTGAGTCATCGAGTGACTCGTCGAGTTTCCCTCGTTTTTCGACTGAACTCTAAAGCCACTCGTCGGGTTTTCTAAGCGAAATTCAATGGGTGCATACATGGGCATATCCTTGGGAAAGTTCATCTGACTCGCCGAGTTTCATGACGATCTTCATCGGACTCGCCGAGTTGTTCATCCAACTCGTCGAGTTTCACGGCTTCCTTCATCAGACTCACCAAGTCATCCTTGTGACTCGCCGAGTCCGTTTGGTCTTTTTCCATACAAACTTATTATGAGCCATGCAATGGCTCCAATTCAAGGATCTAGGCTTCTATGGTATACTTATTACGTAAAGTCACAAGCTTTACGTACATGCATTGCATTTAAGGCTCTAAGTGCCGAGTCTAAGCTACTAATGGGGCTTCATGCCCAAGAGGGAGCTCATTCATGATCAATTCTTAGACTTTATGTTTCTAGAGCTTAGAGAGGGTTCAGATCTGAAGTTACAACTTCAGATCCAACTCATTGTTCAACTTATCAACCTTTAAGGTCCATAGAAAACCCTAGAACTTTAATAAAAGGAAAACTCACAGAAGAGATGGTAATTTAGGATACCTCTGGAAGATGACAACTGAAAATAGTGTTGATTTCCCCACCTAACTTGCTCCAACCTCCTCTTCCTTCAAGCCTTCTCCTTCAAAATCTTCAAATCAAGCTTCACACAGTCAACAAAGCACACACACTCGAATCAGGGACTCTTTAAGACTGTAAAGAGACCCAAGGGAGGCTAAGGCTCCTTTAAATAGGGGCACAACCTCAGGAATTAGGGTTTCACTTGCCAGATCCTACTTGCCGAGTCCCACTAGTTTACTCGCCGAGTCGGTCACTTAATTTGCGATCCAATCCCGCTGTTACTCAACGAGTAGGGTAACCGACTCGTCGAGTAGGGCCAAAACCAAGAAACTATAATTTGAACAATACCTGAGAATCGGGGCGTTAGAACTCTCCCCCACTTGAACTAGACTTCGTCCTCGAAGTCCGCTGGACTAAACAATGCCGGATAGTGCTCGCGCATCTCCGCCTCCGGCTCCCATGTCCACTCGAATCCCCTCCGATGTTCCCACTATACCTTTACTTAAAGGTATTTCCTTGTTCCGCAAAATCTTCGTCTTTCTTTCCAAAATGGCCACAGGCCTCTCCACATAGTTCAGGCGCTCATTGATCTGAACATCATCCAATGATACCACAGCCTCCTAGTCCGTAATGCACTTTCGCAATTGCGATACGTGGAAGGTATTGTGGATCCGTCTAAGCTCTTTCGGAAGCTCTAGTCTATAAGCCACCTTGCCAACCCTTGCGATGATCCTGAATGGCCCAATGTATCGAGGGCCCAATTTTTCCCCTTTTCCTGAAACGGATCACACCCTTCCAGGCCGAGATCTTCAGAAGTACCATGTCGCCGGTCTGGAATTCCAATTCAGATCGACGTCTGTCGGCGTAACTTTTCTGCCGACTCTGAGCTGTCTGCAATCTCTGTCTGATCTGCTAAATCTTCTCGGTCGTCTGCAAAACCACCTCCGTCTAGCCCATTACCCTGTGACCTACCTCCCCCCAACAAATCAGGGTGTGACATCTCCGCCCGTACAATAGCTTGAATGGCGGGGCACCAAGGCTAGAATGATAGTTGTTGTTGTAGGTGAACTCTGCAAGCGGTAGGTGAGAATCCCAGCTCCCACCAAAGTCGATGGCACACGCCCTCAGCATGTCCTCGAGGGTCTGAATAGTCCGCTCGCTTTGGCTGCCTGTCTGAGGGTGGAATGTTATGCTGAAGTGCAACCGCGTGCCCAGCTCCTCGTGAAACTTCTGCCAGAAACGGGAGGTAAACCTGACATCCTGATCTGAGACAATGGAAACGGGAATCCCATGGCGAGACATGATCTCGCGAAGATACACCTCGGCAAACTTCTCGGGCGACGAACTCTCCCGTATGGCCAAGAAATGAGCACTCTTGGTCAATCGGTCCATGATGACCCAAATGGCATCGAATCCCTTCACCGTCTTTGGCAGCTTAGTGATAAAGTCCATCGTGATCTGCTCCCACTTCCACACGGGAATCTACAGCGGTTGCAGCTTACCATGCGGCCTCTGATGTTCTGCCTTGACCATCCTGCAGGTCAAGCACGTCTCGACGTACCAAGCGATCTCGCGCTTCATTCCCGGCCACCAATAGCTCAAACTCAAATCCTGGTACATCTTGGTGGCCCCCGGGTGGATGGAGAAGTGAGACTTATGAGCGTCTTCCATAACCATCTGCCTGATCCCGCCAGACATCGAAACTCAAACCCGACTATACCTGGTCAGTAATCCCCGACTATCCTGCACAAACCTGGTGCTTTCACCCTTGATCCTTTCCCTCTTCAAATTTTATGGTCGCATGCCCTCTATCTGGGCATCCCTGATCAAGCTCACAAGTGGGGAGTCCACATCTATTTTCATACATATTGCGGGAGTGGAAGACCCCGCTGACTTGCGGCTCAAAGCATCTGCAACCACATTCGCCTTACCAGGGTGGTAAAGGATCTTGCAATCGTAGTCTTTGACTATACCGAGCCACCTGCGTTGCCTCATGTTTAGGTTCGGCTGATCCATGATGTGTCTCAAGCTCTTGTGATCCGTGTAAATGGTACAGCGGACCCCATAAAGCTAATGTCTCCATATCTTGAGGGCGAACACCACCGCCCTCAGCTCCAAATCATGCGTAGGGTATCGGGTCTCATGTGGTTTTAGCTGCTGCGATGCATAGGCTATCACACGTCCCCTCTGCATGAGAACCACCCCTAGCCCTGTGATGGAGGCATCACAAAACACCACAAAATCCTCAACTCCCTCCGGGAGTGTCAGGACTGGCGCCTCACACAAACGCTGGCGGAGGGTCTCAAATGCTCCCTGCTGTTCGGGACCCCACCGAAAATTCACCCCTTTCCTCGTGAGGCGAGTGAGGGGTTCTGCAATCTTAGAGAAATCCCGTATAAATCTTCGGTAGTATCCTTCCAGTCCCAAAAAGCTCCTAATATCCAAGGGGGATTTCGGGACCTCCCACTGCATAACCGCCTCGATCTTGGCCGGATCGACCAAAATCCCCTCTTGGTTAACGAGATTTCCGAGGAACTGAACCTCTCGCAACCAAAACTCACACTTCGAGAACTTGGCGTACAGCCGTTCCCGCCTCCGGACCCGCAACAGCTCTTGCAGATGCTCCTCATGTTGCTCTCGGGTCTTGGAATACACCAAGATATCATCTATAAACACTATAAATGAGTGGTCGAGCATCGGTATGCATACCCGATTCATCAGGTCCATAAACACTGCTGGCACGTTGGTGAGCCCAAACGGAATCACCACGAACTCGTAATGTCCATAACGAGTTCGAAAGGCAGTCTTCTCGACGTCCTCCTCCCTGGCCCTGACTTGGTGGTACGCAGACCTAAAATCGATCTTGGAAAACCAAGATGCGCCCTGCAGCTGATCAAAGAGGTCGTCTATCCTCGGGAGTGGATAACGGTTCTTCACCGTTAGCTTGTTTAACCCTCAGTAATCAATGCACATCCGGTGCGATCAGTCCTTCTTCCGTACGAAAAGAATCGGCGCTCCCCATGGAGAGCTGCTAGGTCGAATGAACTGCTTACCCAAAAGTTCATGCAGCTGCGATGAAAGTTCCTGCATCTCAAGCGGCGCCAATCGGTACAGAGCCTTAGCGATAGGGGCCGCACATGGCACTAGGTCGATCTTGAACTCGACCTGCCTCTCCGGAGGTATCCCTGGAAACTCCTCCGGAAACACATCTGCGAACTCCCTGACCACTGGTACATCGGAGACCGAAATCTGGTCCCTGACTCGTGTATCTACCACGTACGCTAGATAACCCATACACCCATGCTGAATGTACTGTCGAGCCCTGGCAGCTGAGCAAAAACCTGAACCTACTCTGGTGCCCTCAGCATATATCACCAGTTCTCCCCCACTTGGGGTTCGAACCACCACTTGCTGACCCTCGCAATCGATCATAGAACCGAACCTACTGAGCCAATCCATGCCCACAATCGCGCACACCTCCCCCATGGGAATCGGAATCAAGTCTATCGGAAAAGACACCCCGAAAATCTCCAAGTCACATCCTCGATAAACTGAAGAAGCAGAAACCCCGTGTTCGTTAGCGATGGTCAATCGCAATGGACACTCTAACTCGCCCATAGGTGTACTGAACTCCCCACTAAAACACTGAGACATGAAAGACCGACTTGCCCCCGTGTCAAATAAGACCAAAGCCGGCAAAGAATTCACCAAAAACGTACCAAATTACAGGTACAACAGATAAGCATATAACAGATAAATAAAACTAGGTGAGGATAGAAACATACCAGCAACCACATCTGGTGCTGCTCTGGCCTCCTCCGCCGTAAGCTGAAAAGCACGGCCCTGAGCCTTCGGAGGCTCTGTCCTGTATGATCTCCCGTCTGTGATCCTCAAGGTAGCCGGTGTTGTAGCCTGCACCGGCTTGGCGGTAAGTAGTGGACAGTTGGCCCTCATGTGGACAACCTGGTTGCAGTGATAACATAACTTCACACCCTGATATGTGGCAGCCTGGCGACAATCCTTCGTGTAATGCCCCTCCTTGCCACATTTGTGGCACCCACTACCAGCCCGACATACCCTAGAATCACCCTTGACACACTTCCCAAAAGTGCGGCCCTGTTGACCCCCGGTCCAAGCATCGGCAGTCTTAGGCCGCTTTGGCACCGGCTATGACAGTACCGGGGCCGGCCGCTGCTCCCTCAGCTGCAGATCAATCTCCAACTTCCGCCGCCTGGCGGCCTCCTGTAACTCTAGAAGAGTATCACATTGATGGGTGGATACTAATTGTCGGATATCAGTCTTGAGCATACTCAGATAATAGGTCATCTAAGACTGCTCGGAAGTAAACTCTGGGCAGAACATCACCCTCTTAGTGAACATACGGGTGATCTCCGTCACTGACTCTCCATCCTGTCTCAGACTCAGAAACTCATGTGCCAAACGTTCCTTCTCAACCCTCAGGATGTAACGAGCGCGGAACATATCCCTGAACTGCTCCCAAGTAACAGCAGCTCTCTAATCATCAGTATAAGCCCCAGTCGTAAGTCTCCACCAATCCTTGGCTCCGAACCTAAGCAGGTTAAGAGCACACCTGACCTTTTGGTCAGTAAGACACTAGCAGGTGAAGAAACAACCCTCCACATCTGAAATCCATCTCATAGGCTTGATGGGATCCTGTGTCCCATCAAAAGTAGGGGGCTTCGTGTTGTCGAAGTCCCGGTACTGAAAACCCCTACCAACTCCTCCCTCTGCCGTAGTTACAGCTGATGCAGCTGCGGCGGCGGCTGTCTCGGCGAGGGCTGCGTAACGCTCATCGAAATACTCCACCATCACGGTCTTAATAGACCCGAACATTTCCGGTAATTCGGCCCAGAACAACGCAACAACCTCGTCATGTAGGATTGCTCGAATCCTATCGTCCATCTCATCCGACCTCATTTGGTCGATCGTCTCGGGTGTTGTCAGCTCCCCCTGTCCGCCCTCTCCTGATCCCGACCCTGATCCTGACGTGGATCCAGTCACAAAGCGCCTAGTCATCACCATTCTGAAACACAGCACAAGGTATTAGTTAACTTCATACACAACAACTAGGGACCAACCCCCAACAAAATCCTGGGAGTTGTGACTTCCTTGTCACGTGTATGGGTCCTGTGCTTTCAGTAGTACGTGCCCATACTACCTTCCACACCTACCCATATTGGTTCCAAGTATCACCACAACGCCCTAACAATACATATAATCACCTCGAGCACTCAAGTCTGGTTCCTAAAAGGATGTTAGACAACTCGAAATCGGCGGACTTATCCCAACAACCTTCCCACTCACGAAACTTCCACTAACCCTGCAACACTAGTGCATGCTAGCCACACATAACACGGGACCCGATAGACTTTTGAATATTCAATTCTACTCTATGCTCCCAATCAATCAAGAACAGAACATAAGGCTAAATCAGACATTCTCAGGCTATAAGGTCTTAATTATGTACAACTGTGATGCATACACTAAATCACTATAGTAATGATGTCAATTTCATGTAAAGGAAACCCTAGGCTAGCAGGCACCATGTAATCAGGCAATTTTATCATGCAATTCCTGAAGATCCCTAGCCTAGTACTAGCATGCTGTTCTAACATGTCACAATATCAAATAACTGTATGGTATTGTGGGGTCTACTCATTGGCTCCGGCTAATCGTACACCCTGCATCCTCCTTTACTTATTTTGAAAACCATTTAAAAACTATTTTGAAAATCTTTCCTTGATTTGAGACTGGATTCACACGAATGTTCCTCCAATTCACTCAAACCAAGGCTCTGATACCAACTTGTAACATCCAAAATTTCAAGCAAATTTAAACTTTTAAAAACATGTCATGTTCATCAAAACATTACAAATTTAGTTTTCAAAACATTGATTATCAGAGTCTTTTCCCAGAAACATAACATAGTAGGAGGAGCTGTACGATCACGCCTTGGCCTTGGCACGATCCCCTAGGGTACCTGAAACGATAAACTGAAACTATAAGCCCGAAAGCTTAGTGAGTCACCCCAAAATACCAATACACATATAGTCCACATAGCAATATCAACATTAGCATATCATATCAATCAAAACAGAACAACATACACTGGGTACCCACCTTTACATGCTGGACTACCCCCAAGCCCTCAGTATGAGTCTGGAATGCCTACCGGGCCCTCAGCTCGTATCTGGAATGCCATCGAGCCCTGGTACGAGTCTGGAATGCCTGTCGGTCCCTCAGCTCGTATCTGGAATGCTATCGAGTCTTCAGTATGAGTCTGGAATGCCTCCCGGGCCCTCAACTCATATCTGGAATACTCTCGGGTTTGTTGGCTACCGCACGGAGCAGTTCAGCCTCAACCCACCCCACCTAACATGTCTACATGTAACAGATAAATGCACATATAGGTAATCAATCAGTATCACAGGTAGTCCTACAGATCTACTCGACTAGCATATCATCTGGCATACATTACTAACTCAACTCAACATATCAATGACTACTAGGATATCAAATCCAATGGGCCGGCCTTGGTACCTTAGACCCCTTAGTATAGTGAGGGTAACTCATGAATCCCACCACCTATATTTATCACGAATCGCATACATAAGATTCTGATCCTTCTAGAACTGTCCTCAAAAGTCAACAGATCAACTTAGGTCAATGGTCAAGGTCAACAGTCCATGTTGACCTGACTCGCCGAGTTCCCTCGACTACTCGCCGAGTCTCCTTGGCTTCTGGTGCACTCACCGAGTCATCGAGTGCCTCGTCGAGTTTCCCTTGTTCTTCGTCTGAACTCTAAAGCCACTCGTTGAGTTTCCTAAGCAAAACTCGACGGGTGCATACGTGGGCATATCCTTGGGAAAGTTGATCTGACTCGCTGAGTTGTTCTTTAACTCGCTGAGTTTCATGACGATCTTCATCAGACTCGCCGAGTTGTTCATCCAAATCGTCGAGTTCACGACTTTCTTCATCGGACTCGCCGAGTTGTTCATCCAACTCGTCGAGTTTCACGGCTTCCTTCATTAGACTCGCCGAGTCATCCTTGTGGCTCGCCGATTACGTTTAGTCTTTTTCCATACAAACTTATTCTAAGCCATGCAGTGGCTCTAATTCATAGATCTAGGCTTCTATGGTATACTTATTACGTAAAGTCACAAACTTTACGTACATGCATTGCATTTAAGGCTCTAAGTGCCAACTCTAAGCTCTTAATGGGGCTTCATGCCCAAGAGGGACCTCATTCATGATCAATTCTGAGATTTTATGTTTCTAGAGCTTAGAAAGGGTTCAGATCTGAAGTTATAACTTCAGATCCAACTCATTGTTCAACTTATCAACCTTTAAGGTCCATAGAAAACGCTAGAACTTTAATAAAAGGAAAACTCATAGAAGAGATGGTAATTTACGATACCTCTGGAAGATGACAACTGAAAATAGTGCTGATTTCCCGACCTAACTTGCTCCAAGCTCCTCTTCCTTCAAGCCTTCTCCTTCAAAGTCTTCAAATCATGCTTGACACACTCAACAAAGCACACACACTCGAATCAGGGACTCTCTAAGACTGTAAGGAGACCCAAGGGAGGCTAAGGCTCCTTTAAATAGGGGCACAACCTCGGGAATTAGGGTTTCACTTGCCAGATCCTACTCGCCGAGCTGCACTAGTGGACTCGCCAAGTCAGTAACTTAAGTTGCGATCTAATCTCGCTGCTACTCGACGAGTAGGGTAACTGACTCGTCGAGTAGGGCCAAAACCAAGAAACTATAATTTGAACAATACCTGGGAATCGGGGCGTTACAAAAACCTTAAGTTACTAGACTATGCTTTTAAACATTACTTCTAACTTCATAATATTTTGACCTAAAACCAATAATAACAACATATAACGTTTCTAGTTTTATCTTATCATAAAACTATCAATAACAACATATAACATATCCAGTTTTATCCTGACATAAAACTAACAATAACAACATATAACATACCAAGTTTTATCTTGACATAAAACCAATAATAGCAACATACTTTATAACTTAACATATAGAACTTCCGAATATAACTTCGGAACTATATGACACACAAAATATATGTAGAATCCTAAGTATAACTCAAGATCTACATTAATATACTACTATAACAATAACATGTTAACAATGTTACGATAGTTGTATCTTTTCAGATACGAAATAACTATATCCCGGTTATTATAACTATCTATGTTGATACTAATATACTATCATATAGACATAATAATAACGTATATACAATATTTAGCATGCGTTTTCCCCCGAAAATATTAGAAAGTGGGGCCTTGAAACTCACCCTAGTAGCGTGATTTTATGTTATCTAAGCAGAAACGGTCAGCGTGCGAGATCGTCGGGGGTCGGGATGCAAGATGGCTTCAGCAAAGGAGAGAAAGGGAAGAAGTTTTGGTGTAAGAATGGCTGAAGTCGGACCTGCTATTTATAGTAGGGATTTTAGAAACTCACGTCGTGAGTGTCATCAGGCTCACGTCGTGAGTCTTGCATGATCACCCCGTAGACTTGCCATTTGCGTCCCTAGCTTCGGAAGGTGGCCATGTGACTCCTCACGTCGTGAAAAACTCCTTGTTCATGTTGTGAGTTTGGATCCTATCCAAGGAAGGCATGATCGTATATACTCAGAGGTGAGAAAAACACCCGGACATGTGATCCTACTCTAGTCTCTAGAACCACAACCAAATGAGGAACAGGTAAAAGAGCCTAGACCAAGAGTCCTCATTCTATCCTACATGACTACATAGAATCCCTAAGGCATGCTTCTACTGACAGATAACCAAAACTAGTGAGTCGGAATTGGTGCCTTCGACCCACGGTACAATGAGGTGAAACTCGCGTGAATCGAAGAACTCTGAACACTACGATACGACCCATTTTCATCATTGCTTGCTCCCATGAATCCACTAACACCAGAACCAGGTAGAATCTCAATCAATAGCCTAAATTCCTCAAGTTTGACCCAAAGTCAAACTTGGTCAAAAAGTCAACAGTCAATGGTCAACAATCAGTAGACCCTCACGACGTGACCATCTATGGCTTATGTCATAAGCCTCTATAGGACAAAGTAATCGAGTCTGACCACCTTCACGACATGACATGCATCTTCTTACTTCTTAATCTATTAAGCCACCAATCTATCTTCTCTAGGAGGCTTCCTAACACTCCGAGGTTCATAAAAATCGATGCTTTAAGTTCTTGTATGTCCAATACAAGACTTGGTCTCAAACTAGGTCATTCATGGAGAAAGAAGATAAATTCTCACTTATGAACTCTAACATCATTCAAACTTCAGATCTATAACATACAAGCACCAAGGGACCCTGAGGACCCATAAAGTTGCCAACTTCGCAACCTCGTCACACCTTCTAGATTTCGAGATGTGGCAAAATGACTCCTCACGTTGTGAATAAACCCTTGTTCACATCGTGAGTTTAGTTAGATTAGGGTTTCTGAAAGCTGAATCTTCGGAAAGCCATAACTTTTGCATACGAACTCCGTTTTTGACGTTCTTTATATGCACACGTAAGTATTTACGAGTACTGTAACTCTCTTTTAGACTTAAATAACTAATTCTAAGTCTATTTTAAATTCATCTTATTATAGAGATTTATAGTGTTCGGTTTATCATAACTTCTTCATGCGAAGTCAGATTCAGACGTTCTCTATATTTTTGGAATCGTATGGACGTATACTTTGAGTTGTATCATAAAGAAAGTTCATATTTGTATTAGAATTTATCATGAACTACATAGTATGCTTATCACATTAGTTTACAAAATCACATTACATGATTGGTATAATCACATGTGATTGTTATTGACCTAATTTTGACGGGTGTTACATATTTTTCTTAATAAACTCTTTGATTGGATTTTGAGTGGAGCAAAGATTTAAAGTTTTCAACTTTATGACTCTTAGGAGTCCCATAGACCTTATATCACATAAATTTGAGAATTAGTTGTGATTTGGAAATTTTGCATGAGATTTGGGTCCCCTTTTCCTCTTTTGACCTTGATTTTAGAAAGGACGTGTATGGGGAATGCATGTCCATAAAGTTTACATTTTTAGGGATGAATAGGACCCCCAAAACTCTCTTTGGAAACTTTGGGCTTGTATCTCTTATGATTAATGACTTATTGGATGTGTTGCACATCTTAAATGGTCTTTAGAACCTAGGATTTGAGATCTTATCTTAATGGATAAAGTTGGAAACTTTATCCGTCAAGACGTTGTGAAGGAGTATATATGGGATTTTTATCTCCTAAAAATGATTTAAGAGCAGTTTAACATGAATAAGCGATTCAGACTAGTCCCCACGACATGGCACTATGTCGCTACGGCGTGGCAACCAGAGACCAGTCGACTATCTTTTCATTTTGTGCCCACGACATGGCTAAGGAAGGCTAATACATGGAGGAGTGTTGATGATGTTGACCTTGTATTTCATTGTTGACCCTTTGACCTGATCTGACTTCTGGCGAACTCTTAGTTTTAGGAAGTGGATTGAGGGTATACCTTGTATGATAGTCTAGGTGGGGTATAACACTTGTATTTTGGCAGTGGGAGCGGTAGCAGCTGAGTATCAATGGAGAGCCGAGTCTCTTCACTATACTCGTGGGTCGAAGGCACCAATGTCGGCCCATTGGATTATGTTTGTAGGATGATAGTTGTCTTTGTGACACTTGTTGATATGCATGTATGTGCTTGTTATCTTTATGACTCTTGTTGATATGATTGCATGCTTAGTTGTACGGGTGAAATAGACCTAGTACCATTTGAAAGATACCAAAGGGGGTGGAATAGACCCAGTACATGTTGAAAGATATCGAAGGGGATGAAATAGACCCAATATTGGTTGAAAGATACTGGAGGGGGTGAAATAGACCCAATACCGGTTGAAAGATACTGAAGGGGGTGAAATTGACCCAGTTTAGGTTCAAGTTGTTATGTATATTTGGTATGTGATATTTTGGAGAAACTCACTAAGCTTTGTGCTTAAAGTTTTGTGTTTACGGTTTCAAGTACTTCTGGTTCAAAAGGGAAGGGCCCGACATGATCGCATCGTATCCACTAGTATTCTGCATTTTATGAAATAATTTGTACTTTGATGACTACTTTATACATTACTACATTTTAATGGATTTAAGAATGAATGAATGATGGTTTTAATAGTTTTAAAAGTAAAAATTTTACAAACTATTTTTGGGACGTTACAAGTTGGTATTAGAACCTTGGTTTGAGGGATTCGAGCATAGTATTGGGTGTGTCTGAACTCAAAGTGAGGAATTAGTAATCTTTTTAAATGAAAATGAATTTTCCAAAAGATTTTTTATGAAGAAAGTGTGTGATGCGTGCAATCAGCTAGCTTAAGTATGTATTTCCCAAAATACCCATACATGTTTATTTGTTTCAATATGTGTATACATGTATTGCGTGCTAGATTATGATTAAGGATCTACTCAATATTGCATTGTAGAATGCTAGGAGAGATGATTTTATATGCCAGTTGGTTGGGCTTTAAGAATCGCATGCTAGTATGGATTTCAGATATTGGATAAAATGGCCTAATTAGGTGATGCACTGGATTGGAAGACTTGATGCTCGGATGCTGCTTGATTTGTGCTTTTAGAGACCTCCAATAATATCAACTAACTATTAAGAGAATATGTTAGGTTACATGTTGTAGGGGTTAGGTAAATTTAGAAGATTAAGTATAACTCTATTACACAGCTCTCGTCTAAGTCTAACCGTTGTAGTGTGAGGCCTTGCAGTCGAAGAATTATTTAGTGCATGTGGCGTGTAATTGTATCCGTGAGGTAATTAGAAGGTATTAGAGGGAGACTTTTCTACAACTGATGATGGAGAATGGTGTGAATGGAATCCTATGAGAGCCTAGTAAATATGTTAGTACGGCGAAGGCATTGTGTAGCAAGATTCGTGAGTACCGCATGGGGAAGTGACTTGGTGGATGCTCGATTGATGCTTGCTTTGTGCTTTGTGGGACTCATATTTATGTGAGTTAATTATTACTTGAATATGTTAAGTTACAAGAAAAAAAAGGTTAAATATTCTCAAAGTGATTGATTTGGCCCTATTACGTAGCTCTCGTCTGAGTCTAATTATATTCATGAATTAGTTAACTGGAATAAGTGGGATTTCTTCTGAAACTGATGCGTTGTTTAGCGGGTATTTGGTGTACTAGTTTGAGAAGGTGACTTAGAGGATTCAGGATAATTCTTAAGGAAAAGTACGAATAGGTGTGGAAGGTAGTATTGGGCCCATACTACTGAAAGCAGAGGATCCGTACTCGAATGAAGGAGAGTCACAGAGATTCTAGGAAGCCTGTTAGATGAGGAATATTGTAGGTATGTTTTGATATATGTATGATTTCTTTTCAAAATGGTGATGAACACTCGTAGAGGATCTGGTTCATGATCAGGTGTTGGCACTGAGCCGATTGATGAGATAATACGCGAGTTTTTTATGTCGGAGATCACTCTCGGCATTTTGGATACAATTCTTGTGATGTTTGGAACCATCAAGGAAGGGATCATGCAGCTCTTGGATGATCGTATCAAGGCTTTTCGGGCTGAGATTTTTGTAGGATAATGAGAGGTTCGAACACTCTCTCATCGAGAGTTTAAAGCTTGTGGAGCCCTAAAGTTGTTTTGACAGGAGGATCCAATTGCTAGTTCTTGTTCTGAAGGATCAAAGGTGGTTTACGCATCATGCCTTCTGTAGGATCAATTCTTTGATTAAACTTCCAATGGGGTTTTGCGGAATTTACAAGAGGATTTACCTGGCATTATTGGTCATATCACTGACAGGTTGGTCGCCAATTTCAAGAGTCAGATCCCAGCCGTTCAGGAAACTGATGGGATGATCAAGATGACTCGGGGGCAGGAGCTTGGTTTGGAGATGCACCTGGGAAAGAGGAAGCAGACTCGTGATCCGGATCTGCTAACAACATCAAAGCAGTTTGATGTTGCTATGCCTAGTGCTGGAGGCCTGAGGGTCCACAACAATTTTTTCTAAGGATAAAGTAACCCACGAGCCTGGGCGCTTCAAGTTCAAATGTGGCAGGTATGGATGGAAGGGTCATGTTCGCCAGATTTCACCTTGGAGTTGGAATTATGTTATCGTTGTCATTAGCTTGGTCATATTAAGGAAAGTTACCCACGATTGTCGATTGGGGTGGCTCAGACCCCATCATCCGCGGTCTTTCAGGAGGTAAAGCCAAGAATTCAAGACCTAATGGGTATTTATTGTTTCACGCATTTTAATTGCTTTTGATTATATGATTGGGTATTGAGACTTTATGTTCGGTTCAGTTAAGTTCCCAACTAAGGATTGTAGTTTCTTTATAATTACTTGGCTATTATTATCAGAAGATTGTCATATTCCATTTTTCATGCTGAGAGTCATGATTGGAGTATATCTAGATGAGTTGGTTTTTAGGGTGTCAGCCATTGTTAGTGCAAGCCTTAGGTGGAAGCGGACTGAGTGTCGTGTCGGAGGATTAACAGCCAGATTGATGAGTTAGATTCAGCACAATAGGTCATAAGGGGTTGCAGTGTAAGTTCATTTGATTATTGGAATTCGATATGGTTGAGATTATTCATGGTTGAGAAGTGTAAGGGATTGGTTAGAACGCATGGACATGGTGAGTTGTTGTTAGCTTCACACTACTAGGGATGTGTGTGTGGTTCTCGCACTAGAAGCTTCTTGGCAAGGATCTTGTAGCCGGTTTTTTGTGTTGAGACAACAAAAATATAGTTCATAGATGCTAGTGTTTCTTAGATTGGTGGTCATTTGTAGGGTTAGTTAGATCATTAGATCAATTGTTGTCGCTGGTAGAGTAGGAATTGTGGTGATCCATCAAGTTTTAGGTATGGGTGGTACACTTTCGTATGGATTCGTTTAGCTATTGGGATTATTGAAAGGTGGTTATCAAGATGGTTAGAGTGCAACTGAATCCAATTGAGGTAGAAATGCTTGGGAATTAATGGAAATATTTACAAGTATGGGTCAATATGCAACATCTTAAGCAAGAGAAAGTGTATAGCCAGTTGTGATTGTATTTCGAGCAGAGGGTTATTTAAGGAATAATGTCCAATAATCGGTTTGTGATCAGGGATCATATGAAGAGGTTCAATTTATCTTGTCCAAGGTCATGGAGCTTCAGTAGTGACGCATGACGGATATGTGACTAGGATCAGGTTGAGGGTTGTGTTAGAGCATCTCTGTCTGTTCTTGTCTGATAAAGGTTTTAGGGTTTGAAGCATGACCCGAGCACCTTATTAGGGTTTTGTCGGATGAGGCTTCCACTCATGACTGATTATGGTTTTGTATGGTAGATGGAGGGCAAGACCATAGGTTGGGCCTATTGATGTTATGGAAGTGTTGTAAGACTACAAGGTATCCATAGTATACACAAGGTTGATGGGTTGTTATGGAAATATTGTAAGTCTATGATGGAGTAGTAGCATTCACCAGGATGAGAAAAACCATTATAGGAGTGGTTGTTGGGACTGTAGGAAGATTACAATGCACGCATGGGCCAAGTCGGACCGTTATTATTGGTTGACCACTCCTTGACCAGGAATGAGGATTGTTGGAGTCCTGACGGTGTTTTAGGCTTGTATAGCTCTATGGTGGGTAAGACCGAGTGCGAGGCCCGTTTGGTTATGTTAGAATAAGTGAAACCTGTGGGTGAGGCCCACTCAATTATGTAGACTGGATGAGATCCATAGGCGAGGCCTAGTAGGTTAGGTTATATTAGGTGAGCAGACCATCAAAACATTTGAGGATATACATAGGGCAAGAAGTGGTGGTCTTATGCCTCGGGACCAGTGATGGAATGATGGCGAGATCAATATGATCTGCGAGCTTGAGTGTACTAGTGGACTAGCTAGTATAAATCGCGAAGTAGTAAGTGTGTGGATCCTAAGGATGGGACCTTATAGTAAATGGCTTAGTTAAAGTGTTAGATCACGTTTAGAGTTGGGAGAGTCTGTGAGTAGAAAATTGAATCCATGTGGTATTTGGCTAGAGTAGCCTTTATCAATTAGACTCTTAGGCGGAGTCTCGTGGTGCAACCATATGCAAAATTGTTGGTCTCAATGGTCAGTTAAGGTCTTTGCATCTCAGAATAGTAGAAGGTCATCATAGATTCTATAGATCTCAACTAGATCTAATATGCAAATATTTGGTTATTGGGATGTGAGTTATAGATTGGTTTGGCACTTAGGAGTGAGACTCACATTGAGATGTCACCCTTGTTTTCAAATGGAAAGTTTCAAAAGCGATGAATGGTCAGGGATTCTGTTTCAATTTATCAACAAGATAATTCAAGGTCAGAAGGGTTTTGTTTAGTTTAGGTCGCTCAGTGGAGTCATATTGGCTGCATTTCAAAATGGTTCTATATGTTTGGAAGTCGGACAAGTTTTTGGTTTTTCAGATGTCTAGCAGAGTGGTGATGGTTACTCTTCATTGGTTAAATATAGTGGTTCATGGATTCGTTCTTTGTCAGGGTAAGTGAATGCTACAAAGAGTTGGGATTTGACTGTAGTATTGGAAGGAATTCGTCCATGTGAGTCTACTTCTCAGTCTGAATCGGGGAGTGATCTGAGGAATTCCTTCCAATACTACACTCAAATCCCATGTGAGAATATCATAATCGTTTGGTCTACCTGGAAGGCAGTAAGGAGTGATTTAGAGGACGAAATCAAATTTAAGAGGGATTGGGGACTTGTAACACATGTTTCAGGTACGAGTTAATCGATAATCGAGAATCTAATTGGTTGTGATTTGGAAATTTTGCATGATATTTGGGTCCCTTTTTCCCCTTTTGACCTAGATTTGAGGAAGGACATGCATGGGACATGCATCTTCATAAAGTTTACATTTTTAGGGATCAATAGGACCCCAAAAAGCTTTTTGCAAGGTTTGGGCTTGTATCTCTTGTGATTAAGGACTTAATGGATGAGTTGTACATCTTAAATGGGCTTTAGAACATAGGTTTTGAGATCTTGTCTTATTGGAGTATCTTAATGGATAAAGTTGGAAAATTTATCCATCCAGAAGTTGGGAAGAAGTAGATATAGGATTTTGAGCTCCTTAAAATGAGTTAAGAGCAACTTAACTTGAATAAGCCATTCATACTATTCCATACGACGTGTTACTAAGTCACCACGGCGTGGCGACTAGAGACTAGTTGACTGTCTTGTCGTTTTGTGCCCACAGCATGGCCAAGGAAGGCCATGGCGTGGAGGAGTGTTGATGATGTTGACCTTGTATTTTACCATTGACTCTTTGATATGCTAACTTTGGCCAACTCTTAGTTTTGGGAAGAGGATTGAGAGTGTACCTTGTATGATTGTCTGGGTGGGGTATAGCAGTTGTATTTTGGCAGTGAGAGTGGTAGCAACTGAGTATCGATGGAGAGGTGAGTCTCTTCACTGTACTCATGCGTCGAAGGCACCAATGTCGACTCACTAGACTATGTTTGTCGGATGATAGTTGTCTTTGTGTCACTAGTTGATATGTATGCATGTGCTTGTTGTCTTTGTGACTCTTACTGATATCATTGTATTCTTGGTTATAGGGGTGAAATAGACCAAGTACCAGTTGAAAGATACCGAAGCGGGTGAAATAGAACAAGTACTGGTTAAAAGATACCGGAGGGGGTGAAATAGACCCAGTACCGATTGAAAGATACCGAAGGGGGTGGAATAGACCTAGTACCGGTTGAGAGATGTCGAAGGGGGGTGAAATAGACCCAACACCGGTTGAAAGATACCAAAGGGGGTGAAATAGACACAATTAAGCTTCGAGCCATTATGTGTATTTGGTATGTTGTGTTTTGGGTAAACTCACTAAGCTTTGCGCTTACAGTTTTGTGTTTATGGTTTTAGGTACTTCTGGTTCAAAAGGGAAGGGTCCGACATGATCATACCGTATCCACCACTATTCCACATTTTATGAAATAATTTGTACTCTGATGATTATTTTATACATTACTACATTTTGATGGATTTACGAATGAATGAATGATGGTTTTAATAGTTTTAAAAGTTAAAATTTTACATAATATTTTTGGGACGTTACAAGACTACTTCCTTTGATTGAACAAGGTTGTTTATAAGTCTATCACAATTCATCAAAGAACCATTCAAACTAAGGTTTTTAGTAAGGACTTGTCGTAAATGACGCCCAAGGTCATTAACTAGTTGGTAATATTTCTAAACAATAATAGGGTTCTTTTGGGTTGACCTCATGACACAAATATCATTGAGGAAATGGAGAAAATACGTTGTTAATTTATTAAGGAATTCTTAAATTAATTAGAAATTATTTTGGTAATTAATTAAATTGTTTTTTAACTAATTAAATAGCTTGAGTAATGTCCTAGAAATACTAAGGCCCAAGATCTAGGTTTTCTTATATTAAATCACAACATCCTATGGTGCACATACAACCCTAAATGCCTTGGATCTATGTTATCTCTAATTATACATGCATATGGTTTCCAAAGCTTTAAGCCTACAACTAGAATACAAATAACATATGTATAATAAGACACGTTTTAGACATACCTCTTGATGTAGTTGATGTTTCTAGGAAGACTTTGGCCTTTAAGAACTTAGTTCCCCAAGTGTTGCACCTCAAATGGAATCACAAGTCAACTAGGACAAAGGTGGCTCTTGAGAGAGAATCTCCATGCACCAAAAACACCTCCAAGAACTCTAAGAACTACAAGTGGTACAAGTGGCGTTTTTTAGGCTATGGAGAACATATTTATATATAGGATTCCAAGGGTCATGGGTATAACCCAAATCCATACCCATGGGTTTTATGATCCATGGTTCATGTGGCCCAAATCTTTATGTGTCCATACATAAACTTGGTCCAACATGGATCATAAGCCCAACACATATAAATATAACTAATTACCATAATTAGTCCCCATAGATTTAATTAGTCTCTTTTGATCACTAAATTAATTCCAAATTAATTCTTGATCAATACTAATTAAAACATATGATTTCATATTAATATATTATAACTTATAATATATTAATAAATCAAATATAACCTTTTCTCAAGAGTCCATCCTAACAAATTGTCTTGGTGTTATGCA
This sequence comes from Lactuca sativa, assembly GCF_002870075.4. NCBI lineage: Eukaryota > Viridiplantae > Streptophyta > Magnoliopsida > Asterales > Asteraceae > Lactuca > Lactuca sativa. The sequence continues at coordinate 329,977,877 of NC_056626.2, read as the reverse complement.
ACCCAAGTAGATCATGCTACTCTCGGGTCGAGTACATACCAATAATATTTATGGCTTAGACATCTAATCCAACAGTCTCCCACTTGGATATGTCTAAAACTATTATTGAAAATACGTCTCCAAAATCCCGACTAGCAATCGTAGCTCTTAAAAGCCGCTATCGAACTCTGACCTAGTCAATGACGTGTCCATTAAATAAAGGATCATATATTCCTCCATTCTATATATCATATGGAATGAGACATGGATTATAATCATTCTCTCTGTCCACATGTTGTTTCCCGATTTTCGATTTATGACGGCCGTCTAATTGAAGAAATCAAATTAGTCCAAGCCCAGCCGAGCACTTAGGGTTGTCATCACTAAATCATCAAGGGGCCACAGATATCGCTTTTATCCACATGGGGTAAAAGGAACGGATAAACTTCAACCCAAATGTTAGCTTGTACTTACTCATCAAATTACACACAACGATATGTTTTATAACATCCAAGTTACTGGTGCGTTTACATATGTCAATGTGCAACCGACGCGCAACTACAACTCACACGTATCCATTCGAAGATTATAAGATATTATCGTCTCATGATCACTCGTGATAAAATCCATGAAGTGATTTAGATGAGAGTGGATTGAATCCAATACTCGAATCTTATTCCGGGAGCACTCATGAATACTGCAGCTATGTCTAGGCCACCAAGACAAACTACAGACTCATTCATGACAGTGGATGGTTTGAATAACCTAGTTATCCGGGAAGTCAAAACATGCAAAGTGAAACACAAGAATAATGCTAATCTTGTATGGCCCCAAAACTTTTGGGTCATATTGATTACTCATTATTCATTGTATAATGTTTCGAATAATCAACTTTATACTTGAATTAAAACAATAGTTATGCCATGCTCCAAGCATGCACACTATGTGTACCTAAAGTCCTTTCTTTGTGGAATAGATCAATTGAAAACATTTTAATGATGCTCATTTCAGAATTCCAAATCCTTATGATAAATGTAAGAATGCAAGATTCTTTTCCATTTACTGAAATTTGTTAGATTCTAAACTTATATGCAATGCTTCTCTTGTAATGACTATGCACAAAAGTCACAAAGACTTGGCAACATACATTACAAAGTATTCCAATGGAGAGCAATTCCATGGAAACGAAGTCTCACATTCAAAGTACATTCCTTAGAACATCCTTCTTGCATTAAGTTTTCTAATCTTACACAGATTTAATGAATAACTTCCAGCTATGGAAACATTTTCATATTCCCATTTTGACTATCACTTCTGAACAAGAGTTGCCTCCTTCCAGAATATGTCAATATTGTCCTCGACAATTGCTTAATCATTTTAGTTATATACAGTTATGGTCCTTTTTCCCTCTTAATGCCCTAGGCGTTTGGAAAATTCAGAACATATAGAACTATTTTAGCATATGCAATTGATCCTATACCCAAATCATATGGGATACGATTCATAATGTCTCACATAAAGACATGATCCTTGACCAGTCTTTTGCTATAATTTTTTTCTATTAGCCATGTTCTCAAAATTCGGACTATGAAGAGAGATGTCATAATCATAATCAAATTTTGAGAACGCAATTAACATTTCCATATATAGAATTTCCTTATGTTGAACCATTCCAACATAACATTCATACATATATATATATATATATATATATATATATATATACTTGACTAAATTTGATTAAAATCTCAATATAAGCTTTTAGAATTGGGATGAAGTATAATTTCCTCTCCCTTAATTATAGCAAAACAACTTTTCAAACCCTACAACTTTGCAAATTGAAACTTTTGTTTTCTATAATTAACATTGCAACTTGCATTACTTTACATAATAATCATGCTCCCACTAACATGATGATTATATCCTTATTAGCATAACACTTATGCTCCCACTAGCTTTGACATGTATTCAGAGATCATCTGGTCTTCTAGAAATCAATACTTTATTGACTTTCATTACCAAAGTTCAGTTTTCTGATACAAGATGCTTTTATAAGACTTTATCTATGCTTCCCAAAATCATCCTCCTTTCCTTAGATAGCTCACATGTGTGTCTAAACAATTTTAGAACTATGAAAAGTGATGTCATAATCATAGTCTCAAATGTTTAGACCTTTGCCATTGCTCACAATTCGAATTATGAAAAGGGATGCCATAATCATAATTGAATTTGAGAATGCAAATATCACAATTTCTATCTCCTTAAAATCAACTTAGTGAAAGCGTTTCCTGACCATCATTTTCATGAATCGAAGAGAAACCTTATGACACTTAGATTTTATAGTGTATATGTTCCAATCCATATGAATTTGTCAAAAACATAACCACAAGAGGAGGTTAGTGACAAATCCAAACTCATATGTACTAAACTTGTTCAATCTTAATTTCTTGCTACCCGGCAGCACAAGGGTCTACCATTGCTTCCAGGCAGTTATTCAAACAACTGAGAACTCATAGAACTCACATGCATAGTCAACTTTAACTGGAATGGGCATAGGAATAAGGAAATGTCAACACGATAGGTTACAAACCTCAAGTCGTGTGCTAGTGATTAACGATAGGTTTTATTCTTGATTAGTTCTTAAAACTATTCCAAGATCTTTAAGACTCCCACTGACCTCTTGACATATAAGATTATCTTTGTCAAGAACCATTCCTTGACAAAACAAATATTCAAGAGTTGGTGCAGATTCTTATCAAGATAAGCACTTCACATAATTGGTCTTAGTTGGTCTTTATCTTATCCAAGACATCACAACTTACCAATTTCAATTGTACATGAGTAGAAAACATTTTACTCTACATTTGACAAGTGTTATAAACCTTTCTTAAGATTATGTCACTCAAGTACAATCTTGGAGTGTAACTCTAAGACTTGATTTTGGAACGAAGTATGATTCATCTTTTGATTTAACCATTTCAACAATTCACGATTCCTCTTCTTAGCCATACAAACGCACTAAGATGTCCTTAGAGAATCAATTATGATATGGCTTTCCATAATCATTAAGATGATCATAAAACATGATACTGAAGTACTCTCTCATCTTTTCAGATTGGAGAAACTTTTATCTTTCTGCCTAATTTGATTCTTCTCATTCGTCCTGCCATACATTGATACTTTTCCAATGTTTCAGAATTATACTTAAACTTGTAAGCACAACCATATTTACTAAACTTTAGTAAATCATGATGACTAGCCTTATCACTCTTTTGTGGTAGACTTGATCAGTGCATAACCAAGTGTGCCTGATCTCCAAGTCCTTCACTTGATTCACACATACATGTGAATAAGGAATTAGTCTTAATTTCCCAAAGATGAAAATTCTCATTCATCATACAATACAAGTTGCATGATTCCAAGTTTCTATCCAACTGAAACTTGGGTGATGAGAATCTCTCCTTATTTGGTAAATTAATACACTACCACAAACGAAAGAATCAAATCCATTTTCCAATATTGCTATCAATGGAATCATATAAACAACAAGTTTTCACAAATACCATTGTAAGGAAACTTAAAATAAATAAAAAAACTTTTCCTTTATTTAAAAAAATTGTGGAAAAACTTTTCCTTACAATGCAATTACAAATGAAACACATGTTGTTATCTAATCCTAAGCAATCTATCATGACTCTTAAGCAGCAAGTCAAAATTCTGATCATCGAACCATGCAATCGAAATCCATCTCTTCGCGATCAAAATGAGCTTACTCTTCTTTTAAGCTTCCTATCCTTTTTCGATTCTACAAAACATCAAAATGCGACCCAATCACATCATGTAATAAGAATCTCCAAATAGAAACTTAATAGTTAGATAGTGGACTTTACATGAAACATAGTCAAATTCTTTGACTTTTACCATCCTAGTGAACATTCAGGTAAATAGGGCAGCTTCGCAACCAATGCCCCTTCTTTTGGAAATAGAAACATTTGGACTCTTTAGTAATGGTACATGGGACTATCTCAGACTTAGCCTTTCTCTTTACCATTTGGTCACAAACAAGGAGTGAATAACCATGCAAATTAGTTTGGTGCACTTAATGTTACAACCACCTAATCAATGTGTCGGTTAACCACAAACGCTCCATTGATCTATGATTAACATCAAGCTACCTTTTGCCACGCATTATCAGTCCCAGATTAGTGTGTCGGTTAACCACACACGCTCCACTAACAACTTAACAAGGTGCAAAGTGCAATTTCCTGGGTTAGCACCAAATTCACATTTTCCTAAAGTAACTAATATTGGGAATTTAATAAAGTTTAGTTACTTTATATTTATCATTATACTTTTAATGAAGGGAGAATTAATGTCTTGTCCTACCCGTTCGGCTAACGACCCTCCACCAGTCAAGGAAGCGGTGGGTGAGAGTGGACACCCATTAAACTATCATTATATATGTAGTAACCTTATACCCCCCCCCCCCTTATAGATCGGCTTCGTGAATGAGGCCTACTAATGGTAAGACTAACTTACTCTTATACATACATAAATATATATATATATATATATATATATATATATATATATATTAAACCTATACTATTATAACAGTATAAGGGTTAAATGTTAAACTTTTAAAATTCTAGGGGCTGGAATTAAAGTATGCATGGGGGTAACTTTACAAATTCCAAAACTTGAGGGCAAGTTTTGAACAATTCAAAAACTTTTGGATTCCATAACTTATGAGTTTAAAGTGGTTTAATGAAAAACTCTTCAAGTTCCATAACTTGAGGACAAATTATGGAAGACTTTAAAATCATTTAAGAAAATAAGACTCTTAATTTTCATAACCTATGGAACTTTATGAGTTCTAAAATTCTTGAATGAGACTTTTCATATAACTTGAGGACAAGTTACAAAACTCATATCTACAATATTTTAGATCAAACTTTCAACAATAACTATCATCATAAAAATTTCTATTGATAAAAAACAAACTCATAAATTAAGATAATTAATATCAAACAAATTTCAAAAATTAGCCTAATCACATAAACTAATACAAGTCTTGAAACTTTGACAATTATCTAATAATTGGAAGAGAATCAACATTACCATAACAACAAAATCAAATTTTATGAATCAAAACATTTTGTCGTAATGATTCTAATCTAAAACAGGCCAATAAAACTCGAAATTTTGTTGTCTGGACTGCCAACTCGTCAAGGCCCATACTGCACTCGACGAGTCCAATCCAAAATGCATACTACTTAGTGAGTCACCCAGTGGACTCAGCGAGTTCACTGGGCAGAAGGCAAAAACTTCAATTTTTTCACATTGAAAACTTATAAAACATCAAGTATATTAGAAATGTGATACTACTGTTGGGTTTTAAATACTGCAACATCCTATGGTGCACATACAACTCTAAATGCCTTGGATCTATGTTATCTAATTATAAATGCATATGGTTTCCAAAGATTTAAGCCTACAACTAGCATACAAGTAACATATGTATAATAAGACAAGTTTTAGACATACCTCTTGATGTAGTTGATGTTGCTAGGAAGACTTTGGCCTTTAAGAACTTAGTGCCCCAAGTGTTGCACCTCAAATGGAATCACAACTCACCTAGGACAAATGTGGCTCTTGATAGAGAATCTCCATGCACCAAAAACACCTCCAAGAACTACAAGTGGTACAAGTGGCGTTTTTAGGCTATGGAGAACATATGTATATGTAGGATTCCAAGGGTCATGGGTATAAACCAAATCCATACCCATGGGTTTTATGATCCATGGTTCATGTGGTCCAACTCTTTATGTGTCCATACATAAACTTGGTCCAACATGGATCATAAGCCCAACACATATAAATATAACTAATTACCATAATTAGTCCCCATAGATTTAATTAGTCTCTTTTGATCACTAAATTATTTCCAAATTAATTATTGATCAATACTAATTAATGTTGGATTAATGTCTAAGTCCATAACTACAATTGGTAAGACTTGACCCGACCCGACATGGTCCATTTGGGTTGCATGGCATCATGCATTTGGATAGACTATAATGAGAGAAATAACACTTAAGGTTTGATAATATCTTATAAGTTCTAATATATTTATAAGATTATTTAATTAGTATTGATCAAGAATTAATCTCGGATTAATTAAGTGATCAAAAGGAGACTAATTAAATATATGGGTTGATTGTGTAAATCATCCATACTTGTATAGTGGGCTAATGCTCCATGGATTGTCAAGTTGGGCTAAAACCCATAAGATGCTCCATGGATGCTCCATGGTGTATTTGAACCCATGGATCCAAGGAAATGGAAAGCCATGACAATTAGGGTTTACCCCAATTGTAAAAACTATATAAGATCATATTCTTTGGGAAAAATCGGACTAAGTTATGAGAAAGAAGGGCTAGCCGCTTTTCATGAAGTGTGGTGTTTCTCTCTAAGTCTTCCATGTGCATATGATGTTGTGTGAACCATTTGGGTGTCACACTTGGGGCACTAGGCACTCAAGCTTCCTGAGGACATTCTACATCAAAGAGGTATGTATTCTATCTTGTTACATTCATTGTTTTGTATGCTAGATTAGAATAATACCTTGGATGTTCATATTTGCATGTATAATAGAGAAAACATAGATACAAGGTATTTAGGGTTGCATGTACACTTAGGAGTGTTAGAATGCTCAAAACCCAACAGTGGTATCAGATCCTAGGCTTGTTTTCAATTATACTTGATGCAAATTGCTGAAAAATGCTGAAAAAGTCAAATTTCGGGCAATCTGGGCACTGGTCTCGCCGAGTCCACTGATGAACTCGCCAAGTCCAAGGCAAAATGCATCCAAATCGCCGATTTTGTTCGTGCACTCGTCGAGTTGGACCCCCAGACAGCACATATTCGGCTGTTTTGGCTGGAATTGGACTAGAAACATTACCCTAAGCTGTTTTTGGACTTATAAACTTATTTTCGATGTGGTAATGTTCATACTAATCCAATTTCAAAGATAATTGTCAATAGATTCATGTTTTGTATTAGTTTAAGTGTTATGCTAATTACATGAAAAATTTTGATTCCAATTATCATGTTCATATAAGCTGCTTAGATTAATAGAAAAGGTTGATTGTTTATGTGTCTTTGATCCATTTTAATCTAAGAGTGGATTCTAAAATGTGTTTGTGTCACTTGTCCTCAAGTTACATGAAAAGTCACATTAAATTTTCTTAAAACTCATAAAAGTTGGCAATAGTTACAAATATGAATAGTCTTGTTCTCATTAAATGGTTTTATGACTCCATAACTTGTCCTCAAGTTATGGAGATTCAAGAGTCACTTCATTAAATCATTAAAATGTGTAACCTTAATTAATTACATAAGTTACAATATAAAGAAAAGTTACATTCTTTAATAGTTTAAAGTCTTCCATAACTTGTCCTCAAGTTATGGAACTTGAAGAGTCTTTTAATTGAAACTACTTTAAACTCATAAGTTATGGAATTAATTAGTTTTGAATAGTTTCAAAACTTGCCCTCAAGTTTTGGAATTTGTAAAGTTTCTCTCATGATTACTTTAATTCCAAGTTAAGCCCTTAGAGTTTTAAAAGTTAAAATTCAACCGTTATACTTTATAATATTATAAGTTAATAATATTTATATATATATGTATAAGAGTAAAGTCAGTCTTACCGTTAGTAGGCCTCATTCACGAAGCCGGTCTATAAGGGGGGTATAAGGTTACTACCTATAAAATGGCAGTTTAATGGGTGTCCACTCTCACCCACCGCTTCCTTGACTGGTGGAGGGTCATTAGCCGAACGGGTAGGACAAAGACTATAAGTTCTCCGTTCATTAAAAGTATTAATGATAAATACTAAGCAACTAAACACTTATAATTCCCAATCTTAGTTACTTAGGAAAATGTGAATAAGGTGCTAACCCATGAAATTACACTTTGTACTTTGCTTAAGTCGGTTGGTGGAGCGTGTGTGGTTTACCGGCACACTGGCTTGACTTAACAAGGTAGGCAAATGATTTTCTTAAAGTTTATCATAGGCTGGTGGAGCGTGTGTGGTTTACCGGAACATTGGTTGGGTGATAAACATTTAAGAGTACCAAGTAATGTGCATGGTTACTTCACACCTTGTTTTGTGATCCTCGGCATCCCAGTCACAAAACCTGAAGGGCACACTCGACTTTGAAACATGCCATTGAAAAGTTCAATGAATCTCAAAAGATCTAGGAGTTTCAAATCCAATTAAAACTTAATTATATTTTGTTTTTCATGGTGGAAATTGGTAAATCATCATTTACCTACCTTTAACTATTTTATAACTTGGATTACAACATCCCTCTTCCAGTTATAAATAGGTTGTTGGGTCCTAGCTTTAATATTTCATATTGGGTGTTATATTAAGGACTTTAAATCAACTAAACTTGAATATCTCCCAAAAGATGTCTAGTTCAGACACCTATGATCTTCCCAAATCTCTTGGAACTTCATTTCCTCCACCTCCTCCAATTATTCTCCCTAACCCACAATTTCTAGGTCACTCAAGCCCTATTGGCAAGGCAATGTCTGGGTATGATCACATCTTGGAGATGAAGTCACATATTGACAAGCCGGGAGAGTTGGGTGTCAAAGTCTTGAGAAAGTTGGTGGTTCAATCACTTTCTAAGTCACATAGTGAGTTCCTTTGGGACTCCTATGAAACAGACTATGACAAGACCCTTAATGATCTTATCTATTTGCTTGGCACTACTGAATCAGCAATGATTTGACAGGCTAGTAAATAAAATTTGATTAGAAGATCGACTTCCCAAAACCTTATGGACATTGACAATGATGACACTGGAAATCCATAAAAAACTCTTTCTTCCCAATGGAAAGGGATCGGCCATAGTCAACTCGGTTGACAAAAAGGTAAAGAGAGAGGCTAAGTCTAAGATAGTCCTATTATCAAGGGTCCATACGTATCTATTGCCAAAGGAAGGGGAACTGGTTCCGAAGCTGCCAAATTTACCTAAGAATGTTAAAGTCAATAAGTTTGACTCTACTTCAGGTAAAGTCCATTGTCTAACTCTATTAAGCTCCAATTTGGAGATTCTTATTACATCATGTAACTGAGTTACATGGTGATGTTATAAGAATCAAAGAAAAGAGAGAAAGCTTAAGGAAAGTATATGTTGCTTCTGATTGCGATGATAGACTTCAATCGCATCAGAATTTTGAAGTTGTTACTTAGGAGTAATGACACATTGCTTAGGAATATATAACAACAAGGTTTTCATATGGATTGTAAGGATATGTTCTTCCGCAAAGTTTTAAAATAAAAGGAAAATTTTTGATTTTATTTATTTTAAAATATCCTTACAATGGCATCTGTGAAGATTTTTGTTGTTTATAAGATTCCATTAATAGCAAGAGTGGAAATATGAATTTGATTCTTTCATTTGTGGTAGTGTCTAAATTTACCAAATAAGGAAAGATTCTCATCACCCAAGTTTCAGTTGGATAGAAACTTGGAATCACGCAAATTGTATAGTATGATGAATGAGAATTTTCATCTTTGGAAAATTAAGACTAATTCCCGTTCACATGTATATGTGAGTCAAGTAAAGGAATAAGGGATCGAGTACACATTCTTGTGCACTGGTCAAGTCCACCACTAAGATCGATAAGAATATTCGTCATGATTTACTAAAGTTTAGTAAATATGGTTATACTTACAAGCTTAAGTATAATTCTGATACATTGGAAAATTTTCGATGTATGGCAGAACGAATGAGACGAATCAAATTAGGCAGAAGGATAAAAGTTTCTCAAATATGAAAAGATGGGAGAGTACTTTAGTATCATTTTATATGATCATCTTAATGATTAAGAGACCTTATCACAATTCATCCTCTAAGTGCATTCTGAAAGCTAAGAAGAGGAGCTAGGAATCGTTGAAGTGGTCAAATCAAGAAGATGAGTCATACTTCGTTCCAAAACAATTATTAGAGTCATACTCCAAGATTGTAACTTGAGTGACATATCTTAAAAAAGGTTTATTAACACTAGTCAAATGTAAGAGTAAAAGGTTATCTACTCTTGTACATTTGAAATTGGTAAGTTGTGATGTTTGGATAAAACAAAGACCAACTAAGGCCAATTGTGTGAAGCGTTTGTCTTGATAAAGAATCCGCACTATCCCTTGAATATTTGAGAAGAGAGTCTTTTATGTCAAGAGGACAGTGGGAGTCTTAAAGGTCTTGAAAGTCTCAATAACTAATCAAGAATAAAACCTGAAGTTCTTCACTAGCACACGACGTGAGGTCTATAACTTATCGTGTTAACATATTTCTATTTATGTGCCCATTCCAGTTAAAGTTGTCTTTGCATATGAGTTCTTAGAGTTCTCAATTGGTAGCATATCAACTTGGAAGCAATGGCAGGCCCCTGAGCTGCCAGGTGGCAAGAATTTAAGATTGCACAAGTTCAGTCCATATGAATTTGGATATGTGATTATGGTTTTGACATATTCACATGGATAAGAACACATACACCATAAAATATAAGGGTCATAAGGTTTCTCTTCGATTCATGTAAATGATGGTGAGGAAACACTACCACCAAGTAGATTTGAAGCAGATGGCAAAGGTCTAAACAATTGAGACTATGATTATTACATTCCTTTTTCATAGTTCTGAAATTGTTTAGACACACCTATGATCTATCTAAGATAAGGTGTATGATTTTGATAAAGTTTTATCAAAGCAATCTAGTATCATAAATCTGAACTTTGGTAAGAATGTCAATAAAGTATTGACTTCTAGAGGTCCAGTTGTTTTCTGGATACATGTCAAAGCTAGTGGGAGCATAAGTGTTATGCTAATAATCATCGTGTTAGTGGGAGCATGATAATTATGATAAGTAGTGCAAGTTAGCAATGTTAATTATAGAAAAACAAATGTTTCAATTCGTGAGGTTGCAAGGGTTGAAAAAGTTGTTTGCTATAATTAAGGGAGAGGATATTATACATCATTTCAATTCTAAAAGGCTTAGATTGAGTTTATAATCATTCTAAAGAGCTTATATTGAGATTTTAATCACCTTTAGTCAAGAATATATATATATGAATTTCATGTTGGATTTGCTCAACTTAAGAAAATTCTATATATTGCGTTCTCAAAATTCGATTATGATTACGGCATCCGTTTTCATAATCAAATTTTAAGAATATGGCAAACAAAAAATTATTATGGCAAAAGACTGGTCTAGAACCATGTCTTTATGTGAAACATCATGAATCGTATCCCATTTACTTTGGGTACAAGATCGATTACATGTGCTATAATATTTATTCATTCTGAATTTTCCAAATGCCTTGGGGCATTGAGGAAAATGTCTAGAATTGGATATGACTAAAGTGATTAAGCAATTGTCGAGGACAATCTAAGGTTTACCAAAGATTGGTTGCTCAAGGACAGTTGGAAGTATACTGTTAATATTGGAAGGTCCATGTTGACATAGTCTGAAAAGAGGCAACTCTTGTTCAGAAGTGGTAGTCAAAATGGGAATATAGAGTTGTCTCCATAGATAGAAGCAATATGTGTAAGATTAGAAACTTAATGCAAGAAGGATATTCAAAGTAATGTGCTTTGAGACTTTGTCTCCATGGAATTGATCTCTATTGGAACAACCTGTAATGACTGTTGACAAGTCTTTGTGACTTTGTACATATTCATTACTAGAGGGTCTGTGCATATAAGTTTAAAATCTAAACAAATTTTGGTAAATGTTAGGAATTTGGAATTCTTACATTTTTCCGATAAGGATTTGGGAGTGTGAAAAGAGAATCATTGAAATTATGTTCAATTGATTTAGTTCACAAAGAAAAGGATCATAGACAAACATAGATTTCATACTTGGTGTATGGCAAAGCTATTGTTTAGAAAACATAGTGTACATGCTTGGAGCATGGGACACCTAGTGTTTTTTTAATTCAAGTATAAGTTGATAAAACTGAAACAATGAATAATGAGTAATCAGAATGGTGATAAATAGAAAGTGTTTTATTTATATTCATAGGTTTTGATACCATATTAGATTCATTTATTCTTGTGTTTCACTTTGCATGTTTTGACTTCCATAATAACTAGGTTATTCTTCCGGAATGACTAAGTTATTCAAACCATCCACAATCGGTCATATGTTGGAAGTAGATATGAATCAAGACTGTCATGGGTTGGCTTGTAGAGGTCCAAGTTGGTGGACAAAGTTGTGATACAACACTCTTGAGTGCTCATAAGTTCTGAGTATTGGATTCAACCCGCGCTCATTTGAATCACTTCATGGATTTTATCACGAGACGATAATATCTTATATTCTTCAAACCTAGAGGTATGAGTTGGTTATACATTGATTGCACGAAAGCGCATTGGTAACTCGATGGTATAAAACGTGTTTTTGTGTATGATTCAACAAGTAGCAGAACAAGCCATATGAGTCGAAGTTTATCCATTCCTTTTACCTTCGGGATAAAAGCGATATATGTGGGCCCCTCAATGATTTAGCGATGACACATGTGAGTGCTTGGCCAAGCCAGGACTAATTTGATCTGATCAATCGGTCAGTCGTCATGAATCGGAAATCAGGAAACAACAAATGGACAGAGAGAATGATTTATACTCCATGTCTCAGTCCATATGATATCTAGAATGGAGGAATATATGATCCCTTATCTAATGGACAAGTCATTGACAAAGGTCAGAGATCATCGGCAAGGTCAGAGTTCGAGGGAAGCTTTTGAGAGCTACGATTGGCAGCCGGTTCTTGAAGTCATACGCAATAAGCTTTTGAGCCTTGAACCGACCTGGCATGGTCCATTTGGGTTACATGGCATCATGCATTTGGATAGACTATAATGAGAGACATAACACTTAAGGTTTGTTAATATATTATAAGTTCTAATATACTAATAATATTATTTAATTAGTATTGATCAAGAATTAATCTCTGATTAATTAAGTGATCAAAAGGAGACTAATTAAATATATGGGTTGATTGTGTAAATCATCCATACTTGTATAGTGGGCTAATGCTCCATGGATTGTCAAGTTGTGCTAAAACCCATAAGATGCTCCATGGTGTATTTGAACCCATGGATCCAAGGAAATGGAAATCCATGACAATTAGGGTTTACCCCAATTGTAACAACTATATAAGATCATATTCTATGGGAAAAATCAGACTAAGTTATGAGAAAGAAGGGCTAGCCATTTTTTATGAAGTGTGGTGTTTCTCTCTAAGTCTTCCATGTGCATATGATGTTGTGTGAACCATTTGAGCTGTCACACTTGGGGCACTAGGCACTCAAGCTTCTTGAGGACATTCTACATCAAAGAGGTATGTATTCTATCTTGTTACATTCATTTTTTTTGTATGCTAGATTAGGATAATACCTTGGATGTCCATATTTGCATGTATAATAGAGAAAATATAGATCCAAGGTATTTAGGGTTGCATGTACACTTAGGATTGTTAGAATGCTCAAAACCCAACAATTAAAACATATGATTTCATATTAATATATTAGAACTTATAATATATTAATAAACCATATATAACCTTTTCTCAAGAGTCCATCCTAACAAATTGTCCTAGTGTTATGCAACCCAAATGGATCATGCTACTCTCGGGTCGAGTACATACCAATAATAGTTATGGCTTAGACATCTAATCCAACAACAACTTGGTGTTAGAGCCCTGGTTTGATGGATTCGTGCACACTCTCAGGTGTGTATGAACTCAAACTGAGGAATTGGTAATCTTTTTGAAAGAACATGGATTTTCTAAATAGATTTTTATAAGAAAGGGGCATGATGCGTGCAATCGCCGAGATCGAGTAATTATTTTCCAAAATAACCGTACATATCTATACTTTCAATATATGTATATGTGTATATCATGATAGATTAGGGCTAAGGATATACTCGTAATTGCATGGTAGGATGCTAGGAGAGACGCCTTGTATGTCGGTTGTATGAGCCTTTAGAACTGCATGCTAGTATAGATTTCATATGAATAGATAAGATGTCATGATTAGGTAGTGCACTGATTTTGAACCCAACGCTTGAATGCTGCTTGCTTTGTGCTTCTAGGGACACCACTAATGTTGGCTAATTATTAAGCAGATGCGTTAAATTACATGTTATAGGGATACGATAATTTTTGAAGGTTAGATTCAATTATATTGTGTTGCTCTTATTTGATTCCAACCATTGTGGGGTTGGATCTAGCATTAAAAAATTGTTTTATGTCAATAACATGTAACTGTATTCGTGAGGTAGTTAGAAGGTGTTAGAGGGAGTCTCTTCTGCAGCTCATGGCAGAGGGTGATGGTAAAAAGGGAATACTAGGAAAGCCTAGGATATGTCTTAGTGCGTAGGGCGCTCTACAATATGAGTGAAATAATTAATAGTAGGGAAGTGACTTGGAGGATTTAGAACAGTCCTTAAGGAAGGTATAGATAGGTGTGGAAGGTAGTATTAGGCCTGTACTACTGAAAACACAGTATCTATACCAGAGACAAAGAAGGTCTTGATGATTTCGAGAAACTTCGAGAGTGTGAACCTCTTCGTGTATATACTAATTGTTTATGTATTGTGTTTCAGCATGGTGACGACATGTAGCAGAGCAGGAAGTTCAGGATTTGGATCTAGTTCAGGCTCGGATGCCGACCTAATTGATGAGGGACTACACGAGTTCATTGCGTCTAAGATTACGAGAGGCATCCTTGATATGACCCCAGTGATGTTCGAGTCCATCAAGGAGGGTATTATCGATTTGATGGAGGAGCATTTATGTACCTTTAGAGCCGAGCTAGCTACTGGTCAGTACGAATCCCACACTCTATCCTTCAAGGATTTCAAGGGTTGTGGGGCACCAGGTTTCTTTGGGGCGAAGGAACCCATTGTCGCCAGACGATGTATAACAAATATGGAGTGTACTCAGATGGCTAGCTTCTGTCCCAAGGGGTCGATGGTGACGTTCATTATAGGTTGTCTGAGGGAGCGAGTCCGAGACTGGTGGGAGGAGGTTGGTTATGCTCTGGGAGCACCAACCATTGAGGCTATGACCTGGTCGGATTTTATGACCTGGTTCTGTGTTGAGTCTATACCGGCTATTAAGATGAAATAGTTGGCGACGCAGTTCTAGGATATACGTCAGACAACTGAGATCGTGGTGGAGATCATCGCCAAGTTCCGAGAGATAGATAGAGAGAGGTTTGTGTTGGATTAATGTCTAAGTCCATAACTATATTTGGTATGTACTTGACCCGACCCGGCATGGTCCATTTGGGTTGCACTTCACCGACACAATTTATATGGATAATCTTTTGAGAATAGTATGTTTATGATTAATATTAATATATTATAAGTTCTAATATATTAATATGGAATCATATTATTTAATTAGTATTGATCAAGAATTAATTTATAATTAATTAAGTGATCAAAAAGGAACTAATTAAATATGGACTCTTATATATATGGAATGGGCCAAGTTCATTTAGGTTGGGCTAAGATTTCATGGATAGTCCATGGAGTGTTTAACCCATGGATCCTAGGAAATGAAAGGTCATGGGTATTAGGGTTTAACCCTAATCCTCCATACTATATAAAGATGTCTTTGGTTGGTGAAATTGGCACTAGTGTGGATACACTAAAGAAGGGCTAGCCAATTTCACTAGAGAGAACCAAGTAATCATATTCTCTAAAGTATTCCAAGGTGTCTTGGTGATTTGTGATTCCACTTGAGGCTTCCACACTATTGGGGCTAAGCTCTTAAAGCTTGAAGACATCAAGCTACATCAAGAGGTATGTATTCTATCTTGTTACATTCATAGTTTTTGTATGCTAGATTAGGATAATACCTTGGATGTTCTTATTTGCATGTATAATAGAGAAAACATAGATCCAAGGTATTTAGGGTTGCATGTACACTTAGGAAGTGTTAGAATGCTCAAAACCCAACAGTGGTATCAGAGCCACGGGTTGTTTTTTGTTATATTGATGCAAATATTTTATTTTCAAAGTTGAAAAAAAAAGAAAAAAAACATGAAGTTCGTCAAATTTTAAGATAATTACTTGTTCTTGTGAAAAACTAATTATTTGTAAAATTTGAATAATTTGCTTTATGAGTTGAATTAGGTCAAATTTAATAAAAGATAAAATAATATGATTATTTTATTAGTTTTAAAAGTTTGATCTAAAGAGTTTTATTTTATGAAACCTCCATAAGTTATGGATATGAAAAGGTTTTAAAAAAAAATTGATTCAAAGTTTTTTATGGAGTTACAAAACTTGGTCTTAATGTTTTAAAGAATTCCATAACTTGTTCTTAAGATATGGAACATGAAAAGTTTTTTTTTGTGTTATCTTGTTTTATGAGTTAATTTAGATTGATGAAAAATATTATTTGTTAGTTGGTTTTAATCCAAATTAATCTAAAAGAAGTTCATAAAATGTGTTTATGTAACTTAAAAGTCACATTTATGAATCTTAAAACTCATAAAGTTGGCAATGGTTACAAAATGAAGAGTCTTGTGTCATTGAATAATTTTTTATGACTCCATAACTTGTCCTCAAGTTATGAAAGTTCAAGAGTCACTTCATTAAAGAAAAATATGTAACCATAATTAAATCCATAAGTTATAAAATAAAGAAAAGTTAATTCTTTTATTAGTTTAAAGTCTTCCATAACTTGTCCTCAAGTTATGGAACTTGAAGAGTTTTTTGGATTAAAACTACTTTAAACACATAAGTTATGGAATTAATTAGTTTTGAATAGTTTCAAAACTTGCCCTCAAGTTTTGGAATTTAAAAAAGTTTTCTCTTATGAATACTTTAATTCCAAGTTAGCCCTTAGAATTTTAAAAGTTAAAATTCAACCCTTATACTTTATAATATTATAAGTTAATAATATATATATATATGTATAAGAGTAAAGTTAGTCTTACCGCTAGTACGCCTCATTCACGAAGCCGGTCTATAAGGTGGGTATAAGGTTGTTGCCTATAAAATGGCAACTTAATGGGTGTCCACTCTCACCCACCGCTTGCTTGACCGGTGGAGGGTCGTTAGCCGAACGGGTTTGACAAGACTATAATTCTCATTCATTAAAAGTATTAATGATAATACTAAGTAACTAAACTCTTAATAATACCCAATCTTAGTTACTTAGGAAAAATGTGAATAAGGTGCTAACCCATGAAATTACACTTTACACTTTGTCTAAGTCGTTAGTGGAGCGTGTGTGGTTAACCGGCACACTAACTTGGACTTAACAAGGTAGGTAAAGGGTGACTTAATATTTATCATAGTATCGATGGAGCGTGTGTGGTTAACCGGCACATCGATTGAGGGGTAATTTATTAAGGGTACCAAGTGATTTGCATGGTTACTTCACACCTTGTTTTGTGATCCTCGGCATCCCAGTCACAAAACCTGAAGGGCACACTCGAGATTGAAACATGCCTTTGAACAGTTCAATGAATCTCAAAGATCTAGGAGTTTCAAAACCAATTAAAACCTAATAATACATTTCGTTTATCTTGGTGGAAATTGGTGAATCGTCATTCACCTACCTTCAAATATTTTATAGCTTGGATTACGGCATACCTCTTCTAAGTTATAAAATAGTTTGTTGGGTCCTAGCCTTAATATTTCATATTGGGTGTCATATTAAGGACTTTAAATCAACTATCTTGAATATCTCCCAAAAGATGTCTGTCATAGACACCTATGATCTTCCCAAATCTAGTGAAACAAGGTTTCCTAAATGAAGATGATGTCCTTTGGAAATCATACTTCTTTCACCTCCTCCAATTATTCTCCCCAACCCACAAGTTCTTGAAAAGTTTAAGGTCACTCAAGCCCTATTGGCAAGGCAAGGTCTAGGTGTGAGCACATCTTGGAGATGTAGTCACATATTGACAAGCCAGGAGAGTTGGGTGTCAAAGTCTTGAGAAAGTTGGTGGTTCAATCACTTTCTAAGTCACATAGTGAGTTCCTTTGGGACACCTATGAAACAGACTATGGCAAGACCCTTAACGATCTTATCTATTTGCTAAGATCAACTTCCTAAAACTTTATGGACATTGACAATGATGACATTGGATATCCAGTAAAGCATTCTCTTCCCAATGGAAAGGGATCGGCCATAGTCAACTCGGTTGACCAAATGGTAAAGAGAAAAGCTAAGTCTGTGATAGTCTCGTGTACCATTATCAAAGGGTCCATATGTTTATATTGCCAAGGGAAGGGGCATTGGTTGCGAAGCTGCCAAATTTACCTAAGGATGTTAAAGTCAATAAGTTTGACTCTACTTCAAGTAAAGACCACTATCTAACTCTGTTAAGTTTCTATTCTGAGATTCCTGATACATGATGTGACTGGGTCACATGGTGATGTTTTAAGAATCAAAGAAAAGTGAAGAAACTTAAAGAAAGAATATGCTGAATCTGATGGCCTAGATGGATTTCTATCGCATAGTTTGAAGATCGGATTCTTGAGCAACTTCTTAGGAGTTATGAGATATTGCTTAGGAATAGATAACAACAGGTTTTCATATGGATTGTAAGGATAAGTTTTTCCGCAAAGTTTTAAAATAAAAGAAAAATTTTTTGATTTTATTTATTTTAAAATATCCTTACAATGGCTTTTGAGGAAAAATTGTTGCTTATATGATTCCATTAAGAGCAAGAGTGGAAATATGAAGTTGATTCTTTCATTTGTGGTAATGTCTATATTTACCAAATAAGGAAAGATTCTCATCACCCAAGTTTCATTTGGACCGGGACTTGGAATCATGCAAGTTATATAGCATGATGAATGAGAACTTTCAAGTTTTGGAAAAATTAAGACTAATTACTGGTTCACATGGATGTGTGAGTCAAGTGAAGGACTAAAGGATCGAGTACACAGTCTTGTGCACTGATTAAGTCCACCACAAAAGATCGATAAGATTATTCATCATAGTTTACTAAAGCTCAGTAAATATGATTATACTTACATGCTTAAGTGTAACTCTGAGACATTGGAAAAGGTTCCAATGTAAGGCAGAGCGAATAAGAAGAATCAAATTAGGCAGAAGGATAAAAGTTTCTCAAATCTAAAAAGATGGGAGAGTACTTTAGTATCAGTTTTTGTGATCATCTTAATGATTAAGAAACCATATCAAAATTAGTTCTCTAAGGAAATCTTAGTGCATTCTTATGACTAAGAAGAGGAACTTGAATTGTTGAAATGGTTAAATCAAGAAGATGAGTCATACTTCGTTCCAATACAAGTCTTAGAGTCATACTCCAAGATTGTCATTTGAGTGACATGTCTTAAAGAAGGTTTAAAACACTTGTCAAATGTAAGAGTAAAAGTTTTCTACTCTTGTACATTTGAAATTGGTAAGTTGTGATGTTTTGGATAAAACAAAGACCAACTTAGGCCAATTGGGTAAAGTGTTTTTCTTGATTAGAATCCGCACTATCTCTTGGATGTTTGACAAGGGAGTCTTATATGTCAAGAGGACAGTGGGAGTCTTAAAGGTCTTGAAAGTCTCAAGAAATAATCAAGAATAAAACCTGAAATTCTTCACTAGCACACGACTTGAGGTTTATAACCTATCGTGTTGACATATCTGTGCCCATTCCAGTTAAAGTTGGCTTTGCATATGAGTTCTTAGAGTTCTCAGTTTGTTGCATAACAACTTGGAAGCAATGGCAGGCCCTTGAGCTGCCAGGTGGCAAGAAGTTAAGATTGAGTTTAATCCATATGGTTTTGGATTTGTCAGTATCTTTGTCTTGTGATTATGGTTTGACAAATTCATATGGGTAGGAACTCATACACCATATAAATCTAAGTGTCATAAGGTTTCTCTCCGATTCATGAAAATGATGGTGAGGAAACGCTTTCACTAAGTAGATTTTACGAAGATATCAATTGTGTTATTTGCATTTTCAAAAGTCGTTAGTGGAGCGCGTGTGGTTAACCGGCACACTAACATGGACTTGTGAGAAATGGCAAATGCCTAAGCAATTGAGACTATGATTACGGTATCCCTTTTCATGGTTCTTGAAATTGCTTAGACACACAGGTGAGCTATCTACGGAAAGGGTGTATGAATCTAAATTTCAGACTGTCCAGCTGATTTCTGAGTACATGTCAAAGCTAGTGGGAGCATAAGTGTTATGCTAATAATCATCATGTTAGTGGGAGCATGATAATTATGATAAGTATTGCAAGTTAGCAATGTTAATTATAGAAAACAAAAGTTTCAATTGGGAAAAAGTTGTTTTGCTATAATTAAGGGAGAGGAAATTATGCTTCATCTCAAATCTATAAGCTTAGATCGTGAGGTTTTAATCATTTAGTCAAGGATATATATGAATTTCATGTTGGAATGGCTCAACATAAGGAAATTCTGTATATGGGTCCATTATTTGCGTTCTAAAATTCGATTATGATTACGGCATCCCTTTTCATAATCTGAATTATGAGAACTTGGCAAATTGAAATGGAAATATTATACCAAAAGACTGGTTTAGTCTTTATGTAAGACATCATGAATCGTGTCCCATATGCTTCGGATATAGGATCGATTACATGTGCTATATTCATCCGTTCTAAAATTTTCCAAATGCCTGGGGCATTAAGAAGGGAAAAGGTTTAGAACTGGATATGACTAAAAGGATTAAACAATTGTCGAGGACAATCTAAGGTTTACCAAAGATTGGTTACTCAAGGACAATTGGAAGTATAGTGATAATTCTGGAAGGACCATATTGACATAATCTGTAATGAGGCAACTCTTGTTCAGAAGTGATAGTCAAAATGGAATCTGGAAATGTTTCAAAGTTAGAATTTTCAATCTGTGTAAGATTAAGGAAACTTAATGCAAGAAGGATATTTCCAAGGAGTTGGTCTCCTTTGGAATACTCTGTAATGATTGTTGCCAAGTCTTTATGACTTTGTGCATAATCATTACGAGAGGATCAATGCATATAAGTTTAGAATCTAACAGATTTCAGTAAATGGCATGAATTTGGAATTCTTGCATTTGCGGTAAGGATTTGGGAGTGTGAAAAGAGAATCATTGAAGTTATGTTCAATTGATCTAGTTCACAAAGTAAGGATCATAGACAAACATAGTATGCATACTTGGTGTGTGGCATGACTAGTGTTTAAGAGAACATAGTGTACATGCTTGGAGCATGGGACAACTATTGTTTTAAATTCAAGAATAAAGTTGATAGCTAAAACAGTATACAATGAATAATGTGTAATCATATGGTGATAAATAAAAGGTGTTATTTATGTTCAAAGATTTGATACCATATTGGATTCAATTATTATTGTGTTTCACTTTGCATGTTTTGACTTCCCGAATAAACTAGGTTATTCTTCCGGAATGACTAAGTTATTCAAACCATCCACAGTCGGTCATATGTTGGAAGTAGATATGAATTAAGATTGTCATGGGTTGGCTTGTAGAGGTCTAAGGTGTTGGACAAAGGGCTACAACACTCATGAGTGCTCATAAGTTCTGAGTATTGGATTCAACCCGCGCTCATTGGAATCACTTCATGGATTTTATCACAAGTGATCATGAGATGATAATATCTTATATTCTTCAAACCTAGAGATATGAGTTGTTACTATGAGTTGGTTGTACATTGATTGCACGAAAACGCATTTGGTAACTCGGTGCTATAAAACGTGCCTTTGTGTATGATTCAACAAGTAGTAGAACAATCCATATGAGTCGAAGTTTATCCATTCCTTTTACCTTCGGGATAAAAGCGATATCTGTGGGCCCCTCGATGATTTGATGATGACAAATGGAAGTGCTCGGCCGGGCCAGGACTGATTTGATTCGTTCAATTAGTCAGTCGTCATAAATCGGAAATCGGGAAACAACAAATGGACAGAGAGAATGATTATAATCCATGTCTCAGTCCATATGATATCTAGAATGGAGGAATATATGATCCCTTATCTAATGGACAAGTTCGTTGACAAGATCAGAGTTCGACAGCAGCTTTAAGAGCTACGATTGCCAGTTAGGTTTGAAGTCATACGCAATAATAGTTTTAGACTTATCCAAGTGGGAGACTGTTGGATTAATGTCTAAGTCCATAACTATATTTGGTATGTACTTGACCCGACCCGGCATGGTCCATTTGGGTTGCACTTCACCGACACAATTTATATGGATAATCTTTTGAGAATAGTATGTTTATGATTAATATTAATATATTATAAGTTCTAATATATTAATATGGAATCATATTATTTAATTAGTATTGATCAAGAATTAATTTATAATTAATTAAGTGATCAAAAAGGAACTAATTAAATATGGACTCTTATATATATGGAATGGGCCAAGTTCATTTAGGTTGGGCTAAGCTTTCATGGATAGTCCATGGAGTGTTTAACCCATGGATCCTAGGAAATGAAAGGTCATGGGTATTAGGGTTTAACCCTAATCCTCCATACTATATAAAGATGTCTTTGGTTGGTGAAATTGGCACTAGTGTGGATACACTAAAGAAGGGCTAGCCAATTTCACTAGAGAGAACCAAGTAATCATATTCTCTAAAGTATTCCAAGGTGTCTTGGTGATTTGTGATTCCACTTGAGGCTTCCACACTATTGGGGCTAAGCTCTTAAAGCTTGAAGACATCAAGCTACATCAAGAGGTATGTATTCTATCTTGTTACATTCATAGTTTTTGTATGCTAGATTAGGATAATACCTTGGATGTTCTTATTTGCATGTATAATAGAGAAAACATAGATCCAAGGTATTTAGGGTTGCATGTACACTTAGAAAGTGTTAGAATGCACATAACCCAACAGTTTGTTGGTACCCCAGTATGCTACAAACAAAGAGGTGAAGTAGACTCGATACCACGACATGATGAGATCAGATATTAAGGAGTTTGTTAGATATTCATCCTGCCCGACATGGTAGGACATGATATCCAGGGCCCGGGAATAGGAAATTGATTTGGAGCACATTGGAAAGAGGAAGGAAGAACATGTGTAGGCGAATGGGGTTTCAGTGAAGAAACCCAAGGTTTTTGATTCTAGATTGGGGGCGTTGTGGCAAGTGCGGTAGGATGCATGATGGGGTTTGTAGGGCACGTGGTTCTGGCTGCTATAAGTGCGGCAAGATAGGAAACTTCAGTAGGTATTGCACTTCCACCACCACTACCACCCATGTTTCAGGTCTGATCTGCTTTCATTGCATTCAGAGGGGCCACACGAAGGCCGGCTGCCCAAAGTTTGACAGTAGGAGCATTTGGAACACCTTCTCCGATAACTTTGAGGATCACAAACAGGCGTGAGGGTAAGGTAGTGACCCCTTTAGTGAAGAGCAAGGCTTTTCATTTAATGGGAAAGGACGCGTGAGTGACTCCTAACGTGGTTATAGGTTTGTTTTCCATTCATTTTTGCACTTCAATTATTGTTTATGCTTATGTTTTATGTTGTAGTGTTTAGGGACGTCCTTAGTGAAAGGATTGTTTCCTCTGGTTCTTTTGATTGGGGCACTACCCTGTCATTTATATCTCTTTCGCCCAACAAGAGATTTAGTGATGCTTTTGGGGAGCTTGATTATCCTTTGGAGGTGGAGATAACCGATGATCGTTCAGTGAGTGTATTAAGGTTTCATCAAGGTTTTAATCTTAATTTATTCAGAGAAAGGTACCCGATTGATTTGATTTTATTCCTTTGCGCGAGAGTAAGGTCATTATGGGGATGGACTGGTTGTGCCCTAATGGGGTGATAATTGATTGCAGGCACTAGTGAGTGCGGATTCGAAGCCATGAAAGAGGAGCACCGCAAGAGTAAGCACATTGTAGGGCAGGTGTCCTCTTTTGATTATGATAGGAGAGGACCGTTGACCTTGCGTCGGAGGATTTCGGTTCCATATTGGGGTGGTGTACAAGAGGTGCTAATGGAGGAGACACAAAAGTCAAAATTTTCTATTTATCCGGGTGCGACAGGTACAGAGATCTCCAACTCGATTATTGGTGGCCCTGCATGAAGCGTGATGTGGCTTGGTATGTGGAGAGGTGCTTGAATTGTAGGAAAGTCAAGGTCGAGCATTAGCGAACTCATGAAAAAATGGAGCCATTAGGTATTCCTGTTTGGAAAAGAGAAGAGATCACGATGGACTTCATCACGAAGTTGCCACAGACAACATGGGAGGATTCAATTTGGGTCATCATGGATCGGTTGAAGAAGAGTGATAATTTTATTCCCATTAAGTATAACATCTATACGGAGAAGTTGACAGGCATTTATATCCAAGAGGTTGTGGCACGACATGGGGTTCCAGTATTAGTAGTCTCGGATCAGGGTGTACGCTTCACTTCCAGATTTTGGAAGAGATTTCATGAGGAGTTGGGTACTCGTCTGTACTTCAACATGACTTTTCATCCGCAGGTCGATGGACAAAGTGAGGGGATTATCCAGACTTTAGGGGATATGCTCTGGGACCGTGTGTTGGAATTCAGCGGTAGCTGGGATACATATCTCTCATTGGTTAAGTTTTCTTACAACAACAGCTACCATTCCAGTATTTATCAACCTCCTTTTGAGATGCTATACATGAGGAAGTGTCAGACCCCGATTGTTGGGGTGAGGTCGATCAGTGAGTCATGAGTAGCATGGAGGTGGTGCTCCGTACTACTGAGTTGATCTAACAGGTGCGCGGGAGATTGCAAACCATATAGAGTCGCCAAAAGAGATATGCTAACAGGCGTCGATCTGATATGGAATTTCAGGTCGGATATATGGTACTCCTGAAGGTGTCACATTGGAATGGTGTCATCCGGTTAATTAAGCGGGGCAAGTTAGGCCTCAGAGATGTCGGTCCTTTCAGGGTTATTGTTGAGAGAAAAACTTGGAGACACACTTGAACAAACGTTAGTACAAGTATATTGCGGAATAGAGTTAATCTCAAAGGATCTAAAAGCTCAACAATAATATAGTTAGATAGTTAGATAGTTAGTTGCTGAAAGTAAAGAAATGTAAATGACAACAGTTGTTATATCAAGAATACACTTAAACTGATTCATAACAAGGAATGCATTCACTCCGAGTTAGTAAGCGAGATCAAGTTTAGTGATTAAGTCTAGAAGACTTGCTCTGAAGAGAGGTTATGTTTCAGTAGCAGTTTGAGTGTGAAGAGTAATAAGATAGAGAAATGAAGAAGATAAGAGAGATGATTGAAGGAGAAATCTTGTGTATTAAGAAGTTAAGAGTTCACACATATTACACATAAGAAAGAGTCTCTATTTATAGAGCTTCAAAAATAAACTACTCTATAAGCAGTCGTGCAAGGCATGCTGGATAATAGAGTACATTACATAGGATATGTAAAGGAAATAACTAAGACTGCGGATGCTAAAGATTTGATGACTCCGGATGCTGAGATGGTTGCTGATGGAGAATGGTTGCGGTTACAGTTGTAGAAATTGACTTCGGATGTTGGATTGGCTGTGGGAGCTGAACCGTTGCGGTAGTAAAGAAAAGGTTGCGGTAGTTGAGTTCAAGAGGGTCACTTTTATGATTCAACAATTTCCCCCTAAGTGACCTCTTTAACTCCGGTTCAGTTATCAAGTTTGAGGAACTTGATCAAAATCCACCAAAATTTTCTAACATTTTCCAGCCAAGTGATTCTTCTTGTAATCTCAAACTTGACTTCACCAGTAGTGTGCTTTGATCTTTCTACTGCGGTCTTGCAGATGTCAAGTTGCTTCTTAGGTAGGCGGTGCATGGCATTCACCGGAATGAAGTATTTGACATTGTCTGTCTTCCATTTGAATATGATGCCAAGTTCTGGAAAGTTGGTTGTGCCTAGAGATCTTTCTTCATAGCCTTCGGTAAGCATTGGCACTGGTTCAAGTGGTGGAAGGTCAAATTTTCTGATGATGGTGGGGTGGATATCCGCATCAATCTTCGCAAAGTCACAAACAGTGTCCTTAAGAAAGGATTTGGCTTTGTCAAGAGCTATATGCATCCTCGGATGCTTCTTTGCTTTGTTCTGAAAAACTCTGGCAATGAGAAATATTTCTTCAGGGTTCATGCAGGGGAAGTCTGCCTGAGTGCGGATGTAGTCATGCTCTCTTCCAGTAAGAGTGAATTGAGCAAAGTCAGCTTTCATAAACTTCCGCATCTTGTAGTTTTTCACTGCGGATGGTCTATCGTTAGACCATACGTTTTCCACTGAAGAGACATGCTTCGCATAGAAGCAAGTCAGTCTTTCAAATTCCATCGGCAGACGCTTGTGATCAGGAAGACTGTGGTCGAAGGATTCAAAGACAACAAAATACTTGGCATTGGAAGAGATTGGAATATCCCAATAACCATCGGATGGTGGTTCAGCATATGTGAGATGGGGAGTATAGTCTTCATCTAGCAGCCTGCAGTGTGGATTGACCCATGAGTTGATCAGCGATTCATCGATCATAGTATCGAATCCGCATTTTCTCCAGATAAGTTCAGTTAACTTGGCTGCTTTCTAGTCTTGTTTCCTTTGAGATGTGGCAGGGGAGTCTGTGGAGCTTTCTGATGACATATGTTCCTCAAGGTTTTTGAAATGAGGAGGAGTCTCAGGTCTGTTGAGGGTGTGTTTGGGTGATGAGTGGGGAGATGGAATATTTTGAGATGGTGGAGGTGAAGGCTGTGGTGTGGGAATTTTTGTTGTGGTGATTGGAGGGATCTGACGAATGGTTGTATCTGAGCGATAGCCTTCTTCATCACTTCCCCCTCTTGAGGTATGCATCGTAGGTGCTTCCTCAAGCCATTGTTTGAGGCCATCCACTTTGGCACAGACTTCTACAAAGTGAATTTTCATTGTTTCGGCCAGTTGTGAGTTGTTTGGAGTGGAAGAGTTGAAGAGCAGCTTGTGTATGTCTTTGGTAAGTTGAAGTATCTCTGGGCCATGGAAATTGGAGGTAAGTGATTTCTGAATCCGGTTGATTTTTGCATGAAGAACGGAGATAGTGGACTCATAGGCATTGTGAGTCTCATCTATCACCCTTTGAGATAATGCAGCTTGATCCGCAATGGTTGTTTGTAAGCCTTGTTTGATTGCGGTCACCTCAGTAATGAGGCGTTCCGCTGCGGCCATAAAGTCTTGATGATCGGCCCTGCGGTTGTTGTCAAGCGATCAAATCCCCATTTCGACCTTGAGAGAGATGCGCTCAGCAGCCATACGCTCTCTTGTCTCAAGTCGCTCAATGCGTTCAATTAGAGACTGCGGTCCTAGAATATCTTCAGGTGGAGGTTGGGTAGGCTTAACTGCAGCTAAAATTTGATCGACTTTGGCCTGTAGATTGAGGAATTCTTTTCTGGTGACAACAGCTTTCTTCTTTTTCTTTTTCTTTTCCTTGGGCTTAGAAGTTGAATGTTGAGAACCGCTGGACTCTTCTTCTTCTTCGAACATCATCAGGTCGTCATCGGAAGGATTTGGTTTGTTGACGTCTTGGATGTCTTCATCATCAAAACCGAAGGTTGGGGCCGAGCTGAGTTCAATAGCTGGCTCTTCGTCTTGAGATGGGTTGACTGCGGTAGGTGGAATAGGAGTTGAAGTAGGAGGAACATTAGATGTACCTGCGGCTGCGGTTGAGGCTTGAGCTTTCAATACAGTTTCTGCCATTTGATCCATCCAGGTTTGAACCTTTTGAATTGTGGCAGCAGTATGGGCATTGCTGATAGAATTTGCCCAGTACATAGACACAGACAGGATTTCTTGTTCCTTCTGCTGTTGTTGTTTTAACTGTTGCTCTTTGCGGGCTTGGAATGCTCTTTTGAAAGCAGCATATTTCTTGATTTCAGCATCAGTAATCGGCTGATACTAACTCCAAGAGTCACTAGAATCTTCACCATCAATTCCTTGTGTTCGCACCAAGGTGTCCCTTGGGTTCACGGATCCTGGCACATTAGTGCTCACCGTGCCTAAACCACCTGATAAAGATGTAAGCAGAGTAGGATTTCCTGGGCTTCCTTGGTCTCCTTGACCCGTGGTCAAGTCTGGCCTCAGCCCAGTT
The DNA here is from genome assembly GCF_002870075.4 of Lactuca sativa. NCBI lineage: Eukaryota > Viridiplantae > Streptophyta > Magnoliopsida > Asterales > Asteraceae > Lactuca > Lactuca sativa. The sequence goes on along the minus strand of NC_056626.2, from coordinate 329,949,767 downwards.
CTGGCATGGGCGAAAGAAATGCCCTGCGGATGGAGTGGTTTTTGAAGTGTTTGGGATACTTGCAAAAGGATGGAGTCTAACTCCTCAGAAGAAAAAATATGCAGTCTGGAAGCCCTGGAGATCTTAGGGCGTTTTCCAGATTTATCTACTTGAGATAAAACTAGGGGGCTGTCTCCACGTTTGGATGAAGCAGATGATGAAACAATCTCACATGATGAGGTTGAGTGGTATTCGATAGAGGTATTGAATGGGTGTGCGGCCACCCCAAGGACTACCGGAGCCTGTTGAGAGGCTGCAGTGTCAGTCCGGTCACGCATTTGGCCAGTGGTTTCAGTTTTCTTTCTTTTATTGAGGATAAATATAGGTTGTCTATCTTCATTAGAATCACTGCTCGATATAGTGGTGGTTTTGGCTTTTCGTTTCTTAGAAGGTGCGGTTTGTTTTGGGGCTTTCTTCTTAGGTGTAGTAGCTTTCTTTTTAGAAGCCACAAATTTTCTCCGTTGAGAAATGTTAGAAAGTGTAGTAGTAGAGGGGGTTGCGGTACCCTCGGGAAGAATGGTAGTAGAAAGAAGAGGTGGGGTAGAAGGGTATGCGATAATACCCTCCGTAGCCTCTATATGATCTGAGACATCAGCAGTCTCAAGACCAAGCAAGGTAAGAATGTGAATAGGGATCCTGCGGATAGGTCCAAAAAGAGTTTGATCAGAAGAGGGATTGTACCTTTTGAGATCCTTGGTGACAAAAAAGTTGATGTCACTTCCCATGTCGAGACTAGCATCCGCATGTAGATCAGAAATACATAGAGACCAAACTCGAGCAAAGGTAAGCTCGGTTGGGTTCTCTCTGGGGTGCTCTTTGGGAATGTATTAGAGGAAATCATCCCAAAGAATCTGGTCGTAATTGACATCGTGGCCTGTGAAGATTCTCCATACCAATTCTAACAGCTTTAAGCCCATGTTGTCGATGCCTCCGATCCTGCCGGACAGACAGCGGATGACAAAGTGGCATACGAACTGCGAAACCGCAGGCAGTTGGTTCTTCTTGAATTCACCAATCCCTCGGATCGGTTTCTGATAACCCATTTGGTAGAGTGCGGTGGTGGTGTCAGATAATGATGGTGTGAAGATCTTGATGGAAGGATGAATTAGAAGGTTTATGGCAGTCAAGAACTTCTCTTTGGTCAAGATGACCAGAGAATCATTGATGAGGTTAAGATGCACTTCTTGTGGGTTTTCCAGTGGTCTGTATGCAGAAAGAGCACACTTGAAGAGTGTAGAAACGGGAACAATGTCGGTGAATGCGTCGAATGGGCCAAATAAGATGTGGTTCTTGAGATCCTTGATCATCAGTTTTGTTGGAGCATTATACGATTGATGATCTTCAAACATTGCACGGAAGTTGCTTGAGGCGATTGTTGGTGTTGTGGAACCAGTTTGATTCATGGAGCCTGAAGCCTTGGATTGCTTCTTTGATGCACCAGATTTCGCCATTGAGAGATGTGAAATTGGAGTTCTTGAGAGCTTTTGGTAGTTTTAGAGAGTTTGAGAGAGAATAATCGATTCACAGAGAGCGTAAACGATTTTGGAGAAGAAGGTGGGTTTATAAAGGGGGTAAAATGATTTTAACCCTAGGTAAAAGATACAAGGGGGTAAGAAGTTGAATGGGGTTTTTGGGGGGAATCAATGATTCTGGGATTTAATCTCAGCCACACGAATATGAAACGGTTTTTGAAGAGATTTTGAGAAATCTTTAAAGGGGTTTTGTATTTAATGGCGGATTAGACGCATGAAAATACGTCAGGTAAACGTGGGTTGATGAGAGAGAATGTTGTAACTGATGGGACGTTGTTGGGAGAAGAAAAGACAGGTTGAGAATGGTTTGATTTGGGAATCGTTCTTTTTGTCATTATCCTTAAAATAGGTCTGATCCTGGATTTATTCAGAAAGGGAATGTGACAGTTTCTAAAGAGAATGTTTGTATTTTATTTAATGAAGGATCATTAAATAACACACAAGGATTTGAGAGTTAATGAATCTGTTGGAATTTATTTAAGGTGATTGCGGACGAAAACATCATTGCGGTTGAGAAACTCCATCGCGGATGAGCAAAGAAAGATTTCAGAGAGAATCTGTGAGAAAACACTTGTACAAAAGTTAGAAATAAAAGAACATTAAAACCCATGAGAGATACGTATGACATATGGTTGCGGTACCTAGATTGCGGTACCAAAACCATCTATCATATGTAATTCTCAGTTAGAACCGCAACGGAGACCAATGATGGTCTGCGGTAGCTAACACTTCATAAAGAATTGTGGGTCCGAATTCATCATTCCCAACATTTGTAAGAATGCATTGAGTTTTTTAGAGTCAAGAGCTTTTGTGAAAACATCAGCAATCTCTTCATGAGTAGGAACAAAGATGAGTTCAATATTACCTTTCAGAATATGATCTTTGATGAAATGATACCGTAACTCAATATGTTTTGTCTTGGAGTGTTGAATAGGATTATGAGAGATCGCTATAGCACTTTTAGAGTCACAGTAAATTGGTATCCGCAGCATTCTGTACCCGTAGTCTAGCAATTGTGTCTTCATCCAAAGAACTTGGGAACAGCAGTTGGCTGCGGCCACATATTCTGCTTCTGCAGTAGATAGAGATACACATGTTTGTTTTCTTGAAGACCAGCTTACAAGTCTTCCTCCTAGGAATTGGCATCCACCTGAATAATGTGGGATCAATCACTCCTCTTTTGTACCCGGATGAGACAAGAAATTCAGAGAGTGTCTCATACCAAGCTCTTGGGGCTTGTTTCAGACCGTAGACTGCTTTTTCAAGCTTATAGCAGTGGTCTGGAAATTCAGCATTTTCAAAGCCTGGAGGTTGCTGAAGATAAACCTGTTCTTTTAGTTCACCATTGAGGAAAGCACTCTTAACGTCCATTTGGTGTACCTTGACATTTTTGTGGGCTGCGTATGCTAGAAAGATCTGGATGGCTTCCATGCGTGCTACCGGAGCATACGTTTCATCGTAGTCAATGCCTTCTAGTTGACTGTAGCCCTTGGCAACAAGTCTTGCCTTGTTTCTGATGACTGAGCCAGATTCGTCTAGCTTGTTCTTGAAAACCCATCTTGTAACAACAATAGTATGACCTTGTGGAAGAGGAACAAGTTGCCATACTTTGTTTCTTTCAAATTCTTCTAATTCTTCTTGCATTGCGGCTATCCAGTCTGGTTCAAGCAAAGCTTCTTTGATCGTTCTAGGTTCAACTGAAGACATAAATGCTGCATAATGGCAGTGGTCAGATAAGTCCTTGGAAGATCGAGTCTGGATACCTACGGATGGGTTGCCAATAATTTGACCTGGTGGGTGGTCTCTTGTCCATACATGAAGACGTGGCATCAGATGATCAGCAGCTGCGGTAGAAGGAATATCTTGGATGTCAGAGGAATCTGCGGTTGGGGAAGGCAGTTCCCCCTGGACTTGAGAACATCCTGCTGAATCATCTTGATCTAAAGGATCAAAATTTACTTGAGGAACAGGCAGAGGTTGAGGTTCCCCCTGGATTGCGGATGGGAGTTCCTCTGGAACCTGAGAAGGTTCCCCGTGGAATGAGGATGGAAGAGTGACAATTCTAGGATCGGATCTAGTGTCAATATTCTCTATGAATTCGTCATATCAGTCTTCTGAAGGTTCGTTTGATGGTGAGGCTTCACTTCGGGCAGGAATGTAAGCAGCATCAGGTACTGGAACCTCAACGGTTGCTATAAGATCCGGAGTAGAGCTTTCCCCCTCAACCGGAGAGGTGGAAGTATTGAGCGACACTACTTCAGATAGAGATGGTCCAGATACGTTGGCATGTTGTTGTTGAGGTGTGGGTGACACTAGGACTTCGGATAGTTTCTCCGTTTCAATGGGATCAAACAGATCATCATAGTTGATTTTAACTAGATTCAGAGGTCCGGAAGTGGCTGGAATGTCACTTTCCATGATTGCAGTTGTTTCGATGGACGGAGGTGCACTGCGGATGTGAGAGTCATCAAATTTCACATCGAAGCTTTCGATGATCAACCTTGTTCTTCTGATGAGCACTCGATATGCAACCTTGTTAGTAGAATAACCAAGGAAGATACCTTCGTCAGACTTTGGTGCAAACTTGTTGAGTTGGTCTCTGTTGTTGATCATGAAGCATCTACATCCAAAGATATGAAAGAAACGAACATTGGGTTTGCGATTGTTGAGACCTTCATATGGTGTTTTATTGAGACGCTTGCATATAATACTTCAGTTTTGAACAAAGCATGCGGTTGCTACTGCTTCAGCCCAGAAGTAGAGAGGAAGTTGGGTGAAGTTAAGCATGGATCTGGCTGCTTCAACAAGTGTGCGGTTCCTTCTCTTTACTACACCATTTTGTTGCGGTGTATAGGGTGCTGAAAAATTGTGAGAAATACCCTTGGACACCAAGAAACTGTTGAGAAGATGATTAGTGAACTCGGTTCCATTATCACTGTGGATGCGTCTGACTGGAAGCTTGATCTGAAGTTCGATTTCTTTGATGAAGTTAATGAAGATCTGCGGTGTCTCTGATTTGAGTCTAAGAAAGAAGACCCATGTGAAGCGTGTGTAGTCATCAACAATAACCAGTATATATTTTTTGTGGTGAAGACTGGCTACGGTTGAAGGACCGCAGAGATCAATGTGTAATAGCTCTAGTGGTTCAGAGATAGAAGAATCCATTATCAGAGGATGGCTTGTTTTTTCTTGTTTACCGCATTCACATGCTGGACAAAGAGTATCATTGCTGAATTTGAGAATGGGGAGACCACAGACTAGTTCTCCTGTGACGAGGTTGTTGATGTAGCGAAAGTTGAGATGAGCTAGCTTGCGGTGTCATAGCCAGCAGACTTCGGATACAGCTTTGGACAGAAAACACAGCTTCGGTTTACCAATAATGAGAGAAACATCAAGAGGGTACATCGTGCCTTCGGAGCGAGATTTGATTAAGCAAGTGCTGCGATCACTCGTCATTATGTAACAGAATTGATTGTCAAATTCAACACGATGTCCTACTTTACATAGTTGGCCAACACTGATGAGATTGTGTTTAAGACCTTCTACATAAGCAACCTTCTGAATGGAAAAGTTCCCCGTAGTGAGAACACCGTAACCTCGGATGACACCGTTTGCATTGTTGCCAAACGTGACATTTTCACCATTGCATATAGGCCTGAAATCCCGAAGGTACTCTAACCTTCCGGTCATGTGCAAGGAGCATGCACTGTCAATTAACCATTCTTCTTCTTGTTCCTCCTTGCACAAAGCCTGAGGATTACACGGTTAGTTTAGGCATCCAAACAAGTTTGGAGCAAGGGACGATTGATGTATTCTTAAAGGATGCATGGTCCGAGGTTGCATGGACAGGTCTTTTGTCAACTTTTAGACCTAATCCTGGGTGTTTGTTCAGATTTGAATTATTACGAGGTTTCTCAAAAGTACGAGATTTCTGACTTTTATTTGACTTGTCATGAGATAAAAAAATTTTGACAGTTGCACTGACATTTACAAAAAGAGGGTTTGTCATTGAATCTGACATTGTGCTTGGTCAGTGGTTTATGGAGTGAATTAGACTTGAAATTGGTCCGAGGTGGGTAACTTCTGAAAGATTTGACATTTGTTTTCTGAAAAGTTGTTTTGAACTAGGTTTCGCACATGGAAATCTTTGAGTCTTTTTAGGTGGATTTGGCAAAATTTCTTTCCACTTGTTTTGATGTGATTTTAAAATTGTTGGAGTGGGTAAAATTCCTTGCCATTTAGGACCATTTTGGGAATAGACCTGAAAAACGTAGTTTCTAACAAATTTGACACCTTTTTGGGTTATGTCAGAAGTAGCGGGAATGGCATTTGAAACTGAACTTTCCTTTTTGTTTGTTTTCATGAAAGAAAAGTTTTTTGAAATGTAATTTGTGAAAACAAATTTTTCTGGACTCCTGGATTTTGGAATTCTCACATGTTTCTTATTTTTTTGAAAAACTTTGTCTGCTTTTGTTTCGAGACCTAATTTCTTCTTTAAAAGCTCTTTTTGCCAAAAATTTTGGTGAACCGCAGTCATTGTTATTCAACTGCGGTTTCCTGAGATTTTTTGAACATTTTTGAAAACACGGACTAGAATCATCAGAACTTGAGGATTCTGGAGTTTGAGAGCATTGGCCTACTTCAAAATTTTCTATAGGTAATTCGTGAAAAATTGGTTGAAGAGTTGTAGTTCCTTGAACTGAAGAGTTGCAGTCATTGTTATTCAACTGCGGTGAAGATGATTTGACTACCGCAGAGTAGGTCTTAGTTGAGACTGCAGTGGGACACTTCTGGGACAATTGACTATAGTGTGGAACACTACGGTCTGAGGACAGAGATGGAAAGTCCTTTGAGACTTCGGGGTTTTCAACAACAATTTCTTCATCAACTTCGGATGAAGTTTGAGAATTTGAGTGAGTGGTGCCATTGATGGGAGTTTGATCACATGTGTGACTAGAATCCTTGGGCACAATTTCCTTAATGACACAATTATTGCTCAAATTGTGCAATCTACCGAAGTGAGTTTTGATATCTTCGGGAAAAGTCTTGTCATTGACAGGGAAATGAAATTCTCTATTAGGAGGGACATACACTCTGTCTTTGTTGAGCCGGGGTGAGAAATCCATTATGGTAGGATATCCATTTGACCAACCCCAATTATATGTATTGTCTACGGTTCCATTATTTACCAAATTTTCAATAGCCTCACTTTCATTAAACAACTTTTCAACTAAGAGATTCAATCGTACAATTTCTCTCTGAACTAAATCTCTTTGGTTCAAGGCTATTTCTAATTGGGTTTCACTTAACATTCTAGCATCTTTCTCTAACTCTAGATCCCTCTCTAACATTGCCATCTTAAGTCTCTTGTTATCCAGTCTTCCTCTCACATGGAACATCTCTTGGGACGCAATGTTCTTCTCATCTAGGGCTTTGTTATAGTCTGTAAGGACAGCAACACAAGTGTCATTAAGATCATCTATGTAGGGTTGACAATCATGCATGTTATAATTTAAAGTTTGGGTCATGAGTTTTACCTGTTCAACGATGCTTAGAGTCCTATCTTTCGCCATGTAGCAGTAGTTTTTGTTCAACATTGCTGACCCAGTGGCCAGCATACAGATTTTCCCTTTCCCCTTAACACTATTGATGGTCTCTTCTTCATCTCCTGATGACCAAACTTGATGGTCTCTTTTTACTTGAGCCACATATGCCCTTGCCTTTTCTTTTTCTTCCAACTCTTGAGCCATTCTAAGATAGAACGCTTTGTCCTTGACTACATTGGCCTTACAGTCTTTGGCAAAGTGATTTTCTTTGTTGCATTTGTGACAAATCACAACATCAGTCTTGTCTTCTGATTGAGTACCGGAGTCATTGTTCTGGGGAGACTGCGGTACCTCCTTAGGTTGATTGTTCTGAGAGACTTTAGGATACCGAGAGTGGTTGTTCTGAAGACCAAAGTTACAGTTGAATGGAGGTTTGTTGAATTGTTGATTCTTGCGGAAAGAGGAAGGTGGTATACGGTAGAACTGTTGGCTAACTAAAGCAATAGCCTTTTGAAACTCTTCTTCGTCATCATACTCAGAATCTGCTTCGTATGATTGAGGTGGGGTATCATACGATGAAGAATAAGGTGACTTCGGTGGAGCTTGTGTTATGAGAGCAAGTGGTCCTCCGAAGTCAGCACAGTCTTTGAGTACAGTGGTTTCTTGTGCTTGAAGTTCTCCATAGAGTTTGTAGAGTGATAAAGAGTGAATCTTCCTGTCACCTTGGACATCATTTTGGCAGTAGTCCAATGTCGTCCTAAGCCATTAAGGAACTGGAGATTGGTTTCATGGTTGCTGCAGACGGTACCAGCATTTGATAACTTTGTGACTATCAGGTTCAATCTCTTGAAAGAGTCTTCCAAACTTTCACCAGCATGATCTTTGAAGTTGTTGAAGTCGTTGAGTGTGGTAATGAGCTTCTTATCTTGTGCTTGTTCTGAGCCTTCGTACAGGTTTTTGAGTACATCCCAGATCTCTTTTGCTGACTTGCAGTTTATGATAATATCAAAGTTGTTAGGAGCGACACTACAAGAAATTTCATAAAAAGCAACAGCATCATTTTCCATTTTATCGAGATCATCCTTGGTAGGACGGCTCATAGTTGGTTGACCTCCCCTAGTCTGGTTGTCGCGCCGTCAGTTTGAACTGGTGTGAGAATTGGAACATGTGGTCCTTCTACGGATCGCCACACATCTCTACCCAGTCTTCTTAAGTACCTCTCCATTCTTTGTGACCAGTGATGATATTCATTTGCTACCAGTATTGGAGCTCGGTTAGAACCACCAACACTATTGGAGACATTCAAAGATAACGATTGTGCCATTTTGTTTTTTTGTTTTTGTTTTTTTGAGAAATGAGCTTTAGTGGTATAGAAGGCTTAATGAAAAATCAGAGTTTCGATATTCAAAAAACAATCACTTTGGCTCTGATACCAATTGTTGAGAGAAAAACTTGGAGACACACTTGAACAAACGTTAGTACAAGTATATTGCGGAATAGAGTTAATCTCAAAGGATATAAAAGCTCAACAATAATATAGTTAGATAGTTAGATAGTTAGTTGCGGAAAGTAAAGAAATGTAAATGACAACAGTTGTTATATCAAGAATACACTTAAACTGATTCATAACAATGAATGCATTCACTCCGAGTTAGTAAGCGAGATCAAGTTTAGTGATTAAGTCTAGAAGACTTGCTCCGAAGAGAGGTTATGTTTCAGTAGCAATTTGAGTGTGAAGAGTAATAAGATAGAGAAATGAAGAAGATAAGAGAGATGATTGAAGGAGAAATCTTGTGTATTAAGAAGTTAAGAGTTCACACATATTACACATAAGAAAGAGTCTCTATTTATAGAGATTCAGAAATAAACTACTCTATAAGCAGTCGTGCAAGGCATGCTGGATAATAGAGTACATTACATAGGATATGTAAAGGAAATAACTAAGACTGCGGATGCTGAAGATTTGATGACTCCGGATGCTGAGATGGTTGCTGATGGAGAATGGTTGCGGTTACAGTTGTAGAAATTGACTTCGGATGCTAGATTGGCTGCAGGAGCTGAACGTTGCGGTAGTAAAGAAAAGGTTGCGGTAATTGAGTTCAAGAGGGTCACTTTTATGATTCAACAGTTATTTCTCGGGTGGGTAGGGTTACATATCATTTGGAGACTCCCGGAGAGCTCAATCAGATCCACAACACTTTTCAAGTCTCTAAAATGCGGCAGTGTTTGGTTGATGATTCTGCAGTGGTGAATTTAGAGGACATTCGGGTGGACAAGCGCATTAACTACATAGAGAGACTGGTTGTGATCCTCGATAGGAAGACCATAGCCTTAAGAAAAGGTGGTGAACCTGGTGAAGGTGTAATTGCAGCACCGGAGGGGCTCAGAGTGGACTTGGGAGCATGAGGAGGAAATGAAGGAAAAATACCCGGAGTTATTTGCTGCAACGGACTTCAATGAAGAAGTCTAATTTAATTGGGGGAGAGTTGTAACATCCGGTTTTGAGGTATTTTTATTTTAATTAAAGATTTGAATTTTGGTGAGTTGTCACGGCGTGGGAAGGAGGGCCACGATATGATTATATGCTTAGCTGTAGGGGTGAAATAGACTCAATACAGGTTTAAAGATATCGAAGGGGTTCAAATAGACCAAGTACCGGTTGAAAGATACCAAGGGAGGTGAAATAGACCCAATACTAGTTAAAAGATACCGAATGGGGTGAAATAGATCCAATACTGGTTGTAAGATACCGAAAGGGGTGAAATAGGCCAGTTTTGGTTTCAAGCTAATATGCATGCTTGGTATGGAGTATTTTGGGGAAACTCACCAAGCTTTGTGCTTATAGTTTGATGTTTATGGTTTCAAGGTGCTTCCAGTTCGAAAGGGAAGAGGCTAGTATGATCACACCACATCCACCAGCATTCCATATTTTATGACATGATTTGTATTCTGATAACTATTTTATACATTATCACATTTTGATGAAATTTGAAATTAGTGAATGACGTTTCTGTTGGTTTTAAAAATGAAATTTTACATAATAATATTTAGGACGATACATGTATCTTTACATATATATATATATATATATATATATATATATATATATATATATATATATATATATATATATATATATATATATATATATATATATATATATATATATAGGGAAAGGATCAAATGAGAACACCAAAAAGGCTGAGAACGCGAGAACACTTCTAGACCAATCATTTTATAAGGGTATATTAGTAATTGCATATTTAATTTAAATTATAACAAATCTTAATCTCCTAAATTTTAGCAATATTAATTACAGTTACTTAAATTAATAGATTAACCGATTTTTATTCTATTTTTTTTATTAAGATATGACAAAAATAATTTTTATTATTTTTTTGTTAAAAAAATCATTTTTTTTAATTTATCATTCATCAGATATTATATGTTTAAAGATTGAAAAAACATTTTTTCTTTTGTATTCATAAATGAACGAAAACATATTTTAAATTATTTTTTTAAGAATTTTATTTGATTTGATTATGTTAACTGTGAAGGATTATATATAACAATAAAAGATGGAATGAGTAAAGCACCATCCAAAAAAAGCCTAAAAATAAAAATTCAATTCAGTGGTAATCATAAACGTATAAAGTACATTTACAAATATAGAAACCCAATACATCTGAAATCATTAATGAATAAAGGAAAATGTATAGATAAAACAAATATACTTTAGTTGTAATCACAAATGTCTGAAAAAGATTAAAAAAAAATCTAGTTTGTTGTGATTCTTCTTGTTGTTACCAGCACACACAAAAACAAAGAAGGGCACATATGATCATTGTTATTCTTGGGGTCACACCTGCAAAATCAAATTCAAGGATAATTTTAAAAAAAATCAGATAATAACCTTGTGTATACATCATCACATTCACAAATGAATGTATGTTTGTCTTTTGATGGCTGAGAAAGGAAAAAACTTTTTTAGTTTTTACCATAAACCTTATAATGAATAAAGATTTATTCATGTATGATGACAACTATAATCATGTATGATGATAACTATAATCAAGTATTAATAACTAAAATCATGTATGATGATAACTATAATCATGTATGATAATAACTATAATCATGTATTAACACTGATGAATAAGTTGAATATAGCTAAAAATCATAAATAATTAACACCGATGAAATAAAATGTATTAGTTTTTATCTCCATTTCATAATCATTAGTGAATTTTAACATATTCATAATTAAGTAGGATTGAAATATATATATATATATATATATATATATATATATATATATATATATATATATATATATATATAAACTCTACCTTTTTAATATCTTGATTTGGATCCTTTTTATTTGAATCTTTAACACTAACAGGATTCAGAAGCTTGTAACGATTAAGGAGCATGGAGTTGAATCTAATGAGCTATTATAACCTCTTGGTTCAATCAAATTGAGACGATGAACTTTCCCTGAAATAAATGAGCGACATAATCAAAAACTACAAAACAAAAATCATGATCAATTTATAAACTAATCACACTTATTCAAACATAGTCATTGAAGCATTTGGTCGAACAAGTGTTGTGCCAAAAATAGTGCACATATATTCCTTTGATTCACCAGCCTCTTCTTCGTCTTTTTCAATGATTCAATGATTCAATTCTCTCCCTGAAATCTATAACATGCATCAAATAAAAAATTTCAAAATATCCTTCAAGAAGCTTTCAATAATCCGCTCAACATTTAAGGAAAACTTTACATCGGAATCCCTCCAGGCATGAATTCAACCCATTTCCCCAATTCTCTCTAAACCCAAGTTCATATCGTTTCTTATAATGATGGGAATTAATCAGGTGTGGAATCGCGACTTGCAATACTAACCCTAGATACAAACGACCTGAATAGAATTGCAGAAATTGATAACCCTACCTCGATCGCAAGTGGGCCTTTCAAACCTTGATTGGTCGATTGCAACAACAACCACACAAAGAGGCTGAAGGAATCAAGGTATGAGAAAATTTAAGATGAAGTCAAGGTACTACAAGTGAATAATACCTCATTCAATCCTCCATATTGAATTCAATCCTCCTTTCATGAACCGCTAATATTTCAAATCCCTCCTGCTCCCACTGTTCTCTTCGTCCCCTTTGTATTTTTGCTGCTTCTTCGTTCTTCTTCAATGCGGTCATCTTCAACATCTTCGCCATCATCTTCTCTTCCATTCCGCTTCTGTTTCATCGAATTCAAGGATGGAGGTCAAGAATCTCCAATGAATATCGATGAACTAAAATCGAGTTGTAAGAGAATGATTGGAGATCGAGTTGCAGGGGGTCAATTTGACGTTGAAGCCTTGGAGGGTTTTGGTGATGCCGAGGTCTGATGGTGGCGTAAGGATGAGGCGGTGATATGTAGAAGATGTTGATTTAATGCTCTATGAGATTAGGTCAAGAAATAGAGAGACAGAGAGTAATTATAGGAGTTTACAAAATTAGGGTAATGCTTATTTACCTTAATAGCCTTTATAATTTTCTTTAATTTAAAAATTAAAATTTAAATGTATTAATAATTATATGGTTCATATCTGTTCTCGCGTTCTCAACTTTTTAGGTGTTCCGACTGATCCTACAGCTATATATATATATATATATATATATATATATATATATATATATATATATATATATATATATATATATATATATATATATTCTAAAAACTAAGAAAATATATATTTTGACTTCTACGGAAATATGAATACATATCTATACTTTAAAAAGTATAATTATAATTCTAAAAAACGTAAAAATACTATTAATTTATGTTAAAAAAGAACTATTAATTATATTCATATTTTTGTACACAGTCATGATAATAATTTGTGTTTATTAAAATAAATTGTGTATACATTTAGTCGATGTCATTTTTTTTTCCGGCATCATTAATTTTCCGTTTATTTTCTTCAAAACGTCACAAACCAAAAAGGAAAAAAGCAAATATTATTTTACCGACTTATTTTCAAAAACATTGTAAAATGTATAGTCTCGTATTTTTCCTAAACGTTTTCAACGCCCCTATACAATTAGAATTAGCTATACACTTATACCTATTTTATTTATAATTGTTCGATTTATCATCTTTATTTTTAAACATTGAAAATATTGATTAATCATGTATTTTTTTTATTTATCATACAATATATTGTTTATTATAAATATTTAATATTTAAATAATTGGAGAGAGAGAGAGAGAGAGAGAGAGAGAGAGGAGAGAGAGAGTGAGAGAGAGAGGAGAGGAGAGAGAGAGAGAGAGAGAGAGAGAGAGAGAGAGAGGAGAGAGAGAGAGAGAGGAGAGAGAGAGAGAGAGAGAGAGAGAGAGAGAGAGAGAGAGAGAGAGAGAGAGAGAGAGAGAGAGAGAGAGAGAGAGAGAGAGACCTTGGAGTAAGTGTAAATGATGGTATGCAGTGTGGTGTCAAAAACTGTTTGATCATTTTTGTGACAACAATAACAGCTACCAGTTTTAATTTAAAGTCTTTTTTATTTATTTTTAGTTTTTCTATTTGCTATATGCTACATGTAGAGTGACCGCCACATTCCCCCTACACCCTTCCTCTTCACCCCCCACCCTTTGCTTTTCACCTTTTTTTCAGTTTTGCAGGGCAGGGACAAGTGAATAAGGGATGGGCAGATTACTTGTTTTATTCATTGGTGGTGGGGTTAGGGGTATTTTGGACATCTTCCACCACCCAAAATATCATATTATAAGATTGGATTTCTATCCTCAACAACATATCCATTTTCAGATTGCCCAAATAAGGGGAAACTTTATTTTCGATTTTCTCAAAAAAAAAAATAATGTATTATGCATCAACCTTACTAATTTAAATGACAAATAAGATCAAAAAAATTTTGATTAAAAAAAAAACCATATATATATATATATATATATATATATATATATATATATATATATATATATATATATATATATATATATATATATATATATATATATATATATATATATATATATATATATATATATATATATATATATATATCTGTGTTCCCTCGACTAAAATCTTGGATTTTTTTCTTGAATTGTGTTACTCAAATTTTACATAAATAAATATGATTACGTTGTAAATCTTCATTCAATACCCAGCTATAATGGAAAATTCATGTCTGGTTAAAAAATGCAAATAGACAGAATTGAAGAAATTACATTTACTCATATAAATGATCTTTTCCATGTTTAAAGACAAAACAAATAATATTTTTTTTTTATCCAAATGGGATCGACTATGCTCTTTTCTATTTGGTTTTATCATATCAGACAATGCAAAAAGATCTTCACGTTATTTTTTTTAATAAGAGAAAGTAGTGGCTTAAGGCCAAGGGTGTTGGGGCCTCTACCAGCTTTCCTAACCCTTTTGATTTTTTAATTTCGATATATATTTAAAGTTCTTGAAAAATTCAATTACAGCATATCTAATAAAAATGCAAGCAATCATAGTAAATTTTGTTGTGAGACTTCTCATTTTTCTAATGAACGGTCAAATTATATTAACGTTGGCAAAAAAAAAAAAAAAAAAAAAAAAAAAAAAAAAAAAAAAAACTAAATGTATAGATTTTCATTATTGAGTTTAACAACCATTCGATCCAATTGACTTTAAGTTTGGATCTTTTTTTTTGTTTTTTTTTCGTTTTTTTTTTGTTTTTTGTTTTTTTGTTTTTTTTTTTGTTTTTTTTTTTTTAATAAATTCAAGTAAATAACTCAAAGGCCACTTTATCAAGAGTATATTTTTGTGGTATTCGTAACTTGAAAAGTAAAAAATTTAAAAGTTCCAAATAGTTCTTAAGTTGTGAGGTATGGAAGACACACCAAGGGTGTGGTTCTCCTTCCACATCATCATCGCATTCACACTATGATAATGTTCAAGCTTTAGAGAGAGAGAGAGAGAGAGAGTGTGTGTGTGTGTGTGTGTGTGAGACGTGAATCATGACCTTATCTATTGGGATTCAACAAAAATATTAAGCAATTTCAGACAAATGATAAACAGTTTTTTGATTTCGATTTTTCTCTACCCTTACCCCCTTTCGTTGGACTTCCTTCATTTGTCTTTAATACTTCGGAGACTACTAGAAGATTCTTTGGCCCTTTCTTTCTCTTTATTTTTCTCCTCACTCACTCACTCACTCACTCACTCACTCTCTCTCTCTCTCTCTCCCTCTCTCACACACACATACACCTCGTATCCTAAAGTCCCTTCATGCTAATTGGTGTATTGGGTGTAAAACAAAATAGGGATTCTTGGTTTGGGTCCTTTTTCATCCTTGCAAAGTGGTTGTGACAAGATCTCAATAAGAAACCAAGAAGATCAAGAGGTTAGTGTTTTTCAAGTTTTAGAGTAGGTTGCTATAATAGTAAAACCTAGATCTATAGGATGCATGTACGCATAGGGTTTATTTTGTTTTCCGTTGCAAAAGCTAGTATGTATAGAATGCATTAAATATCATCAATGGTATCAAAGCTAATAGGTTTTAATTATAAGCACGACTAATAAAATCGAAATAAATAAATAAATAAATAAAGTTTTCGTAAAATGTGGCGCGCGCACATCAAATTTCTGTTGGATGTTTCGGATTTGAATAAACTATTAATTTAAAGTAATATTTTAATATGATTATTAAAATAAATTAAATTTTAAATTTGAATTTTAAATATATTTTAAATAGATAATTAAATTTGAATATTTAAGATAAATATTAATTGGGAAATCCATTAATTTAAATATTATTTAAATAAAATTTAAATTTGGATATTTAATTTATAATTTTAAATATTATTTAAATTTGAATGTTTAATTTGAATTTGTTAAATGGTATTTAACTAAATAATTAAAGTTGAATATTTAATAAGAAAAATTTTAAAAGATTTAAATTTATTATATGGTATGATTATTATATGTATGACAATTTACAACGTGTTCCCTTACATGTTTATTTAAAACATTATCCGTCAAACCATGAATAGACTCACATACTCTAAGCTATAAGAGAGGTTTAAGGAGATCTCTATAATTCATAATGAGGTCGATTTTTAAAAACGTAATAGCTTACCACCCTCATCGCCTCTCTGTATTTTGAGAGTGGAGTTACTAATAGGGTTTGACAGGGTATATGATTAAAGTTAAAAGTATTAGTTAAAGTAATAAAAAAAATTCTTGTTTTATATAATTAAAAACAAGAATCATGTGTTACCCATGAAAAACACACATTTCCTAATAATATGTTGATGGAGCGTGTGCAGTTAGCCAACACGTCAATTTGAGGATTATGGTTGGAAATGACATGAAACTTGCAAATCTCAAGCATCACTTAAGTCGAGCATCACATGGTTTTTACATGGTTGTATCACCATTTGTTCTATGATCCACGGCATCCCCGTCATAGAAATGAAATGAGCATAATCTAAGATTAGCATCTCATTGACAGTCAATGAACCTCAAAGATCTAGGAGTTTCATAGATAATGAAATTGGCAAAGAGTATTGCCTAGATAAATAATTTTGTTGTGTGTTAACAACATCCCTTTACACATCATAGAGGCAAATACGGATCCTAGCCTTATTTAAATAAATTTGGTAATTATTAATAAGGATAAATAAAACAAACTTGAATGTAAATAGATGTCAATAATTTTATCTACTAAAATCTACTCTAGAAAACCTCTGAATGGAGAAGTTGATAGGATGATCAATCTTGTCTGAATCCATAGTTTGGAGATACTTCTCAAAAACTAAAAGAAATATCATGCTTTAGTCAAAGCTCTTCCTGAGGTTCCTCCAACCATTGCATTCTAAGCAGTTATCAAATGTACGTTGTATTCCGACATTT
The DNA here is from genome assembly GCF_002870075.4 of Lactuca sativa. NCBI lineage: Eukaryota > Viridiplantae > Streptophyta > Magnoliopsida > Asterales > Asteraceae > Lactuca > Lactuca sativa. The sequence goes on along the minus strand of NC_056626.2, from coordinate 329,932,727 downwards.
TGAAGTAAAATGGAATTTCATTGAGTTAGGAGTTGACAATGGTTAATCAACTAGCTGACATGTATCAGTTCACTCTAATTTTGATTTTAACAACTTTGAAATATCCATAAAGGATTATCATGGCATGTTGAGGGCCTTTTGTGACTAATATGGCCATTTACAAAAAAATTCTCGATGGATTTTCTTGGTTACAAAAAACATATTTATACATCAGAATCATAAAACTATTATATGGGACATGCAACCTATAGGTTTATGGCATTTTCTCATTATAACAACATACTATTAAACTAAATATCTAATCTATGTATTATCGAAAATCAAAAAGATTATAAGGCATACCTTTTGTAATAATCGAATATAACAATCTTTGATCTTTGAGTCCTCCTTGGAAAACAAAAGCTAATTGTGTGTATGTCTCTAATAGCTCACACCCAATACCCTAGAAACCTTAGGAACAAAATATAGGAGAGAGGCCGAAGAGTGAAATTGGGTTTCTTCTTGTAAAAGTCTAGGGAAAAAATATGATGCTAAGGGTCCTTATTTATAGTTGGTGGATCTCCAAGATAAAACCTAATTTGAATAACTAAATAATAGGATTTAATCTATTCAAGTCGGTTATCCTTAGTAGCTATAAGACGCTTCTAGAACCCATTTCGAACCCCTCAGAATTGTCCATACTACGGAGGGTTCTAGAATTGTCTTCCTTACTTAATTATGAACTATTACAATTCAACCATTTCACCTTTAATTAATTGTAATTAATCCAAAATTAATATCCAATTAATTTTGATTAATTCTAAACTAATTCCAAACTACTTCTAATTAGTTTTTTAATCATATAATAAATTAACAAATCATTTCCTCGCACTCCTAAAACCATTATTAGCCATTTCTAATTATTGAGGGAAACCCAAAAAGGACTTTGCTTTTCTTCCATAAAATTATACCAATTTAATTATGACCTTAGACACCTAGTCCAACAAATCTAATGTAACAATCATTTTCCATAATGGATCAGTTAAAGACTTAAAGGGGTCAAAGAGAAGGTTTTGGGGGAAAACCTTATGCCACGATATGGTGTGTTGATGACCACGACGTGGAATGACACTTAAAGGAAAAGCATGTCTTGATGGGCACCACGACGTGGCAAGAGGGTGGCAACGATGGGGTGGCTACTATAGTCTAAGCCCAACATTTTTAGGATTTGTACCATATTTAACGACCTTAACTCTTAGATTAGGTCATCTCCTTCAATCTCCATCTACCCATTTCGAAATCCTAGCCTCCCTTTTCATGTTAGTGATCATAGTGGCTTGGCTTTGAGCTTATCTCCTTGATTTTGCGAAGCGTGTGGATGAGGAACTTCTTCTTGGTACAAGGAAGTATAAAAGCAAGTCTAGATCCATCATCTTCTTCAAGTTTTTGAGTCATTTGAGGTATAAAGCTTCCTTGACCTTGTTCCTTTGAGATCCATGTTTATGCTCCTTTTTGGTTGGTTTTGGTCCCATTCATGGATGATCTTAGAGTTTAAGGAAATCTAGAGCTTATTGCGACACTCTTGAGGTCTTGGACTTCTTTTAAGTGAGAAAAAGGTCCTTGCTTGGGTGTTCTTGATCCCATGCACAAGCTTTAGCCTTAAAAGTGCTTATTTAGACTTAGGATGTAACACCCGGATTTCCAAGTATGAGATTTTGTTCCTTTAGTTTTGGGTTTTGTGGGGGAACTTGGCGAGTTGGCGTTTAGACTCGCCGAGTATGGTCACGGATTCGTTTGAGAGTTCACAGTTGGACTCGGCGAGTTCATGAGTGGACTCGGCGAGTCCACGCTGTTTAATTAAACCCTAATTTACAGGGTTTGAGACCTATTTAAAGGCCCTTATGGCCGTCCATTGCGGCTACCACACCCAGAGAGAGTCCTAGGTCGCTTGTGAGGAGAAGAGAGGCCATTGTTGATCATTTGTTGAAGAAATTTGAAGGAGAAGGTGACCACAGGCAAAAGAAGGCTGAAGGAAGTGCAAATCTAGTGTCTTCAGAGATCAAAGGCTTCATATTAAGGCATTCCTTCGGACCTTCTCCAGTTTTGGGTGTTGATTCATAGAGTTAGGTTTTTTAAACCCTTTAGAAGAAAAGTATGTAGAGTATTTAGTCCCCTTTCGAGTTTGTGCTTTGGATCTGGACTCAAAGAGGTCCAGAGACCTTAACCCTCGGAGCTTTATGATTCATTTTGGAAGTCATGAGCTTAGAATGTCATTTTGGGGCTAAATCACCATTTTGGACCATTTCTATGTTATATGTGTGTCAAGGTCCGAACTTTACGTGATTATCATGCTTGGGGAGGCTAGATCTATGATTGTATGGAACAGATCTAACCTTAGAAGTCGTTTTGAGTTTGTGCATGGCATGAACTCGCTGAGTCCGAAGAACAGACTCGGCGAGTAGTATGAAGGTTGCCCGTTAATCACTCAGTGAGTGGACTTGTCGAGTTGGGGGAATGACTCGGTGAGTCAGGGAGAGTCAGGGGTCTGAGTTCAAGTTGGAACTCGCCGAGTTGTTCTTGGGACTAGGCGAGTTGAGTCGGGGTGGCCCCACGATTCTTTCTAGGTGGAACTCGTCGAGTCAGGGAAGTACTCGACGTGCCAAGAGAGGGTCTAAGAGAGAGTATGTTGATACGTGTAGACTCGCCGAGTCGCCCTAGTGCACTCGCCGAGTCGGGTCAAAGTTGAGTTTTAGGGTTGAGTACAGTTGTATTTATGGGAATATTTGATTTATGTGATTAGGTGGAGGCTAGATCACATTTCTACCGAGACATAGACTTACCGAGATATCTGAGGTGAGTCTTCTCACTATACTGTACCTGTAAAGGTACCTATGTGTGACCGGAAGGTCTTGTATGCTATGAGTTGCATGTTTTACATGCTATGTGTTGCACGTTCTGTATGCGTTATGTATGTGATATGTATGCTATGTATGATATGGGCCGGAAGGCATTATGATGTGGACCGAAAGGTCAGGGAGTCATGGACCGGAAGGTCGATACGTGAAGGACCAGAAGGTCTACTGGGACTAGGACGGAAGTCCCCTAAGACACATGGACCGAAAGGTCGTGTAGAGTATGGCCTGGAAAGGCGTATGTGTGTAAGGGTATTTGGGGAAACTCACTAAGCAATATGCTTACAGTTGTTGTGTTATGTGTTTCAGGTACTAGCGAGGACCGTGGGAAGGCGCCGGCGTGACTCGTACACACTAGAGAGAGGATTTGATTTTTATGATCTTAGGATACGATATGTTTTGATAACTATTATTGGATATTTTATAAAACATTTTATGTGAAAATGGTTATGACAAAAAAAATGAAATTTTTGTTTTGAAATTCACGTGGTTACATAGGATTTAAGATCTTGCTTCATGGAGAAGTCTTAATGGATAAAGTTGGAAACTTTATCCACTGAGTCAATCAGAAGTACCATATTTGAAGTTTTGAGCTTTGATTTGTAAGTATTAAGCTCTTAATAAGAAAATGGATTTCTAGCAGCAACCATGATGTGGCCAATGAGGGCCTCCAATGTGGTGGTATCCTACGTTTCGATTATTTTGTCCTGACATGCCTATGACATGGCCAAGAGGTCTCTATGCTATGATGACCATTGACTTTTGTTGACTTGTAACATCCCAAAAATCAAGGTAGAAAATTTTCATTTTTTAATCAAACAAAACCATAGTTTCTTACAAAAAAATGTTCTCAAAAGTGGAAATCATATATCAGAGTGTCCCAAATCAAATGTCATAAAACCAGGAGGATGTGCACGATCATGCATGTGCTTTCCCACAATTATAAGAAGTACCTAAAACATAAACTTAAACCGTAAGAAAAATCTTAGTGAGTTCCCCCAAAGTACCACACACGACCATACAAATACCAACATGCCTACATGAGCCTTCAACATGACTAGATCGCCACACCGGGCCTACAGACTATCTGGACCGGTCTTAGAGCCTTCAGCATGACTAGATCGTCGCCTCTCCGACCTTCAACCTATAAAGACTGCCCCGGGTATCTTGGCCTTCAGCACAAAGTCGGATTGCCACAACCTGACCAAAAAATAACATGTTGACATATACAGCGACAATCAATAATCAGCAATACATGTAATCATGCAGATCTACCAATCTAACGCATATCAATAATCATCAGGTATTCATACAGATCTACCATATACTCCATATAACATCAATCCATATACCAAGATATTAATTCCAGTGGGCTGGCCTTGTTGCCTTCAACCCATAAGTACAGCGAGGAAAACTCACCTCTCAGTCTGAAATGATGGTTGAACAGGACACTGCTCCGAATATCAGCTCTACAAGTCACCTATACATCAAATTGTGACCAATCTCAACTACAGCTCAAAATACCCAAAATATATTTAGGTCAAACTTGGTCAAATTTTGGTCAAGGTCAAAAGTCAAAAAGTCAGTTGAGTTGACTCAGCTAATTATGCCCAGCATACTCAGCTCGTACGCTTAGCATACTCAAGATCCATGATCAGGGCTCCCATCGCATACGTACGGCGTACACCCAACATACGTAAATTGAATGCATTGCTTCCATTTAAGGGCTTATTTTTATTAAGTCCTTTTGACCAAAAAGCAGATCTAGTCCCAGAATAACATCTTAAGTTATAAAGTTTCCAACTCTATGACTTTGCATGGCTAGGAAGTGCTCAATACTAAAGACCCTAACTTCTTAACTCATTAAGACATTATAATCCATGCATGAAAGGAAACTAATGACAAAGATTGCATTTTTATGACCTTAGACACTCCAAAACATCCAAAAGGACAACCCATTAGGTCTAGAGTATGCCATACTCAAGAACACCATAGTTTGGGGGGCAAAAAGCACAAAATAGCATCAAACAAATTAGATCTAACAAAATAAGCATCAAGGTATAACTTTTATACCTTCTAGAGATGGAGAAGGGTGAAAAACTTCCAGATCCAAGGTGCTTCAAGCTTCCGATATGCTTTCCTTTCTTTCTCCTTACTTTAACAACACCCAAAACACACTAATGGCTCAAAGATGCTCTCAAATGGATTAGAGTTTGCAAGGTACAAAAATGGGGCTGGAGGTTGATGAGGGGATGAGTCTTAGGGAGTTAATGAGGTTTAAATAAGGTCAAAACCATAAAATTTAGGGTTTGGCCTTCAACCACGTACGCCCAATGTACAAGGCGTACGCCCAACGTACAAGACTAAAGGTTCCTCACTCCTTAATCCACCATGGGACCAAATTTTACATAATTTCCATACATAAGGGTCAAAATGTAATTTACTTGGATTATGAATGTTACAACCGTTGACCGTTGACTTTGGACCAGTTTGACCTTGGGTCAAACTTGAAGGATTTGATTTTTCAATTAAGGATTTATCATTTTTGGTGTTGTTATATTCACGGGATTGATCAGTGCAAGGAGTAAGATTGTTGATATGCTTTTCTGGTTCTATAATTTAGGTGAGTCTTCTCACCATGCCACGTATAACATTGTATATCCTTTGTATGATAGGATAGTCATACAGTTAGGGTGAGAGTAACCTAGTTGACTAAGATAATTCCTTTTTATGCATGTGCAGTAAAGGACACTCGGTGTCACAATATGCTAGACTTGTAGGGTCATGCATGTGGATTGTATGTCTCTATTAGGTGTCTTGAGTGGTTAGGGTAATGATAGTACTGATTGTTTGTTGAGGGTATGCATGTTGTCAAGTTAGATATCCTGAGAAGTTCTGGTCTAAAGCCTTATTGCGTGGTTCTTGTTTGATTTATTTCTCTCGAGTAGCACCATCGGTTCGACTGTTTATTTGATCCCTAATAACATATGACTTTATGTATTGTTTGGAAGACCAGGATTTGGCCCCCCAAAATGATGAGTTTTAGCCATAAGAACATCCTATGTGCTCATACAAACCCTAATGCTTGGATCTAGGTTTCTCTATTGTACATGCAATTCATCCAAGACTATAAACCCTAGATCTAGTATATGATAACATATGAATTAGGGTTTAGATCATACCTTAATTGTTATATAGCAATAACAATCTCAAATCCTTCTTGTATTGACTTCAGAAAGCTTAGAGTCACAAATGTCACTCCTCTAATGGTTCGCAAACACCAAGAGCAAGAGGATGAAGAAGAGAAGAGAAGGAGGCTCTCAAAAATGTGTGGAAACCCTAACCAATTAGTTCACCACGTTTTTGGAGCATAAGGGTTCTTTAAATAGTGAGGCTATTAGGGTTATCTAACAAGGAAACCTTAATTTGGATGCTTAAGCCCTAAGCAACCCATGGACTCCTTTCCTTAAAGGCCTAGGACGATTTCTAATGGGTTTCCCCATAGAATTCGTCCAACCTTATAATATAAGGCAATCCATAGCCCAATTGCAATTATCTTATAATTATAATTCCAGTCCCTTAAGTTTAATTAATATCTTTTAGTCACAAACTTAATTCTTATTAATTCTTGACTAATATTAATTAAACAATATGATTTCTCCTTTAATATATTATTCTCATAATATATTAATAAATCATATTTAGTCCTTTCTCTCCATAATTCATCCTATCAAGTTGCTTTGGTGAAGGCAACCCAAAAGGACCATGCACCATCGGGTCAAGTACATACCAAAATAGTTATGGACTTAGACACTAATCCAACAGTCTCCCACTTGGATAAGTCTAATAACTATTATGCATATGACTTCAGATCCTGATCTGCAATCGTAGCTTTCTAAAGCCACTGTCAACTCTGATCTTATCAGATACGTGTGTAAATATCTTATAGATATAGGACATGATTTCTAATCATTCTCTCTATACTATTTCTCGACTTCCGATTTATGACGACTGACTAATTGAACAAATCAAATTAGCCCTAGCCCGGCCGAGCATTTACATTTGTCATCACTAAATCATCGAGGGGCCCAAAGATATCACTTTTATCCTACTTTGGATAAAAGGAACGGATAAACTTTGATTCAATGCTTGCTTGCACTCACTCACCGAATCACACACAACAATATGTTTTATGACACCAAGTTACTGGTGCGTTTACATATTATCAATGTGCAACCGATTTGCAAGATACAACTCACACATCTCGGTTTCAAGAATATAAGATGTTATCGTCTCACCAATCACTCATAATACAATTCTTGGAGTGATCCAAGTGAGCGTGGGTTTAATCCAATGCTCAAATCATATTCATAAGCACTCATGAACATTGCAGCAAACATTTGCTTATGTCTAATACTCTTTAGACATTCCACACACCAATTCATGATAGTCTTCATTCATACCTACTTCCAACATATGAACGACTGTGGCCCGTTCGAATAATTTGACTGTTCTTAACTAATTAAATTATTCAGGAAGTCAAAACATGCAAAGTGAAACACAAGAATAATACTAATCCCATATGGCCTCAAACCTTTGAGTATAAATAAAACACCTTTTATTTATCACCATATCGATTACTCATTATTTGTTGTTTTGGGTAATCAACTTCTTACTTGAATTATTACTACACTTGTCCTATGCTTCTAGCATGCACACAATGTTTACCTATGGTTTTTACTTTGTGAAATACATCAAATGAACACATTTCCAATCATACTCATTTCACAACTCCTAATCCTTTTTCACATGTGAAAGAATATCAAATTCTTGCCACTTATAGAATATGCTAGATTCTAACATTCTATGCAATGATCCTTTTGTATTGTCACTGCACTAAAGTCACAATGACTATTGCCAATGAAATTACAAAGTCCTCTATCGATGATTGTTACAAGACAATTCCATAGATGTGATGTCTCTCACTCAAAGTGCATTCCTTTGAACATCCTTTTGCATAAAAGTTTCTAATCTAGACATTGATTCTCAATATCCAATTCCCAATATGGAAACCTTTCCATACTTACCATATGACAACTCATTCTTACTAGAATCTTATCTATAATAATGTCAATAAGGTCCATCCAATACTATACTTCCAACTAGTCACAAGCGACCAATCCTCGACAAACTTTGGATTGTCCTTTGATAGTTGTTTAATTATCTTAGTCAAAACCGATTCTATTCCTTTTTCCCTCTTAATGCGCTAGAAATTTGAAAAAAATTTAGAATGGTCAAATATTATAGCATTTGCAATCGATCCTATACCCGAAGCGTATGGGACACGATGCATAATGTCTTACATAAATATTTGATACTTTATCAATCCTCTGCCATAATATTTTATGTGCTACGTTCTCAAAATTCGAACTATGAAGAGGAATGTTGTAATCATAATCAAAATTTGAGAACACACTATGTATCCTTGACTAGATTTATTAACATTCCACAACCTAAGCCTTTAAATTTGAAATGAAGCATAATATTCTCTCCCTTAATTATAGCAAAACAACTTTTCAACTCTTGCGACTTTGCAAAGTATAACTCTTGTTTTCTATAATTAATATTGCTAACTTGCAATACTTTCCATAATAATCATACAATCATAACACTTATGCTCCCACTATCATGATGATTATTATAAACATAACACTTATGCTCACACTAGCTTTGACATGTATTCAGAAACCAGCTTAACTTCCAGAAAAACAATACTTATTGAATTTCTTAAGTTCATGTTTCTAATACCTAATGCTTTGATAATCCTTTATCTAAGCTTATACACATTTCCCTTAGATAGCTCATATGTGTGTCTAAACAATTCAGACTAATTGCCAAATCTCACAATTCGAATCATGGAAAGGGATACCGTAACCATAATCGAATTCGAGAATACAATTTCACAATCACTATCTTCTTAAAATCTCTATTAGTGAAAGCATTTCCTCACAGTCATTTTCACGAAGGAGGGAATCTTATGACACTTAGATTTTAATGGTGTATGTGTTCGTATCCATGTGAATTTGTCAAAACCAAAGTTTACGACAAATTCAAACTCGTATGGACTGAACTTTCTTAATCTTGATTTCTTGCCTTATGGTAGCACAACTGCCCACCATGTCTTCCAAGTAGTTAAGCAGCTCACCTTTGTACTTTTCATTGATCAAGGTGCCTGCCTTTTATGCGTTCAAATGAAAACTCATAGAACGATCATGCATAATTAACTCAATTGGAATGGCACAGAAACAAAATAGTGTCAACACGATAGGTTGTAAGGTTTATTTTGATTTGTTCTTGAAACCTTTCAAGACCACTAAGACTCCCACTGATTCCTTGACATATAAGATTCTCTTGTCAATACACATTTCTTGACAAACAAATATTCAAGAGTTAGTGTAGCTTTTATCAAAACAAAACACTTCACAAAATTGGTCCTAGTTGGTCTTTGTCTTATCCAAGACATCACAACTTACCAATTCCAAATGTGCGAGAATAAGAGAACCTTTTTCTAAATTCTACATTTGATTAATGCTATAAACCTTCTTAAGACTTGTCACTTAATATCACAATCTTAACTCTAAGAATTGTTTTGGAACGAAGTATGATTGACTTTCTGATTTAACCATTTCTTCAATTCTTGATTCCTCTTCTTAGACATACAATTGTACTAAGACTCACATAGAGAATCAATTGAGATATGGTTTTTAATCATTAAGACATATCATAAAGCATAAAAGGTACTCTCCCTTCTTCTTAGAATAGAGAAACTTTTATCTTTCTGCCTACTTGATTCTTCTTATTCGTTCTGCTATTGATTTAAACTTTTTCAATCAATTCAGAATTACACTTGATCTTATAAGTATAATCAGATTTACTAAACCTGTAGTAAATCATGACGAATATCTTTGTTACTCTTATGGTGGACTTGATCAAAACGTAACTTTGTGTACTCGATCTCCTAGTCCTTCGCTTGACACTTTGTCAACGAATTAGTCTAATTTCCAAATATGAAATTTCTCATTCATCGTGCAACCAAGTTGCATGATTCCAAGTTTCTGTCCAATTGAAACTTGGGCGATGAGAAACTCTCCCTATTTGGTAAATTTTTGACATTTCCTCTATTAACATAAATAAGAATCACATCCATTCGTTGTAGAAATATGCAAACGTCAATTTTCATAACGATTTCATTGCAAGGAAATAAACAAATAATAAATATGTCAAACAAAAATTTATTTTATTCATAAAAGCAGCGGAAAACATTTGTCCTTACAATGCAAAATCAACTGAAAACTATGTAGTCAAAAGAAAAAATTTCTAACAACTCTATCGTAACTTTCTAAGCTCAAAATCTAATCTTCAAATCCATGCGATCGAGATCCATTTCTTCGTGATTAGACTCATCTTGCTCTTTCATCAAGCTTCCTCTCTTTTCACTGATCCTGCAAAACATTCAAATGTAATCTTATCACATCATGTATTAAGAATCAACAAATAGGAACTTAATGGAGTTAGATAGTGAATTTTTTACCTGAAACACAGCCATACTCTTTGAATCTCCCATCTTCTGGACTCTTCAGGTTCTTAGGGCAGACTTGTATCCAACGCCCTTTCTCTTGGCAGAACACACAGGTCGGTTCTCCTAGAACGTCCTCGGAAGCAAGGTTGGTTGACTTTCCAAACAAATACGCTCCATTGCTTTGCCAAATCATTTCTGATTCAGCAGAAATGAGCATGTAAGTTAAGTCAATAAGGTTTTCGTCATGATCCATCATATAATACTTTCTTTTGAACTCATTATATGATTCAGGAAGTGACTGCAGAACCCAGTTCACAGCCAACTTATCAGGGAATGACACACCCAACATTATCAACCTATCGATGTGTGATTTCATTCCTAGAATGTGAGCACACACGGATTTACCATCTTCATGTTTCATTTCCAATAGGGCTTTAGTGACATTGAACCTTTCAATTCTTCGATCTTGTGCGTTAGGGAGAACAATTGGATGAGGTAGAGGAAGTGAAGCATGATTTCTTGTTCCTCGATCGAATCGTGGAATATCATCTTCATGTGGAAAGCTTGTCCCATGGGATTTGGGGAGACCATAGTTGTCGTACTTTGACATCTACAAAACGGGAGAAAATCAATACAAGTTAGTTGATTGATTGAGTCCTTAATAAATCACCCAAATGAGATATTAAGGCTAGGATCCAACACAATACGCTACAACCTAGAAAAGGGATGTCGTAATCTAGTTGCAGAATATTTGAAGGTAAGTGAATGACGATTCACTAATTTCCACCATGAAAAACGAAAAAGAAATTTAAGTTTTAAATCTATGAAAACTCCAAGATTCTTTGAGATTCATTAAACATTTCAATGGCATGTTTAAATCTCGATATGCCCCTCTAGTTTGTGACTGGGATGCCGAGGATCACAAAGCGGGTGTGAATAACCATGCAAACTTACATGGTGCCCTCACATGTTACAGTCACCTATTCGATGTGCCGGTAAACCACACACGCTCCACCGAACTATGACAAACATTGAGTCACCCTTTGCTACCTTTGCTTAGGACCGTTTAGTGTGTCGGTAAACCACACACGCTCCACTAACGTCTTTGCAACGGCACAAAGTGTAATTTCATGGAATTGCATCAATTTACTTTTGTCTAAAGTAACTAAGATTGGGAATTTGTAAAACATTTAGTTACTTTTGTACTTCATTATACTTATAATGGAAGGTTTTTGTCCTATCCTACCCGTTCGGCTAACGACCCTCCACTAGTCAAGAGTGCGGTGGGTAAGGGTGGATACCCATTCAATACCCATTTTATAGGAAATTTCCTTAAACACCCCTTATAGACCAGCTTCGTGAATGAGGCCTACTAACGGTAAGACTGACTTTTACTCATACATATATATAATGTTAGACTTTTAATGTTATATATAGTATAGGGTGTATTTTACACTTTTTAAAATACTAGGTGGTCAAATTTAACAATTATACTTTTAATTTAATTAAATTGTAAACCAAAACTTTTATGGATTTATTAAACCTCTTTTAATTATACACCTTAATTAATTAATAAAACCATAAGGGTGTGATATGAACTTTTCAAAAATAATATTAGGGTTTTAGAATTTAACATTCCTAAATTAAACCTTTTAATCAACTTTTAAATTCCAAAACTTGAGGGCAAGTTTTGAAACATTTCAAAACATCAGGGTTTAGAATTTAAATATACATCAAAATTAAACTTTTAATCAAAATTTAAATTCCAAAACTTGAGGGCAAGTTTTGAAACCTTTTCAAAACATTAGGGTTTCAACTATTTAAATTTCAAAAACAAAACTTTTGAGTTCAAATTTAAACTATAAAACCTAAAGGGGAAATTGAAACTTTTCATAACACAAGGATCAAATAACAAATAATATAAATTAAACAATTAATTTCATAATTATCTATATTTGACCTAATTTCAATTTCTTGCAAAATAAGTTACCCAATTAATATAAGTAATCAAATTTTATCATATAAGGAAGTTATTATCTAATCAATTGGTAATGATCTTTTGTTTAATCAAGGATATACTCATAAATACGTATAAAATCGGATTTTAATGATCTAAAATAGATAAGGCAAGTATCAATGAGTAAAACAGCAAGAAATCCCGAAATCCCCTCTTTCTGACGCTCAAACTCGCCGAGTACCCATATGGACTCGCCGAGTCCACAATGGGACTCGCCTAGTCCATCAGGCAGGCTCACAAAAATCGAATTTTTCAAGCATGAACAAATTAACAAGGCATCAATGCAATAGAAACCAATCAAGGCTCTGATACCACTGATGAGTTTTAGCCATAAGAACATCCTATGTACTCATACAAACCCTAATGCTTGGATCTAGGTTTCTCTATTGTACATGCAATTCATCCAAGACTATAAACCCTAGATCTAGTATATGATAACATATGAATTAGGGTTTAGATCATACCTTAATTGTTATATAGCAATAACAATCTCAAATCCTTCTTGTATTGACTTCAGAAAGCTTAGAGTCACAAATGTCACTCCTCTAATGGTTCACAAACACCAAGAGCAAGAGGATGAAGAAGAGAAGAGAATGAGGCTCTCAAAAACGTGTGGAAACCCTAACCAATTAGTTCACCACGTTTTTGGAGCATAAGGGTTCTTTATATAGTGAGGCTATTAGGGTTATCTAACAAGGAAACCCTAATTTGGATGCTTAAGCCCTAAGCAACCCATGGACTCCTTTCCTTAAAGGCCTAGGACGATTTCTAATGGGTTTCCCCATAGAATTCATCCAACCTTATAATATAAGTCAATCCATAGCCCAATTGCAATTATCTTATAATTACAATTCCAGTCCCTTAAGTTTAATTAATCTCTTTTAGTAACAAACTTAATTCTTATTAATTATTGACTAATATTAATTAAACAATATGATTTCTCCTTTAATATATTATTCTCATAATATATTAATAAATCATATTTAATCCTTTCTCTCTATAATTCATCCTATCAAGTTTCTTTGGTGAAGGCAACCCAAAAGGATCATGCACCATCGGTTCAAGTACATACCAAAATAGTTATGGACTTAGACACTAATCCAACACAAAAAGTGTATGAAATACCTGTATTTGGCCCCTAGAAATTGAGTTAGGGTTGGGCCTGTTATACTTGTTTGGGGGGGGGGGGGGGGCGCTATGTTTATGGGTGAGGCCCATTATGTATGTGGGCAGAACCTATTATGTATTTGGGTGGGGCTTGTTATGTATGTGGGTAGGTCCCATTATGTATGGCTAGGTGGGGCGCGTTATATGAGTTAGGTTTGGGCCCGTTATGTATAGGTTATGTATGTGGACTTGATATTTGGTTGTTCGACACTAGAGCCAAGGACTTTGCTTGTATGCATTGTATGTATGGTGGAATATGTGGTATACTGGCGAACTTACTAAGCTTTATGCTTATAGTTATGGATAAAATGATTTTAGGTCGTACGTAAGAAGAGCTCGGCTACACTATACATACACATCAAAGATTTTGGTTTATGCTATTTTCTAAATTCAACTATGATAACATTATGGTTTCAACAAATGAATTTCACTTATTGATTCTAAGTAAAATGTTTTAATTGATTAATTTATTTTAAAATAAAAATCTCTTTGTAATTTCCGGGACCTTACATCCAACTTCAAAGGGTCATATAATCACTATCGTAAATGGAAGTGCCAAAAAGAAGAAAGCCAGTTGCCCATGCATTAAAAGGCGATTAGTGTTTGTGTATCTAATTCGACCACAAATACCAAGGATAATAGGAAGGCTTAGTTTGAGACATGTTCTGATAGGCTATTCATTTCCAAAACAAGAGAAGGGCCAATAAATCAAAAATACCAAATATATCTGAAGGAAAGTAAAAGACTAAAACATGGAGAAAATAACTTGATCATCGATTACGAGCCTACGCTACTATCCATAGGATCAAAAGACAACGCGTTACCGAATGTTTAGTCTATAATAAGATATATGAATTTGTAATATCATTGGAGTATTACTTTTAATCCTTTGAGTATTTTACTAAGGATAAAGTACTGACATTTGCAAGAATGTGCAATGACTGAAAAGTAGTAAGAAGATTGAGACATGGAAAAGATAATTTGATCATGAATATCGACCCCTGACTACTATTCATAAGATCAAAAGAAATTTTTTTTCTCCCCAAATGTTTGGTATATAGTATTATGATTCAAAAAAAATTATACAATATTTCATGAGACTGTTCTGACTTATTTAAATGTTTAACATGTTAAAAGAAAAAGTCATGAAATATGTGAAATTAATACAACAACAATACTTTATAGTTGTTAGAATATTTGAAAAAAAATATTATTGTGAAATCATTGGGCCACAAGTCTTATTATAAATTCAAGTCTTGTTCATCAAGATGGATGATAAAAGCACAATACGATAGTACGAATATATGTTAGAATTAGGGTCCGTTTGATTTGAACTTACCGGGTCCGGTCAATGCTGACTGCTGACCCGGTCAACAGTCAGCTGTTTGTTATTGACATATTAGAGTTGATTCGGTCACCCCAGTCCATCCCATTCCACTGACTCGGTCATTAAAAAAATACTTCCTGACTGGGAAATAAGAGAAGTGATTTTTGCCCTTTCCATTTATCGCCTCCAGCCTCCTTCGTCTACACAAAATCCGATCCCATCGACTGCTGCTGCTGCGCCATCGACTGCTGCCAGACAATGCCAGCGACAACCACACAGCGCCACTGCAGGTATGTTTCTGCGATTTTTTTTTTTGCTTTTCTTTTCCTGAAATCAGAAAACCCTTCATGTTTGTTGTGAAATTACTGATTTCATTCTGAAATCAAAGTTTGAAATCACTTCTTTCATTATTCTTGGATTCAATTAGATTGAAAAGTTAGCATAAAATCAATTTGTTATGTGTTTTTGTTTATGAAATCTGATTTCATAATGTGTTTTTTCCTGAAATCATAAAACCCTTCATGTTTGTTGTGAAATTACTGATTTAATTCTGAAATCAAAATTTGAAATCAATTCTTTCATTATTCTTGGATTCAACTAGATTGAAGAGTTAACATAAAATCAATTTGTTATGTGTTTTTGTTTAGGAAATCTAATTTCATAATGTGTTTTTGACATAAAATCAGATTGTTGTATGATGTTGACATAAAATCATATTGTTATATGTTGTTGAAAATATGATGAACTCACATTTATGTGTTTATGTGCATAAAATCAATTTGTTATGTGTTTTTGCTTATGAAATCTGATTTCATAATGTGTTTTTGACATAAAATCAGATAGTTATATGTTGTTGACATAAAATCAGATTGTTATATGCTGTTGAAAGTATGATGAACTCACATTTATGTGTTTTTGTTTATAAAAGATTGTTAAAGATTGTTGTATGCTTATAAAATCAATTCATAATGTGTTTTTGTTAATAAAAGAGTGTTATATGCTGTTAAAAATGTGATGAAATCACATTTATGCTTGATTTATTTGTAAATTTGTGTTATGTGGATGATTAGCTATTTGTTTTTTCTTTTTACAATAGACATGACGGATAAAAGAATTAGGGTTAGTTGAAAGTCGGAATTGGTGGACAAAACTTTTTTGGAAGCATGTATACAAGAATTAACAAGCAATGGTCGGGAGGGTAGTGGCCTAAAAGCAAGCTCATGGGTTGTGGTCGCGGAGAAATTGAAAACAGATCATAATTTTATTGTCGACTAAAAGCAAAGTATGCAGTGTGGTTAAAACTTAAAAACAAAACAGGAAATATTTATAATCCTGTAACGAATTCTTTTAACATGAATAATGAAGAATGGGAAGCAGAAGCGAAGGTACATATATACATATTTTTTAAATTAGATTATTTTTTTACTAGTTTAATAATATTTCTTCAAATTTCAAACAGTTGAACAAGTATGTAGATAAGTTGAGAAATGCACCCCTCCCTTGCCCTGAACTTTATACCCAACTATTTGATGGTGCGACCTCGACCGGTGTTCACAGTTGGGGGCCATCTTCGACACTACCTCATCCCAATAAAACCTTCAGTACACATGATTTTGAGGATACAGAGATGTATGAGCCAGCACCTCATGCAGATACCCCAAGCTCAACAGTACCTCAACCTACTAGTGAGGAATCATCTGGGCGGGCAAAAAACAAGGGGGGGGGGGGAAACGAAATGGTCCTAAAGATACCACACTTGATGATGAGTTGAAAGAAGTTGGAAGAGAAATTATCAAGGCTGCACAAACATTCACGGAAGCAAATAATCTTGACAAGGGGATGGATGCTTGTATGGCGAAGTTGACAAGCTTGGAGTGGGGAGAATATGATCCGAAATACACCATTGCTCTTATGTTATTTGTTGAAAGTGCTGGTAATAGGAAAATTTGGTTGTGCCTTAACTTGTCAACTTGTGAGTCGTGGGTAACAAATGCGGGAAGAAAGTTTGGGTTAGTTGGTTGACTTTAGTATGTTATGGTTCATTGTTTGACTTTAGTATGTTATGGTTCATTGTTTGACTTTAGTATGTTACGGTTTAGTTATGTTATGGATTGTTTTCTTAGATGCAATTATATTATATGAATTTATATGTTATGGAATGTTATGCTTTTAGTATTTACATGTTACGATTTGTTATGTTATTGATTAAAATGTAATTTGTATTTGACATCTAACAGGACACATGGATAAAGAAGGTGACTTTTTATATTTTCTTATATTCTCGTGGTATTGGTTGATGTTGGTCCGACAAAGGCAAAAAATAATTAAAAGAATAAGAGCTAGCGAACAGGTAGCTAAGGGGTATGTGTATACGCAAGATTTGATACACGGATGCCCTATACAATGTTTCAATATGATACGTCTTTCACAAGATGCATTTTTACTATTATGCAATCACTTTATAGAAAGAAATTGGTTGCAATCTAGTAGGACGATAAGCGTTGAAGAGAAGATGGCTATGTTTTTACATGTTATAGGACATAATGAACGTTTTCGAGCCGTTAAAGAAAGATTTCATCATTCCACACAAACAATTCATCAATGTTTTCATGAGGTCTTACGTGCAATGATGTGTTTTGCACGAGAAATTATAGTACCAAACTCGTCTAATGCAACAAGAAATACATCAGAACGACATAGGTGGCTAATGCAGATATTTCCCGGAGCAATAGGTGCACTAGATGGAACACTTGTACATGCAGTTGTGCCTGTTGATCAACAAAATCGTTATAGGGGAAGAGGAAAAGGTGAATGTTATCAAAATGTAATTGGAATTTGTAATTTTGATATGATATTCACCTTTGTATGAGCTGGATGGGAGGGCATAGCACATGATTCTAAAGTTTTGAAAGAATTTGCATTTAACCCGACTTCCGGATTTCCTTTCCCTCCACCAGGTTTGTAACTTTACTATACGTTTTTTTATCTTTTTTTATTTATATGATAAATTTGTCATACATCTACAGATAAATATTACCTTTTTGATGCCGCATACACCAACACCCGTGGATTTATCGCTCCTTACCGCAATATTAGGTATTGGTTAGCCAATTTTCGAAGAAATAGAGCTTTAACTAAGGAAGAAAGGTTTAATCATGCTCATGCACAACTTAGAAATTACATTGAACGTGCTTATGGTGTATTGAAGGCGAGATTTCTAATTTTAAAACAAATGGCTCCTTATCCTTTTCCAGTGCAAAGAGACATATTCATTTCTTGTGTTGCAGTCCATAATTTTATAAGGAAATACGATATTGAAGATGAATTATTTACGAACTTTGAACAAAACACTATGGTTACTCCTAATGTGGGTGGTGGAGGAAACGAGGGTCAAAACATAGAAGGCATAGAATGGGGTTCAGAAGCCGTGGACTATATGACTACTTTGCGTGACCAGATTGCTAATCAGTTACTTTTAAATGGTTCACGTTAAATGGTGTACTTTTTTTTATTATGTATGACAATTTGTATTTGGATTTTGTATTACATTTTGTATTTGGATTTTAATTGATGTATGTTTAATTTGGATTTTATATGATAATTTGTGTTTTTATAATTTTTTTTATCCAGCACAAGAGACAACACAAGGGTAATATGGTCATTTTTTTATTCGGCACAACCATTCAGATAAATAATCAAACAGCATAAACTCAGTCAGATATGGACTCAACCAGCATTTCTAACCGAATCAGCTTCTAACCCAGTCAGCTCTAACCCATTCAACAACTATCAAACGACCCCTTAGTTTGAGTAATAGACCGTTCAGATTAACCATAATAAATATTAATTCAAATAAAACAAAAATGTTTGGTTGAAATGTGTTTATGGAATCATAGTCTTTAACACATAAACAAGAATTGCATTACCATGTATCCAGTTGGATAGGATTTTGGATATCATTTGACCACAATTCTTATGATAAGTTCTAATCTTATTTATCAAGATAGATGATTAATACATCACTTGGTGATATGAATATCTGTTGGAATTAGTTCACACTAATAGGCCGTTTAGATTAACCGCAATACATGGTAAGACCAACTTCATATGGACATGTTAATATAAATAAACATAAGTGTGGAATGCTTTAGGTGTTCAGAGATCCTATAAAGTGAAGTTAAGAATCAACTGGGCAAAAGGATGAGATATCCAGATCCAATAGGGATAATGACCATCTTAGTCAAAACTTTTCAATCATATAAGGAATTGTGAAAGAGTTTCACGAGTTGTCTCAACCCAAAACACTGCCACACACAATATTAGTTGGATAGAGGAACATATTATTGTTTGATTTGGTACTTGATGAGTCGTAATAGGCTTACAAATGGTTCATGGATTGTACATTGAATAGTGTTTCAAGAGATCTTCGTTTTGCACCAAATAAGAAGGTTTATTACAAACTCTTTGGGATGTGGAGTAGCGTTCATTCCTCACTAGCGCATATGGAAGTCTACGATTATGAGGCTTATGCTCGTCGTGAAGTGCTCGATAATATAGAATTTTATATAGAGATGTTTTATCTCGTTAGACATCCCAACAAGACTTTTGGATAATTATTTTTACAAACCTTCTGAGAGTAAAATGTTGTTGCTCGAAGGGCAGTCTTCCAAGAGAGGGAGCTGATATCCAAAGGAGCTAGTGGGAGCCATACTGTACTTGATAAGATTCAAGAGTCAACCAACGAAGAACCTAAAGTTGGCCCTAGCATTTAATTGAGATTGAAAAATTTATTGAGGAAACTAACATATATCCACCTGTTCCTAATAGACTTGATAGGGGAAGTTATAGACGTAGTTATATAATATATATGTATTATTGAGGAATATGAGTCACTGGTAGATGGAAATAAGAGTACACCAGTTAGTGGAAGCTATAAAATACCCTAAAGGATGCAAGATGGAAGGAGGACATGGAGAGCGAGATTCGGTCCATGTAAGTTTTGAAATTTGGTTGATCAAGCACTTAGCCTTACGTGTAACACCCATTTCCCAGAATAGATCAGGTGAGGCCTTGGTGGGACTAGAGATCAGATTTTTTTGGAAAATATATGTGCCACGACGTGGTGAATGGAACACCACGATGTGGAATTTATTATACAAGAATGCGCGTTTAGATGGTCGCCACGACGTGGCAGTTGAGGCAACCCAAGCCCATGATTTTTAGGGTTTTCTCCATATTTAAGCACATAATCTCAAGGATTAGGGCATCCTTTTTAGACTCTAATCCTATAAAAAAACCTAGCCTCCTTGGAGTGATTATAGTTGTATTAATGATGATTCTTGAGGTTTGAAGCTTTGGCATGCATTTTGGTAAAAGGAGTAGGTGTGCTTTCTAGTTGGAAGAATACATCACTCTAGATCTTGCACCTCATGCATCTTGTGCAGCTTGGGAAGGTATAAAGCTTCCATCTTTTTGGTTCTCTCTTCATAGATCTAAGATTTATTGTATTTATTGGCTCATATTTGAGTTTGAATTTCTTAGATGAGATAAAGCTTACAATGTCATAGATCACTTTGGTCTCTTTGTCACTATATCTTTTGGATCTAAAGTTTGATTGTGTATTGAGTTCCATGCATGATATTTTGGTCTCGTTGCACCATTTTGACCTAGTTTGAGTTCTAGACTTGCATTAGACATGCATGTCCATAAAGTTGCAATTTTTTGGTTGGAATAGAAGTAAGAAATCATTCTGGAAGTTATGGATTTGTGGCTTTGGTGATTAAGAGCTTAATGGTTGATTCCTTGCCTTAAGTTGTCATTAAGGATCTAGGTTTAAATATCTAGACTTATTGGGATGTCCTAATGGGTAAAGCTAGAAACTTTATCCGTTAAGACCTCGAGAAAGACTAGATCTGAGCTTTAGAGCTCTTGAGGTTGAAGAAAAATAGCTTAATCTATTAAGTTGTTGAGACCTAGTTACCACGACGTGGCATTTTGGCCGCCACGCTGTGGCGATTGGGGGACGGCTGAAAATTTTGCGCTTTTCTCTCTCAACATGGAAAATGGGAGGCCACGACCTGATGACCTACTGAAGTGGACTTTGACCGTTGACTATTGACTTTTTGACCAGTTTGATTTTTGGTCAAATTTGGAGAGGTGTTGAGCTATAGTACGAAATTTAGCTCGTGATTGGTTTAAGAGGTTTGTATACCTGATTCTATGGGGACTTTAAGTAGTGGATTTCAGCTCTTCGTTCAGGTGAGTCTTCTCACTATACTTGCCTTTGTGGTAGTATATCCATGCTGACTAGCTGGGTCTTATTTTTTATTGTTGTTATATGTGAATAGAGTTGTTGATAACTCTTGGACTATTATGAGTCCATGGACTGCTAATAGTCCCCAAGGTTGTTGATAACATGTAAGGTGTGTTGTTAACCACATGGCATGCTTTCAACCCAGTTGAACTGCTGATAGTCTGCAGGGTTACAGATAACCCATAGTTGTTATAGTTTTCTACTATATGCGATATTCAGGATTGTTGATAGTCCCAAGGTTGTTGATAACCCTTAGTTGATTATTACGCTGTGATGTATGTGATATTTTGGGGAACTCACTAAGATTTTTTCTTACAGTTGTGGATAAAATATTTTGTAGGTACTTATAGGATTTCAAAGGCAGGACTGTACATACACATCAACAGTGTTATGATTCGAGATTCCGCGTTGTGTTCATTATAACTCTGATTTCTGAATAATGATTTATGAACAAATGGTTTGCCCTGAATGAAATTTTATTAAAATGGATGTTATGTTATTTTAAAAACGAAAAAAATTAGCCTGGAACTTTGGGATATTACAAGTTGGTATCAAAGCCCTGATTTGAGGAATTTGGATGAACACTCGTGGGATTCCAAACTCAAACTATGGATCTGAGAGTTTTTATAAACCTTTTTAGAAAAGATTCATTTCAAGAGAAGAAAAGAGAAGATGTGATGTGTATAGTCAGACAGAGCTCGAGAAAGTGATCTCCCAAAGTATACATATTTACTTTATATATTGTATCTGAGTTACTATTATATATGATATAGTATGATGTGCATGCTATAAGTTAGACTATGGATCTACTCAAGATTGCATGCTAGAGTGACTTATTAGGAGAGATGCCTTTTATGTGTGATTTTTGAGCTGTTAGAGATGCATGACAGTGTGTAGGCTAAGGATCCTCAAGAATTGCATGTTAGAATTGCCGATCCTTATGAAGCATTTCTGCCTTTTGGTTTTTCTGCGTGAATGTTGCCTGCTTTGTGCTATGTGAAACCTATATTGATGTTATTTAACTATTAAGAAAATACGTTAAGTTTCATGCCACGAAACCAAATATTTTTAGAGTGTTTGATTTGGCCCTATTGTGTATCTCTTTTTTGAGTCCAACAGTTGTAGTGCATGATCTTGCAATCGAAGGATTGTTTCGTACTTGTTGCATGTAATTGTATTCATAAGATAGTTAGTTGATGTTAGTATAAGTTTCTTCCACAACTGATAACAGAGTGCGGTGAGTATTCCTAGTGACCTTGGAAGAGTACTAGAGTGTGCTAGTGTGAGCACTTACATATAAAGAAATCTAAGGTGAAAATCTAGGAAATTTGAGGTAGATTTTCAAATCATGTGGGTGTGCTGATACACCTAGTAGTGGGGAGTTCTTAGTGACCAAATAAATGCATTGAAGTATTCTAGTACGTACATATGTGTGAGAAGAATCTTATAGGGAGAGTCTAGCAAGAGCAGTAGTGTGTGCCTATGGGTGCGCGAGTATCTATGGTTGATAGTGGTCATGTGTAATGACTTAGAAAATTTGAGACAGTTCTTTGTACACGCACGGATAGGTGTAGAAGGTAGTATGGTCCTGTACTACCGAAGTCACAGGATCCATACGGGGATCAGGAAGGGTCAAAAAGGTTTCTAAGGATCTACTGGAGGGTAGATAGTATGGTAAAAATAGAACATTACAAGTTGGTACAGAGCCTTGGTTTGAGTAAATTGGAGGAACAATTGTGTGAATCCAGTCTCAAACTAGGATCCAAGAGTTTTCAAAAAATGTATCTGAAAGAAATAATTTATAATAAAAGGGTTGGGCTAAGGAAATGGTCCTGGTCTCTTGTCATGTTCTTGTTTTCCTGTTGGTGATGAGAATTGTTATCGAGATTTGAGAAAGTAAAGTTAGATTTGAGTGATTGAAGATTAAGAACACAAGGAGTAAATATTAATCATATCTCATATTGATAAAGACTGATTACAAAATAAGCAGAGAAGAGATATCTGTTACGAAAAAAGACTCTTTGTATTTCTAACCTCAGTCCCCATTTATAGGAAACATGAGTGTACAAAAAATATACTAAGTCTAGACATTTTAACTTCGCATAACAAATGACTTAGTAAAATAACATAAAATGAGAAACTATACAATACACTATTTTCGACTTTTACAATTTTACATCTACATTCTCCCCCTTTGTAAACAGTCGATGCAATTCAACCAATAAGTTTTTGAACTGCAGAGTGGATTGTCCTTCGTACTTCTCCATACCAGGAGATCACCTTCTTGAGATCTTTCTTATCTCCTTCATTATTCTTCTTGCAGTTATTCATATGTACAATAAAGTGCGTATATTGCGAAGAATTATATCTTTCAATCTTCGAGACTTTGAACAAAAATTTCTTCGGTTTTCCTTTTGTGTCTCTTCCAGAAAACACCATGCCAAATGGTTTTAGGCATATTTCTCCAACTACATACTTCGACAAAGCTGATTGAGATAAAGTTTCTTCCCAAGGAACTTTTACTTCTCTACCCAGCACATTAGCTAGTTCATCATCTGTAAGGGCCAAACAGTCGAAATAGTTGTCGATGAATGTCTTCACATGTGCGAAGCCTACCTTGAACACATCTGTCTCAGAGCCTTTGAGATTGTTTTCTTCCATATGCTTCAAGATCAGAGCCACTTGAATTAAATCATTGCAATTCATCAATGGAAAATCAGCTATTGTGAAGTCATACTGCTTGTTGTCTGCTCTGATAACAAAATAACGGAAATTTTGAAGCATGTATTCAAACAAAATATCTTTCTTAATTGTAAGCACCTTTTTGATCTTCATTAAAGACCAAACATCATCTTGATTCTTCCCCAAGACTGCATGAAATCTGATTTTCATGTGAGTATAATCATCAGGATTATCAAACTTCTCACTAATCTGATATTCAGCAGTGATGAACAACATTTCATTTAACGGGAAATCCAATTGACAATGATCTGAGTTCGCAATATCATAACTTCTTTTCGGCTTCTTCTCGAACTCATACATCTCCCTTCCCACAACTTTTGACTCTATTGTTTCGTAAGAGTAAAGTTTAGCAGGATCTCCTTTGTTCATGGAGGGAGGATCACTTGCTCTCTGCCTCATTATGCTTTGGATTTGCCTCATCCTCTCTAACTCTGCTTCAGCCTCAACTTTCTTTTCCTCCTTCGATTTTTCATATAATATTCCTTTTCCTTTTCCCCTCCACTCCTGTTTGAATTCTCGAACTCGAACCTTCTTCTTTTTCTCCAATAACAATACCTTTGGAAACTGTTTTTGTGGTAATTGTAGTTGAAGAAATTGGCTTCGTAGGTATAGGAAGAGTGGATATAAGCTGAGTCGATATCACTTTTCCAACAGTTTTTACCTCCTCTTCTTTACTTCGACTTTTCTCTCCCCCTTGCACCCCTGTGAAAGCAGGTGGAGCACTTTTCGGTAGTAAAGAAGTGAAATTTGTAAGTGGAGCAAGGGCTTTTTGAATTGCTTGTTCTAAAGTATTAATCTTTAGAGACAAGAATTCAGGAGTAAGGATTTGAGTTGATGAAGATTGCGAAACTGCTGTTTTAAGCTCAGTCACCAACTTTGTCAGCTGATCAAACTTCTCCTTTGTTTCTTCTTTATGAGCTTCAAGAACAGGAACATCAATAAACTTTTGGAGTTTGGAAGAAACCTCCACAATCTGCTTTTGAACGTCTGCATGTTTAGTATGAATATCCTGAAGATCCTTCGCAAGTTCAGACTTCAACTCTTGAATCTTAAAGTTTACATCCTCGCGAACTTTCTTTACATCTTGTACAAAAAGAACATGACGTTCTTTTGTAACAGATTTTAAATCTTGAACCACGGAAGTAAAATTGATCCCTTGTGCTTTAATACGAAGCTCATTATTTTTGTCTGTTTGATCAACCTTCTCCATGATACGCTTCTCAGCCCCTTTTAGCATGACATCAACCTCCATGGCTGATATAGAAGACATCCTACCAGAATCAGCTTGCGTTTGAATAATGGTCTTCAATTTCTGATTAAGAATTTTAAATTGTTTTCCTGTCATCAACATATGATCAGGAATATCCTCTTCATCTGAATCAAAAGGAATATCATCAAGTATCCCTCCAAAGGCTCCTCCTTCAGCTTCAGTATCAGACAACGGTTGCGAAGGTTGAGGATTTTCGGGTGATTGAGATGGAAAAAGTGTTGTGAATGGGTTTTGAAGAACATGATCAAATATTGAGGAAGTGGTGGATAAAGTGGTATCTGGTAATCAAATGGGTAAGGAGATTGGGATTGTGGTTGCAACACTCAGGATAGGTGCCCCCGTATCAGATACGTTGACAACCGTATCAGAAATAGGTACCTCCTCAAAAACTGATTTGGTAAGAACTATTTCGAGTGGTTTGGTTTGTGGTAGAGTGGTAGAAAATTGCGAAGTATGAATAAGTGGTAAAGAAACATTTACCATAGATGTTACGGGTGGAGTTTCCGGTACGATTTCTTCATCAGATGATTCATTGTGAATCACCATCTTTCTCCTTTTGACAAGTGTACGTTGCATATTTTTGGCAACATCTTCAGCTTGTTGTCGTTTCTTGCCTGGAGAAACCGGTGCGGGAATACTGCGAATAGTAACGCCTTTACTACTCACTTCAGCTTTGCGAATTTTCTTCAATACCCCAGACTTAGAAGGTATGAGTTCTTTCTTCGACTTTTATAAAGTTTCTTCATTCGGAATAGCTTCATCTTGAACTTTTGGTGAGGGTGAACCTTTCGCATCTTTCTTGCTAACCTTCTTTTTCTTTGACGGAGTAGCAACATCTAGTAACACTCCAGTCTGGTCTGATGTATCAATATTTCGCAAATATCTCACCAAAACTTTGTGAGTTTGAGAAACTTTGCGAAGAATCGCATCTGGAATGCGAGCCACATGAGAAAAAATTGCCTCATCATCTTCTACAGTCTTTGGAAATTGATAGAAGGAAAATTCAGCAACTGCAACATCTGTCATCACTGGAATTACTTCTTTCTCATAAACTTTTTCCAGAATTAAGCTCCAGTATCTTGCACATGAAATCTCTTTCTCCGAATTTGTATTTTCAAGACTTTTAACAAATTCCTTCCACAATTGAGTTGCATAATCAACATTGATATCATAGTAAATGCCCATAACCATAGCGTAGACTTCCATTCTTCCTCTATCCAGTCCGACTGATCTTCCTGTAAGACATCTTTGAAAAATGCCAAATAAGAAATTCCAGATACACGGCACCCCAGACTTTTTAAAATCACTGATTTTCTCAAGCTCCGGTTGATGACCCATCTCTTTGAACATGTGAATGATCTGCGAGTTGACAGGTTTTACAAACAGAGGGTTGTTTGGAATCTGCAAGATTTCAACAAACATCTTCTTGGATAGTTTAACCTGTTTGTTGTTGGTTAAATTGAAGGTGATCACATCCGCCGTGTGATTGTATGATGCCGTTGAAGCTGCCAGGGATAACCATACCATTGGAACATAGAAGGAACTGAACATAGCATTTGACAGAGGTGATCGTTTCAGAGCAACGATAAGCATCTTCAATTCTTCAGGATAAGAGGAAACGTTTGGATCGACTTGGTAATTTGTGCTTTGAATCTTCATCAGGGATTGAGAAAGAACTTCATCAGTGTTGGAATGAGTGGCTGCCATTGTTAGGGTTTTGAGAAAGATGAAGGTTTGATCAAGGTTTAGACTTTGAAGTTTTGTGAGAGTTCTTGTTTGCGTAACCGTACATAGTGTTCTTGATCCCCATTTTATAGGTTACTCAAAATTGATTTGAAATTAAAGCGGGATACATTTAATGTTATCCGATGTGGCACCTTGAAAATCGGATCATAACTGCAAAAGATAACCATGCTTTCAAAAAGTAACTGTCTCATCTCCTTGAAAACCGGATAGAATACCAACCATTTTGAGTATACAACCTGTCAAGTTTCCCGTTATAGAATCTGAACCGTTAAAACCCTTCGCATGGAATCAAGGCTCTTCCACTTTTGGGATGTAAAGTGAAGTCATATGCCAGATTTGCGAAATCATCAGTCTGAGTTGGTTTTACTCAGAACCTCAAGGATTTCGTGTCTGCATTGTGTCAACAAAATAAGATGAGAAACAAAACAAATTTTTTTTTGGATTGTTGTGATGTCAAAAATTTTATTTGACATGAATGCAGTAAAACCCCAGGAAAAGGTTGCTTCGTTAATCATCAAGAGAGATAATCAACAGCTTGTGTAGTTTCCCGTGAATTACAGTCGAATACTTGTAGAGAAGTATCGAAGGGCTTCTTTTTAAAAAGCATTTGGGATTGGTTTGAAATTTCATTACATATCAGCCTTAACATAAGGTGAGAAATTGTAAATGAAATTACCTGTATGACCAGTGTAGTCAGTGACAAGTTGGCTTGTGAGAATATTTATCATGACAAGGATTTGCGAATGAAACTTACACTGAAATCATATTCAAATGAAAATTTGTTCTGGATCTTGTTGGGTAACAAACATTCTTGGTTGTGAAGATTTGATCAAGACCACACATGCGAATTGAATATGATTTGAAGTTTCGAAAGTTTTGATACTGAAACAAAGGTTTCGTGAAAATCTGGAACAAAGTTCCCCGTCAATTCCTTAAGGTTTATGATTTTTGGGTTTCACTTCCATCACGGACTCATGATGTTAGATCACAAACACAGACTTGTGATTTGTCTAGGGTTTGATTGGTTTGATCAAATACCTCAAGGACAAATCTCTTCAAAAATTTGGAGTGTAAGAATTGTTTGGTTTAAAAAGATTGGATAAGAATCGAAGTGTACCTCTGTTATAATGGACAAAACAGAAAACTCTTAACTCATTTGAGAAGAGTAAAGTAGCTCTTGTTGACTTATGCGAATACAAGCCTTGTTGGGAAGAAATTTTCATGAGATAATTTCATCAAGGCTTTCTTTACACACATAGAGTCATATTGAGGCTTTTGGTCTACATACAGCAACATGCTTCTAGGGACAACCTAACTAGTGTTTAAAACAAATTTGATACCTTCCCATAGAAACACATAAGTAATACCTCTTCGCATTTTAGCCCTGTATTTAAATCTCAGGACACAAAGATTAAAGATCAAAGAAAACAAAATTATTTTTGTGATTTTTGAATTTTTCAAAATTAAAGAACAAAACAACAACCGGTAAAATCTTTTTGGATTTTTGATTTTTTCAAAATGAAAAACATAACAAAATAAAATCTTTTTTTTTTTTGGATTTTTGATTTTTCAAAATGAAAAATATAAACAAAATAAAATCTTTTTGGATTTTTGATTTTTCAAAATGAAAAACATAACAAAATAAAATCTTTTTGGATTTTTGATTTTTCAAAATGAAAAATATAACAAAAATAAAATCTTTTGGATTTTTGATTTTTCAAAATGAAAAATTAGTTGTAAACGTTACCTTAGTGGTTATGATCTCAGATGCGAAAAGATGTGGATGCGAAGCCATGCGAAGCCTCTGAATGAACAGTAACCTCTGAATAATTTTGACTCTTATCTGCCGAACAAAACTTTTAGGCGTGTGTTGTTGAAATTGAATTCGCATTAATCATCCGCAAACCTGCTAAAATTCTAACAAATGATTTTTCATCAAGAGGTTTTGTAAAAATATCAGCAAGTTGCTTAGTTGTTTTAACAAAATGAATTTCAATATTCCCATCTTCCACATGATCTTTGATAAAATGATATCAAAGAGCAATGTGTTTTGTCTTTCAATGTTGTACTGGATTATGACAAATACGAATAGCACTTTGCGAATCATAATACAAAGGAATCTTTTTCATGTTTATTGCATAATCACGAAGTTGACTCTGAATCCAAATAATTTGCGAAGTGCAAGCAGCAGCAGCTATGTATTTTGCCTCAGCGGTTGATATAGCCACACAAGTCAGTTTCTTTGATTGCCAGCTCACCAACTTCCCATCCAATAGTTGACATCCACTAGTCGTACTTTTTCTATCCAAAGTACATCCTCCTAGATCAGAATCTGAAAAAGCTTGAATGAAAAACCCTGTTTTCGCAGGATACCAAAGTCCTAAAGAAACGGTTCCCTTTAGATAGCGAAAAATATTTTTCACTGCAGTCAAATGAGGTTCTCTTGGATTAGCTTGATATCTAGCACAATTACAAACCGAAAACATAATATCAGGTCTACTTGCAGTTAAGTACAATAAAGACCCTATCATGCTACGATAAAGTGTTAAATCAACAACAGGAGCATCTAACGAAGGAGTTAGTCTTGTTCCTACTGCCATAGGTACTCTGAGTTTTGTGCTATTAAGCATTCCAAACTTTTCAAGCAAGTTCTTCGTATATTTTTCTTGATTGATTAAGATTCCTTCCCTGTTCTGTCTTATGTTTAAACCAAGAAAATTATTACTTTTTCCCATCATGCTCATTTCAAACTGACTTTTCATTAAATTTTCAAATTCAATTGACAATGCTGGATCAGTTGAGCCGAAGATAATATCATCAACATAAATTTGAACAAGCATTAGATGACACCCAACTTTCTTGCGAAATAATGTGGGGTCGACTGATCCTTGTTTAAATTTAGATTGTTTCAAGAAATTTGTAAGTGTTGCGTACCAGGCTCTTGGTGCTTGTTTTAATCCATATACAGCTTTGTCAAGGATATAAACATGATTAGGATGTTCATTGTTTACAAATCCTGGTGGTTGTTCAACATACACTGTTTCTTCTAGTTCTCCATTTAAGAATGCACATTTAACATCCATTTGATAAACATCAAAGTCTTTGTGAGCTGCATAGGCTAAAAATATGCGAACTGCTTCAAGTCTTGCAACAGGTGCAAATGTTTCTTCATAGTCTATCCCTTCTTGTTGCGAATAACCTTTAACTACTAGTCTAGCTTTATTTCGAATAATATTTCCATCTTTTTCGGTTTTGTTTTTAAAAATCCATTTTAATCCGACACTTGAAACATCAGAAGGTTTAGAAACTAATCTCCAAACCTTGTTTCGTTCAAATTCAGCCAGTTCAGATTGCATAGCAACAACCCAATCTGAGTGTTCCATAGCATCCTTTACCGTTTTTGGCTCTATTTTCGAAATAAAGACATTAAACATACATAGTTCTTGGTTCGCATTCAGTACCTCATTTTTCGCACGAAGTTGAGCTCTAGTCAACACACCTTCTTGTGGATTACCAATTACCTGTTCTTTTGGATGATTTCTTGTCCATTTCTCAAGTGGTGGAAAATTAGGATCAAATTCTAATGGTGCATCTTCATACATATCTTCATTTTCAGATCCTGCAACAGAAAAGTTATCATTTAGTTCATGAAACTTATCATTTTCATCAAGATTAATTGTCTCTGTTTCATCATGCTCCCCCTCAACATGATCTTCATCTTGATGCTCCCCCTCAAAATGATGTTCTTGTTGATTCTGCGAATGCTCCCCCTCAACTTGATGATTCATAATTTCATTCTCCCCCTCAAAAGTTGGCTGACTATCTTCATGAATACTCGTATGTTCCTCCTCCATACGAACATCAGGCGTACATTAGGTTTCCGATTATTGATTATTTCATATGGAGTAACATTGAATCTTCGATGAATGAATGATCGATTCTGAGTAAAACATGCAGTGGACACTGCTTCTGCCCAAAGATATTGAGGTAGATTCGCAAATGTTAACATGGTTCTGGCTGCTTCGCATAGAGATCGATTTCTTCTTTCAACAACACCATTTTGTTGTGGAGTATATGGTGATGAGAAATTATGCGAAATGCCTTTGCTTGTGAGAAAAATATCAAGAGTTTGATTTTTAAACTCAGAACCATTATCACTTTTAATTTTTCGTACATTCTTCTTCAGACTGAGTTCAATCTTTTTGATAAAATCAATCATCGTCTGAGCAACTTCAGATTTCAACCTGAGAAAAAACACCCATGTGAATCTAGAGAAATCATCTACAACAACTAAAATATACCGCTTTTTATTGATTGTTGCAACAGTTGATGGTCCACATAAGTCAATGTGAAGAAGTTCCAATGGATCTACTATTTTTGAATCTATCACAATCGGATGACCTTTCGATGTTGTTTTCCTTGTTCGCAAGCTGCACACAAAGAATCATTGTCAAATTTTAGTACTGGTAACCCTCGAACGAAATCTTCAGTTACAAGTTTATTTATATTTCGAAAGTTCAAATGTGATAATCTTCTATGCCAAAGCCAGCTGAGATCATTAGATGCTTTTGATAGTAAACACACAGCAGGTTTTCCCACAATTGGTTTGATGTCCAGTGTAAACATATCACCATATCTTTTGGATTTGAGAAGTATTTCATTTGACTTTGCATTTGAAATGATACTTCCTTCTTCATTAAATACAACATGATTGCCAGTACCCACAACCAGTTGTGACACACTTATCAAATTATGTTGAAGTCCTTCAACATAAGCAACTCTGTTTACGATGAAGTTTCCATTTGTTACTTTCCCATAGCCTTTCACTTGACACTTGTGATTATTTCCAAATTCTTCCAGTCATATAACGAGAGAAACCACTATCAATATACCATTTCATAGCATATTGCTCGTCACACATCACCTGCATTTATTGAAAGAATTTAGGAACCCAAGACTTGTTGGGTCCATCATTAGTAGAATGAAACAAATTTTTGGAATTTAAAAACCATGGTTTCACTTTGTTTGTAACAGAATCCATTATATCAACATCATCAGATCTAGATATTGAGATATAGTCATTCAATAGTTTTGGATTTCCATTGATTGTAATCTTATCCTTCACAACATTCGCATTTTTGATAACTGGTTTCCACTTTTGAACCGGAACTTGCGAATTATGAGATGTTGCACTAGCAGTTGAAGAATTATTTGCGAACTTATCAAATGCACTCTTGATTTGTTCTTCTTATAAAATGCCATAACGCGCCATGGCACGCCATATCACACATTGCCACACGGCATGCCTAACAATAACTTTATGAGGTTTTTCGTAATGGAGAAGTCGCTTCACACGCCACACCTAACATCAACTTTATGTGGCTTTTCGTAACGGCGAAGTGGGAGATTGTATCCTTAACACCTGAGATACAGAGTAGGACTTAATTGTTGGGAGTACTGTGCTGAGATATGGTTAAATGTTGCTCTGTAACCAGGCAGTTATAAAAGCCATTTTTAGGTATGGTGTGAACTATAGAAGAGGATTATGTCGTCGAGATGGGATTGTTTTCCTATTATATGTTAAAAGTTAGACATCTAACATGCCTTACCAAAAGTTGAACACCATATGAGATTGATTGTGATCCATATCTCATGTTTAACATGATGGCTATGACAAAGGGATAATGTAACGCCCCGTTCTAAGAGCAAATTATTCATGGATCCCCGGGATCAAGAGTAAGGGCATTTTGGTCTTTTATGGGCAATGGGTTTTATTCGAGAAGGTTTCAGACCGGCGTATGTCAATAGAGGCATAGGGCTTCTCGCCACCTTCGCGTGGATATAAAGTTCGTCGGGAACGGATCTAGAATGAAGGAGTTATGATACTTTTAAGTTATTGACACTTATGGAACTTATTAGAAGAAGTTGGCAAGGAGAGGCCATGCATGCATGGGACACGCGTGGGTACGCCCAACGTAGGTTGGGTTACGCCCAGCGTAGAGTGACCAGATGAACGCGGAGTCCCTCGACATACGCCCAACGTAATAGAATTACGCCCAGCGTATGTCTATCATCCAGAAACCTTTTTTTAAGGGACAACCACTATAAAAGGAACATAATGGTTCCAACCCTAGCCTCCATAATGAGAAGCGTCTGATGTTTTACGGTAATTTCAGTATGGTGGTTACGAGGCATGCTGGGAGCGGATCCGGGTCAGGATCGGGAGCAGGAGGAGGCGGTCAAGGTGGGTCAGCACCACCCGAGGTTATCGGTCAGATGAGCACAAACGAGTTGGATGCTAGGATTCGTGAGATCCTTCATGATGAGGTTGCTGCTATGTTCCGGGCCGAGTTACCGGAACTATTTAGGTCGATCAAGACCGCCATGGTCGAGTATTTTGATGAGCGCTATGCAGATCTTACAGAGACGGCTGTCGCGACGGCTACAACAACTGTAGCAGCAGCAGGGGGAGGAGCCGGTAGAGGTTTTCAGTATTGGGACTTCAATAATACGAAGCCCCCTACCTTCAATGGGGTTCAGGATCCGATTGTTGCTATGCGATGGTTGTCATATGTGGAAGGATGTTTCTTCACATGTTCATGCCATGTTGATCAGAGGGTGAGGTGTGCTCTGAACCTGTTGAGGCTCGGGGTGAAGGATTGGTGGAGGTTGACCACGGGGTCATATTCAGATGCGCAGAGGGCTGTGGTTTTGTGGGATTAGTTCCGAGAGATGTTCAGTACCCGTTATGTTCCACGAGTTGAGAAGGAGAAGTTGGCTCAGGAGTTCTTGGAGCTGAAGCAGGATTCGGAGTCGGTGACGGAGATCACCAGGATGTTCACTGAGATGGCGATGTTTTGCCCGGAGTTTGCCTCGGAGCAGGCTCAGATGTCCTGATATCTGAGTATGCTCAAGAGGGATATCAGGCAGTTTGTGTCTACGCAGAGGTGTGAGACCTTGCTGGAGTTGCAGGAGGCCGCTCGACGGCGTGAGTTGGAGATTGAGTTACAGTTGAGAGAGGAGAGGCAGGCCCCAACACAGTCGCAGCCGGCGCCGAAACGGTCCAAGACCGTTGATGCTAGGTTGGGAGATCAGGGCAGCCGCACTTGTGGGAAGTGTGGGAAGGGTCACATCGGAGTTTGTAGGTCTGGTGGTGCGTGCTGCAAGTACGGGAGAGAGGGGCATTATGCGAGGGATTGTTGTCAGTCAGCCCTAGTTCAGGATATGAGGATTTCTTACCAGTGTCATCAGGTTGGTCACATGAGGGCCAACTGTCCACAGCTTGCTGCAGGACCGGTGCAGGCTCCAGCACCGGCCACTTTGAGGATTACGGGTAGAGGTCAGGGTGGAGCGGAGCCCCCGAGGGCTCAGGGACGTGCTTTTCAGCTTATAGCAGAGGAGGTCAGGGCAGAGCCGGATTTAGCTGCAGGTATGTTTCCTTCTTGATATCTTGTTATCTTATGATTGTTATGGAGTATCATATCTGCTAGTCTTGTTCACATAATTCATGGTATTGCATTTGTTCGATCTTTCGGGTTTATTTTATTATTGAGGGATCAGTACTTAGGGGTTGAAATCGGTTAGTATCCAAGGGATTGATGGTCAGATTTTGGTTGATTGATCTTTTTGTCGGGTATAGCAATTGCGATTTGAGAAGTGTTCAGCAAGGAGTTGAACTCCCTTAGAGTCGAGATGTGTGATGTCGGAAAAGAGATTTTGTGGAGGTTGCTCGTTTTGATTCAGTTCAAGTAAAAGAGAATTTGTTGAGTAAGAACGTTTAAGTGATGCCATGCCGGGTCACCATTGGTTGGTAGTCAGTGCTCTAAGTGGGGAGAATTGGAAAATTCTTAGGAGAACTGGCAAGTATTGAGGTTTATTAGCCGTTGAGATTTGACAGTGTTTCAGTCAGCCAAGAGTGTGGGCTGGTGTGAGTAAGTGGCAGACTAATGGGGGCAGGGAGCAAACCATGGGTTCAGGGAAGATAGTGGTTGATGTGAGGCCTAGGTTTAGGCCATGGAAAGGATTCTGGGATCGAAACGAGAGTTCGGAACCCCTAGGGGGCTAGAACAGTATGTACGTGAAAGATTCCCTGGAAAGGTAGTTGGAATGATGTATGATAGTTTGAGCGGTCTGAGAAGACTGGAGGCCAAAAGGCGTACCAGTCAGGCCGAAGGCTCGGGGAACGGTCCAGACAAGCTGAAGGCCTGGAGGGCGGTCCAGACATGCTGAAGGTTCTGAGAGTGGTCCAGATAGGCTGAAGGCCTGGTAAGGCGGTCCAGTCATGCTGAAGACTCTGTATGTGTTAGTGGATCAGTATGAGGAGAATGAGAGAATATGTCGCCAGGACATAGTAATTGATATGGTCTGGCCCCAAGTATTGATCATGTTAGTAGAAGGCAGTGCATGGACCCGAGTGTCCTTGTGAGCAGGATCAGAGTAGGAGAAGTTCGAGAATAGCAGTTGCTCTACATGGATAGTGTAGAGTGGAGTTTAGCTCAGTGGCACGCGTAGGCACGTAAGAGTTGTTGAGTGAATTTCCTGGAAAGGAAAAGGTATGTAGCTCCGAAAGGAGTGTGAGTCCTCCGTTAGGAGAGGAAGTGGAATAAATGGATGACCATCGTGCCTCAGTCATTACTAGGACGTACTGGATTGTACCGGATATACGGAAGCACCTGTGGGTTGGCTGCTCGTTGAGGTAGCGACAATTTTGAGTGATGCTCAGACATATTTTCAATCTCCTTGGAAAAGGAGGAGGTTAGTGGCTCAAGAGTGGAGATTTAGAACAGAGGAAGGTGAGACGGTAGGTTAACAAACTCGGGAGTAGTTTGGACCGATGCTGAAGACGGTATAAAAGAGTTCGGTCGGAAGTAGTAAGGTTACAAGAACCTGAGTTTATGGGTAATCGG
Organism: Lactuca sativa; assembly: GCF_002870075.4. Lineage (NCBI taxonomy): Eukaryota > Viridiplantae > Streptophyta > Magnoliopsida > Asterales > Asteraceae > Lactuca > Lactuca sativa. The sequence continues at coordinate 329,896,769 of NC_056626.2, read as the reverse complement.
AATCTGCAGTGCAGGGGTTGTTCGGAAGTTGTGTTGCCGCAGGCTTTGAGGATGAAGCCTAATTTAAATGGGGGAGAATTGTAACGCCCCGTTCTAAGAGCAAATTATTCATGGATCCCCGGGATCAAGAGTAAGGGCGTTTTGGTCTTATATGGGCAATGGGTTTTATTTGAGAAGGTTTCAGACCGGTGTATGTTGCTAGAAGCATAGGGCTTCTCGCCACCTTCACGTGGATATAAAGTTCGTCGGGAACGGATCTAGAATGAAGGAGTTATGATACTTTTAAGTTATTGACACTTATGGAACTTATTAGAAGAAGCTGGCAAGGAGAGGCCATGCATGCATGGGACACGCGTGGGTACGCCCAGCGTAGGCTAGGTTACGCCTAGCGTAGAGTGACTGGATGAACGCAGAGTCCCTCGACGTACGCCCGACGTAATAGAATTACGCCCAGCGTACGTCTGTCATCCAGAAACCCTATTTTAAGGGCCAACTACTATAAAAGGAACATAATGGTTCCAACCCTAGCCTCCATAAACACTCTCTTACCCTCAGAAAACCTTAGATAGCCGTCCCACCTCCATTGTTGGGTGTGTTTGACCTTGGAAAGCTTGTTTTAGCAAACGAGAGCCAAGAAGAAGAAAGAGGAAGTTGTCAAGGAAGGAGTGGGGAGGCTGGAGCTTGTAGATCTGGAATGGCATCATCTTCTGGAGCCCTTTTGAGGTATAAAGTCTCTTGCTTGATATTTATTTTGTGTGGATCTTGGTGTTATGAAGTTTTGACATCATTCTTGTCCTAAAAACCTCATCTTGATGCATGATTCGAGTTGGTTGAGATTAGCTGTCCTTTTAGACCTTAGGAGAGGTCTTAAGTAAGAAAAATGAGGTCCCAAAGGCTTTGGTTGTCTCATATGTGATATAGATAGGTCTTAATGGATTAAGACCTTGGATTGAGAACTTTATGGACGTCCCAAGTAATAAAGTTTGATACTTTATGAATCCTAGGCATATTTGGTCTATGGATCTGAAGTTTGGGCTTAAGAGCTTAAGCCATTAAGATCTTATGAGAAGTTGTAGCTCAGCGGAATTACGCCCCGCGCAAATGAGGGTACGCCCAGCGTACACGTCATGAAGCTGGTACGCTAAGTGTGTATTGAGTTACACCCCGCGTAAGGCTGCCAGTTGGGCTTTGAGTATTTGGGCCTCGGTGTGGACTGCGCTTTAGACTTTGGGTCTTTGGGCCTTAGTGGGACATCAGGAGTCAGGGAAGATGGTCCAAGTATGGGTGTTGGGCTTAGGGTAAGGCTCAATAAGGAGAATGGGTCCAATGTAGCAAATTGGGCCATTAGTGGGCTTGAGAGTTTACCTAGTGTTGGGCCTTTCATATTTTGATTATGGGCCTTAGTCTTGGACCAGATTGAGTCAAGGGTAAATTGGTCAATTTACCCTTGGAAGGATATTGTGCTTGAGCTAATGGTTATTTTGCTGCTTTGGTTAGTTCGAGATTCTTGGTGAGGCGGTGGTTCGGGAATCTGCTTCTTTAGTTCAGAGTCTTGGCAGTTGCAAGGTGAGTTATCCTCACTATATCGACAAGGTCTACGGCACCAAGGTCGGCCCTTTATCGGATGGAAATCCGGGTAGTTGTTTGTTATGTTATTGCTTTGTTATGTTTGCATCCTGGTAGTTAGAATGGTATATGTTAGAGACCTGGTTAGGGTCGGTATCCTGGTTTATAGGATGATGCTATGCTAGTGACCGGTTAGGTCGGAATCCTGGTAGGGATGTGCTGCATATGTGATCTGCTAGATTGGTTGATTTGTTGTGAATTGTTATATGATTATATGTTTATGTGCACATGGTTGTTGACTGGGGTTGGGTTGAGGCAGGTCCGACTTTGTGCTATAGGCCAACATACCCAGGGCGGACCGGTTATCCCGAAGGCCCAGTGAGCGGTCCGGATAGGCTGTAGGCCCCAAGAGGGCGGACCAGACATGCCGAGGCTCGGAGAGTGGACCAGGCTGACAGAAGGCCCGGTGCGGGCGGACCAGTCATACGATAGACTCAAAGAGTGGACTAGGTGGATTGAAGGCCCGGTGCGGGCGGACCAATCACACTGTAGACTCGAGGTATATGGTTAGACTCGGAGGGTGGACCAGGTGGACTGTAGGCCCGTTGCGGCGGACCAGTCACACAGTAGACCCGAAGTGCATGGCTATTCTGCGTTCTGTTGCAATATGGCATGTTATTTGTATGGTATATGTGGTTGGTATTTTGGGGGTATCTCACTAAGCTTTCGGGCTTACAGTTGTCGTTTAAATGTTTCAGGTACTTCAGGAGACCGTGGCAAGGCAAAGGCATGATCGTACCGCTCCTCATGTTTTATGTGTTTATGATGTGATTCTGGGACATACCCTGATAATAAATGTATTGAAAACCTTTTTGTAATAACTTTATGAAATTGGGTTGTTTTTGAAAAGTTTAAATTGGTTGGAATTTTTAGAGCGTTACAGATAACTGATAAACTTACCTTATATACCAATTGTAGCTTGGAGCTTTTGGGGAATTGGGCGTTGATAGAATGGCACAAAGTCGTATGTTGGTTGGGGAAATGAAATGTTGCTAGAAATTCACCACTGTCTATATCATTCTAATATGAATCTTACACAAGTGAGAGATTGAAAGATATAGTATTCTCAAGAATCATATGAAAGTGATATTGTTAATTAGCATATGATACTAATGGGCCACACTAACAACAACTTGATATAATTGATTTTAATAAATATTCAATAAACACTTATAATTAATTGGAAATTATTTATTTCATGGAAATAATAATTTTCATTAGCAAGTAACATTACATAATTCATATGGTATGAATTAATAAGTCATGTACAACATTTTGCACTAGATAAATTCTTTTGTCTTTTACCAAAAAGTTAAATTTATATTTTATAAACTAGCTTATAAAATTTATGAAACTTGTCTTCTTTTTGCATCTTAATTTTGAAAATGAAGAGGGAAAAGGAAGGCATCACTTTCATGTTTAAACAATAAAAAGTAATGGAGAGTATGGCTATTTTTGACAAGCATAGGAGGCATGGTTGTCTAAAGTCAAAAAGTGTTAAATGTTTAAGGACTTATCGACTTTGTTCTTACTATAAAACTAGCATCAAAGGCTTTTGTAACATCCCGAAATTTCAGGTACATCTATTTAACCCTTCTTCTCTAGCAAGTTGTCAAGTTTAAAGGAAAAAGTTTGGCTATTGAGTACGTTGGGTGTACTGAAGAGTACGCTGCGCGTACTCATGCGCTTACTTTGGATGCGGACTCGCCTAGGTATGCTGGGCGTACTTAGGGTTATGCTGGGCATATCTGGCCCAGATACAAACCCTAATTGTGGCTTGTGGACTATAAAAGGAATGATATGGTCTTGTCCCCAGCCACCATTCCATAGAGAAAAACCCTAGGAGAGCAATATTATCATTCTAAAGCTAGTGTGTGAGTGTTCTTGAGCTAGAAAGTGCCTTTGTGTGTTAGTGAAGAAGAAGGGGAGGTTCTTGTGCAGGCTAGAAGTTGGAGTAAAAGCTTGGATCTGAGTTCTAAAGAGGGAGGAGCTTCACTTGGAGGTAAAAAGCTAAAAGCTTTCATTGTCATTTTTTTTATGCTTCATGGACCAATTTTTAGGGTTTTTGGTCCCAAGGTGGAGACTTTATGAGCAAATGGTCTCCATAAGCTTAGATCTGCCATATTTCAGAGTAATATGAGTTTTAGGTTCATAAAAATCCAATCTTGGACGTGAATATTAAGTCATGCATGAGTTTAGGGCTTAATGGGGAAAGAGGTTATATGTTTGAAGTGAATGGTGACCTTTAAAGCCATGCAAATGCTTAAAGGTTTCAACTTTATGGGTTAAGTGACCTTAGAAAAGTCAGATCTGGAGTTTGAGTTTATGTCTTAACCGCTTAAGACAAAAAATCCATAAGAGTGTGAAACTGAGACTTACGCTGGCCGTAAATCTCAGTACGCGCAGCGTAAGGGTTTGAGACCCCGATTCTGGATCGCCGGACTATGCCCCGCGTACAAAAGCTGGTACGCGCCGTGTACTGCCCCTGTTGACTTTTGTTGACTTTCAGGGTTTTAGTCAACATTTGGACTTTTGGGTCAAGGAGGGGTAAAATGGTCTTTTACCCTTCTGTGGGATTGTAGAAAGGGATTTAATCTAGCCTTTGAGAGCCATTATTTATTTGAGGATATTGTTTAGATGATTAGGCGGGGACTAGATCAGTATATTCGTGTGCGAGATTATCCGAGTTACCCGAGGTGAGTCTTCTCACTATACTTTACCTAGAGTGGTAATTAGAGTTATGTGACAGAGTATCTTGTATGCTTTTTTGTATGATGTGGTTTCTTTGTGATTCGTGCTATGTATGATACAGAGTTTACAGAGTTAGGACTAGAGGGTCCACAGAGTTGTGGGACTGGAGGGTCCCGACTTCCCAGTTTCATATCTAAGCCCCGACGAAGGTCTGAAACCCCGAGTTTCTCGAAAAACTCGTCACTTTCCAGTCGAGGTGCCGCCCGAGAAAAAGCTCGTTTTCTTCAAATCACGCACTTTCTTCGGTGAGTTCATACCCGTATAAACTACATTTTCAAATGTGTTATCAATACTTTTTATATAAACTTTTAAGGGGGGGGGGGGGGGGGGAATACAAGTAAACACACGATTATTATCGTGTGTAACCTAAAGTTTCACACTATACTCTTTTTATCAAGTAATTCATATGTGATTCATAACTACTACATGGAACCTTTCGTACGCAAAATATATCACGATAACATCTTGTCTTTTGAAATTAAATATGTTGTTATACATATACGAATCAAACACTTTATATATACTTCGAGTATATGTGTTCATTTATGTCACTACAAAAGTTACACTTAACATAACAAGTGAGCATTTCACTAGGGTTTACTATACAAACGAAACAAACTTTTGGAAAAACCATAATAGTTTAGGACAAACATTTTTACATGTTAAAAACTCTTTATCAAACAGTCTTACATACTTTATGTTTCCTTTCAAACGCTGTTAGATTCGTGTTTCAAACAAAGGTCTTCTTATACTTAAAATTGTTCTTATCAATCAAACTACTTTCAAATCATTTTATAAACTGACATCAAGTTATCATTTCCTATTTATTAAACTTTTCAAAGGTTTTACAAAACTTCTTTTATATTTTTATTGTCAAGTGCACGCCTATATATGTGTAGTTATATATATATATATATATATATATATATATATATATATATATATATATATATCAGGTATACATATATAGACATAAAAGTTTCCATCAATTGGTTCAGTACCTTTGGGTAGCAAAGGCATACTTCAGTTATACACATACAATACTAGTAACTATAAAAGGTATAGTTAGGATATGCTACCTACCATTCCAAGTACAAGGAATAACACAAGAGTCGGTTTATTTATGAGTCTACACTAATACATTACATACTTTATGAAGAGATACGATTACATACAATTACAAGGCATACAATTTCAAGACATACAATTACAAGAGATATGATTACATAAGATAGTGTACTAGATATTCATGAAATTTTACATAGTACAAGTACCATATCAAAGAGATGTTTTCATATACAAGAACAAATGGACATTTTCATACATAAATCTGTTTTATACTAGGTTTTGTGAGACATTTCACGTACTTTCGAGTATGAATTATTAAGTCCTGTATTATATACCATAATCCCTTGTAGGGGGAGCATGATACTTGTGTATAGATCTATACGGGATTGACAAACCCGCACCTAAACTGTTAGCTACAGTTAGACCGTCAGGTCTGGGGTGACAAACGTCATAACATTCCACCGCATGAAGAACCTTGTTACAGGCAGTCTGGGTCATTAGCATGGTTATAAAGCTCACATGGAGTATTAAAAGCACGTTGATTTACGGGGTTATCAAATACCTTAGCAAGTTTATACGTACACAAATCTACTATTTTAAGGATGAAAAACACCATGGTAGTTCATTTTTGGGACTTTTAAACTACCACCCACTTATGGGCAAAGATTGGATTTCTAAAAGCAAACATTTAAAACAGTTGGGTCTTGGCAGAAGGCTACTTTTTATACTAGTAGAAAATATGGGATTTTCTAGGGTTTTCAAACGTTTACAATTACTTACAAACATGTTCATTGGTACAAACTTTCCTTCAAACATTTACAGGTCTTTCTTTACAGCTTTACAAATCAAAGTCACATAAATACTTATGAATTCACCAACATTATTGCTGATACTCACTTTCAAAATAACATGTATTCCCATGTCACAAATAAACAGGTACGACAACCAGGTTTTGTGAAGACGGAGCGGTCAAGACTCGTCTTTTTTTTTTTAATATTCATTTTATAATTATACTATGAAAGAACTCACATGTAATTAAAATTATACTATTAGTGCAATGGATGATGTTGTTGCTTGTTTACTACTTTGCATTGTTGTGATACGTTACATGACGTCCTCCGCCCCAGAACGTTTCCGCCATTCTTGGTTTTGGGGTGTGACAGATTGGTATCAGTGCATTGTTTATAGTGAATTGAGTATATCAACCCATAAAAGATATACAAACTATAAATACAATAGGGATTAAAATACTCTGATAAAGAGTCTATACTTTTAAATAATAAAATATTTAAGTAAGTGTACGTGCCTGCATTCATACTAAAATCAGTGTCACTAAGACAAAACAAAAGCATTACGATTGTTGGGCAGCACAAGTAGACTTAGAGACATATAGTCAAAACTGGGATGATATAGCCTGGTCAACTATATTATCTGAGGGTTGACTAGCATGTGCCTAAGTGTGGTTGTGAGTTGCAACAAGTCTAAAAACTTACCCACAATGCCACAATGAGAACAATAGAACATAAACCTAAAATACTATAGGAGTATTTTGTGTATTACTATAAACTACTTATGTGTTAGATTCTTATACCCCAATTATTGCATAGATAACATAGCTGGACCCCATCCCCACAACGACCCGTACTTCCCGAACAAAGGCAATGATGGATGGTTCAAAGAAGAACCAGAGAATGATCATCCAATCCCTTTTGAATGATCACCATGTTGAAGACCTTTCGGGTGATGATAACTCCGAACTCGAGGATGAGAACCTACCCCCGGTAGCTCCCAATTCAAACCCTAACCCTCGTCCAGCTCTTCATGGCTCGACGCTTCCTTGGGCAGAATTCTTGGAAACATGGAGCGAAGAGCAAGATCAACCTATGCCGTCTAAAGGAGACCGAAGCTGCTACAACTTAAGCGAAGGGAGCTCAGCAGACAAAGTTCTACAAATCCTGATCCATAGAGTTGCCAGAAACGAAATTCAGGGCAGGACGACTCTCTATTATATCGAAGAGGTTAAATGCCAATGCAAGAATGCATACCATCCACACCAATCGTCTTGAAAACACTCGTGAGAGATCTGAGAGAGACCATGAGACCCTGCTGCAAGCATTAGCTAAAACACGAGCCGAAGTCATAGAGCTACGAGTACGCCAGAGAGTGTACGAAAGACACCTGCTTGATAATGGAACATCAATTGGCTGAACTAAGAGTTCACCAAAAGGATGACCGCCGCTAGTAAGAAATACTTTATTTCCCTTCCTTGTTTAAAGGAATCGTTTTCCTGTGTATTTCCTATGTAGCATTTTTTATGTAACTATCTTATACTGTAAGTACGGTTAGTTAGGCCATTATGCGGCCAAAACCTTTCTACTCCGGATATGATGTAAGACCTTCTTCAAGATAAAATTTTCCTAAACTTATTACATCTTAAACATCGATGATATTGACAGTCGGCTAACTTCCGTGTCACTCTTTGTTCAAAAACCCTCATCATACCTTCGTTGGAGTCTATCTGAAACATGCTTTAGTCAAGTCATTGGACTATAGTAATTTAACTCCGGAGACATTTCCAAGTCTCTTTTAGTGGTCGGATCGTGTTATTCACCAACCAACGATACCTCAGCTTGAACGAAAAACGTCTTAAGACCATTCTACAAACATACTTCTACTCTGTACTAGGACTGCATCATAGGGATGTAGGTCAAACTTTCGAGAACATACTCTTACTCTTTACTTAAGCGATTGAAATACATCTAGGTTCAACCATAATATCCCACAAACTCCTTTTTGTTTCGTGTTACAGAATCATGTCGCCGAAGAAAAGTAATCAACCCAACAGCCATACACCAACTCTTCAGATTGATGCAGCTACCTTTCAAGCTGCAGTCTCAGTTGCCGTGACAGCTGTTCTAACTCACCTTAACGCTAACAACAAAATGTTAGCGGGATGGTTTTCAATAATTCCAATCCAAGTAACAACCAAGTACACCCACGAGTAACAAACTACCACGACACTCCGAACCTCAACCCAAAGAGCAATAAACGAAAATTCTAGGATAGAGTTAAAGGAAAATCACCTTGAAGGACAAACAAGAAACCATCGCCGGTGGCAGCCTTCGCAGCCACGACATCTGCAACTCCTACCACCAACACTACTAGTATCCAAATTATCCCTAACCCGGCCAGACAATATGCTGGAAACCTACTGAATTGCAATAAGTGCAGCTTCCATCACCTAGGTAGTTGTCGTATGTTACACTGCAAGACCTGCAACAAGAACGGACACACTACCCGCTTCTGTAGGACTCGGGTCCAACACATTACTTCAACCACCAATGTCGAAATTTATCGGATATGCCATCTATGTGGTTTAATGGGACACTTCAAGAGGGACTGCCCAACAGAGAAGAATGACAGTGGAACAGGAGGAGTTTGACCTCAGAATGGAAAAATGCAATGAAGGACCCAACTATAATAGGGACTCACTTCTAATCGTCAGCATTAGGTATGTTGTTAATCATGTTTAAAACTAGTGCAACTCGAGTTTTATCTTTTGAGAGATCCCGTCAGAAAAGGGGACCCTCGTGCTGCGTATACTTGCCTTTTGTAGTGTACCTTGTTCGCAACAATAGTCTTGTAGTAAAACCAAAGTACTGTAACTCTGTTAAAGATGCACTGTTGTGTTTTGTCTGTAACACCCTTATGATCAAATCTAATACCTTTATTTCCAAGTAGGTATCATCATACAACTTGACTCAATTCGATCCTCGCTATACCAGTTTCGTGTGTACTTCTCCTTCTCTGAAAAACGTCTTTCTAGCGAAGCCGTCATTCCAGAACACCGAAGTACTCATGCATAGAGTACCTCATGTTTCTTATCCTTTCCAAAGAAACCTCAGCAAACCTCCCCGAAGTACCACTCGTGCAGTACGTCAAAGTTTAATCAAAAGACCCACCTTCTCAATCTTAATTATATACGACTCGTATACCCGAGACTGTGATTGATGAACCAGGTATGAATTCTATTATGAACTTCAGGACGGAGACTGCCCAAGACTGCGAGTGATCGTACTTCTGTAAGAATAAACTTAGAAATACCTATCCTTTTCCCAAATTCATGAGTAGTCATACTTCCTTTTAGATCTTCACGACAGCTAATCCACCCCAAGGTTTTGACATCATAATCAGTAGGAGTTGATTAAGTCTACATCGAGCCGACATCAGATGCTTTGATAAATCAGTTCATCCTAACCTCCCTAAACAACGAAGCCCTAGTTATTTACAGCGACGAACCAAGTACGAACCCTCTCATCATTTCGTGTATGCAAGCTCAGAAATGCTTACGAAAGGAATATCATGCATTCCTTGCACACATCGCCGAGACGTGCCGAGAAGTGAAGGACATTCAGAACATCCAAGAAGTACTCAGTTTTCATGACACCTTTCCAGAAGGACTACCGAGATTACCACCACAGCGTCAAGTCGAATTCAGAATCGACTTAGTTCCAGGGGCTACCCCAGTAGCCAAATCACCTTATTGTCTAGCTCCAACCGAGATGCAATAACTTCCTAGCGAGCTTAACAAACTCCTCAGAAGGGGATTCTTTAGGCCAAGTTTCTCACTTGTAGGAGCACCGGACTTGTCTGTAAACAAGAAAGAGCGTTCCAAACGCTAAAGTAAGCCTGATGCATCGCACCAATATTATCCCTCCCAAAAGGGATATAATATTTCGTGGTGTAATGTGATGCATCCAACCAAGGGCTTGGTTGTGTTCTTAAGCAAGAGGAAAAGTCACTGCCTATACCTCAAGACAGCTTAAGACACAGGAAGTTAACTATTCAACACGTGATCTTGAGTCATGAGCAGCGGTAATTCCTCAAAAGATCTAGAGACAATACTTGTAGGGTACAAGGTGTAATACTCTCACAGACCACAAAAACACTCAACACACATTCGACAAAGAAAAGTTATCATACCAGTGAAGTCAAACAAAAGAAGCAAAGTCGTATCCCGATAGTGAAAGGTTCGTTGGAATGCCAAGCGAGGACCAGAGTTCACTTAAGAACACGAGTAGCAAATAAAACTTCTATCCGTAGCATGATTATTAATTCTGTTTAAACTCTAATTTCGGGACGAAATTCCCTCTAACAGGGGGATGATGTGACAACCCGATATTTTGAGACAATAAAATGTAACACCAGTCAAATTTAGGCCAAAATATAACTTTCCTAAAAATATTATTTGGGTTAGATAAAGTAGTAGGAATCATATCAAGGTTTTCGTACATATAAAGAACCCTAAAATTCGAGTTATAACGGAGAAGTTATGACCAACTGAAGATTCTTGGCAAAACCAGGCAACACCAATTAAGCGAAAATCGAGAAGTTTCAATACAATGATTTTTAGCCTTAGGTATCTAAACGAAAGTCGTAGATTTCGTTAAACCGTGATCATGCATAAAAAGAACGCCCAAAATGGACATCGTATGAAGAAGTTACAAATTTTCTAAGTTTCGTAACAACGGTAGACAGCTAAAAACTCGAAATAAAGATCGAGCGATTTTTAGCCGAAACAACTTAAACGAGAGTTGAAGGTCTCGACAATAGTAGTTCGATGGTAAAAAGACAAACGAAAGCGGACGTTGGATAAAGAAGTTATGGATTTTTAATGAAAATATCGTGTCTCGGCCAATTAATTTAAAATATAATTAAAAATAAATTCAAAATTAGCTGACAGAGTCTAAATGAAAGTTGTAGAGTATTTTCTCACCTTCGTGTGGATATAAAGAACGTCGAAAACGGAGATCGTATGCGAAAGTTATGCATTTTAGAAGTTCTTGGCACGCATTTCAAAGCCTTATCCGAAGAAGTACGCCCAGTGTACTGAATGAAGGGCCCCGGATCGTCCACGTCGACCAAACGCTTCGTCCGATGATGCGGTCAACAGTGATGCAAGCGAACGCCCAGCGTAACCTCAGAGTACGCCCAGCGTACGAGGTACGCCTCGCGTAAGTCCGAAGTACGCCCAGCGTACGAGGCCTCTCACACCCCTATAAATAGAATGCGAGGGTGCCGGCCATCCTTGCTCATTTTCTTCGCTTCTCTCGCATTTTCATCTCGTTTTTCATGCCGACAATATCCCAACTTCCCAGTTTCATATCTAAGCCCCGACGAAGGTCCGAAGCCCCGAGTTTCTCGAAAAACTCATCACTTTCCAGTCGAGGTGCCGCCCGAGAAAAAGCTCGTTTTCTTCAAATCACGCACTTTCTTCAGTCAGTTCATAACACTATAAACTACATTTTCAAATGTGTTATCAATACTTTCTATATACTTTTAGGCGAGGGGGGGGGGGGGGGAATACAAGTAAACACACGATTATTATCGTGTGTAACCTAAAGTTTCACTATATACTATTTTTATCAAGTAAATCATATGTGATTCATAACTACTTCATGGAACCTTTCGTACGCAAAATATATCACGATAACATCTTGTCTTTTGAAATTAAATATGTTGTTATATATATATATGAATCAAACACTTTATTTAAACTTTGAGTATATGTGTTCATTTATGTCACTACAAAAGTTACACTTAACATAACAGGTGAGCATTTCACTAGGGTTTACTATACAAACGAAACAAACTTTTGGAAAAACCATAATAGTTTATGACACACATTTTTACATGTTAAAAACTCTTTATCAAACTATCTTACATACTTTATGTTTCCTTTCAAACGCTGTTAGAATCATGTTTCAAACAAAGGTCTTCTTATACTTAAAATTGTTCTTATCAAACAAACTACATTCAAATCGTTTTATAAACTGACATCAAGTCATCATTTCCTATTTATTAAACTTTTCAAAGGTTTTACAAAACTTCTTTTATATTTTTATTGTCAAGTGCACGCCTATATATGTGTAGTTATATATATATATATATATATATATATATATATATATATATATATATATATATATATATATATATATATATATATATATATATATATATATATCAGGTATACATATATAGACATAAAAGTTTCCATCAATTGGTTCAGTACCTTTGGGTAGCAAAGGCATACTTCGGTTATACACATACAATACTAGTAACTATAATAGGTATAGTTAGGATATGCTACTTACCATTCCAAGTACAAGGAATCACACAAGAGTCAGTTTATTTATGAGTCTACACTAATACATTACATACTTTATGAAGAGATAGGATTACATACAATTAAATGGCATACAATTTCAAGACATACAATTACAAGAGATACGATTACATAAGATATTGTACTAGATATTCATGAAATTTTACATAATACAAGTACCAAATCAAAGAGATGTTTTCATATACAAGAACAAATGGACATTTTCATGCGTAAATCTGTTTTATACTAGGTTTTGTGAGACATTTCACGTACTTTCGAGTATGCATTATTAAGTCCTGTATTATATACCATAATCCCTTGTAGGGGGAGCATGATACTTGTGTATAGATCTATACGGGATTGACAAACCCGCACCTAAACTATTAGCTACAGTTAGACCGTCAGGTCTGGGGTGACAAACGTCATAACATTCCACCGCATGAAGAACCTTGTTACAGGCAGTCTGGGTCATTAGCATGGTTATAAAGCTCACATGGAGTATTAAAAACACGTTGATATACAGGGTTATCAAATACCTTAGCAAGTTTATACATACACAAATCTACTATTTTAAGGATGAAAAACACCATGGTAGTTCATTTTTGGGACTTTTAAACTACCACCCACTTATGGGCAAAGATTGGATTTCTAAAAGCAAACATTTAAAACAGTTGGGTCTTGGCAGAAGGCTACTTTTTATACTAGTAGAAAATATGGGATTTTCTAGGGTTTTCAAACGTTTACAATTACTTACAAACATGTTCATTGGTACAAACTTTCCTTCAAACATTTACAGGTCTTTCTTTACAGCTTTACAAATCAAAGTCACATAAATACTTATGAATTCACCAACATTATTGCTGATACTCACTTTCAAAATAATTTGTATTCCCATGTCACAAATAAACAGGTACGACAACCAGGTTTTGTGAAGACGGAGCGGTCAAGACTCGTCTTTTATTTTGTAATATTCATTTTGTAGAATTATACTATGAAAGAACTCACTATTAATGCAATGGATGATGTTGTTGCTTGTTTACTACTTTGCATTGTTGTGATACGTTACATGACATCCTCCGCCCCAGAACGTTTCCGCCGTTCTTGGTTTTGGGGTGTGACATTATGAGATATAATATGATATGTTATGCTTGGTGGAGTAGGCTAGGTATTCATATTAGGACTAAAGTGGCCTGATTTGTGATGCTTTAGCCTAGGAGATTTTTGCTACTATGAGATGCTTTGAGAGTGAGTAGGTAGCAGCGAGGAGCTTATGAGAGGTCTATGGGAGAGTAGCTTGTGTAAAGAGAGATTAGAGTACTTGTGATCTGGGATCCTAGGAGGAGGACTTGGGGTGAATACTGATGCGGTGTGGGTTGTAGTATTGGGCTCGTACTACGGAAAACACTGGGTGAGTGCGCAGTCCAAGTAAGAATCCTTAGGGTACTAAGGAGCAAGTAGAGTTGAGTTATCGAGTGTGAGTATACTCAAGCGGGTCTCTGATATTTTATGTTGTATTTCATAGGCATCATGGTGGGGGCACACATCACTCCAGAGAGTAGTGGTGTTAGCGATGAGGAGATTCGCCGATTGATTCATGAGGAGGTGGCCATAGCCATTCGAGCAGAGATTCCGGAGATGTTTAGGTCTATCAAGACCACCTTGATTGAGACGTTTGATGAGCGATATGCTGCTCTGTCGGAGGCTGCCGTTCCTGTAGCCACCTTAGTTGTCGCTGCTGCGAGGCCACAGGGAGATGACTCGTTGCTGTATTGAGAGTTCGGCAACATGAAGCCACCAGAGTTTGATGGGACGCAGGATTAGATAGCCACGATGAGGTGGATTTCTAACATTAAGGGATGCTTCTACACGTGTTCATGTCCGGAGCATCTGAGGGTACGGATCGCACTGAACCAGCTTCTCTTAGGAGCGAAGGATTGGTGGAAATTTGTGACGGTGCATTTCACTCCTGCAGAGCTTACCGCAGTGAACTAGGAGAGGTTCACCGCCTTGTTTTGTGATGAGTATGTTCCCCCGGTGGAAAGGGAACGGTTGGCCCAGGAGTTCTTGTCCCTCAAGCAGGGAACAAAGTCTGTTATTGTGATCACCAGGATGTTTCACGAGAGGGCGATGTTTTACCTTGAGCATGTGTCTACTGAGCAGGCACGCATGACTCGATATCTGAGTATGCTGAGGAGAGACATTCGCGAGTTCGTGGCAAACTCGATGTACCGGAAATTTTCCAAGCTCCAGGTAAATGCTCGGAAGAGGGAGATTAAGCTTGAGACTCAGGCCAGGGAGGAGGCGGAGTCTCAGGGGAGGGATCGGCGACCGGCACAGTCCCAACCGGCAGCCAAGCGGGCAAAGCCCGCCGATTCGAGACCAGGGAACCAGAAGGGCCGCATTTGTGGCAAGTGCGAAAAGATCCACGAGGGGATTTGTCAAGCAGGGTCTTGCTACAAGTGTGGCAAGGAGGGGCATATAGCTATGGATTGCTCCAAGGGATTTGAAGTGTGCTTCCACTGCAACCAGACTGGCCATCGGAAGGCCAAGTGTCCACATCTGTGGGGGTCGGCACAGGGGGCACCGCATGGATCTGCCCCTACTGCAGTACGAGCTACTTAGAGTCGGCCAGTGAAGGCCGAGGCACCAAAGGCTCGTTGTAGAGACTTCCAGTTGACCGTGAAGGAGGTCCGCGCAGCACACAACGTCGTGGCTGGTATGTGATTCTTGCTTACTCTTTTGTTTATTTATGGTGCTTATTTGTGTTATTCTTAGGTACTTTTCTCGTGAGTTCTGTACCTGCTTTGGTGTTGTTTGACTCGGGTGCGAGTCGGTCCTTTGTATCGCTAGCTTTTAGTCGTCACATCAGTATCCAGCGAGAGGTGTTGAGTCGACCTTTGAGAGTATCCATAGCTGATGAGCGAGGGGTATATGCTACTGATGTGATTCGAGGATGTATACTCGAGATCTTCAGTGTGGAGTTTCCGATAGATCTGGTCCCGATCGTGATGTGGGACGTTTGTGTCATTGTGGGCATGGATTAGTTGAGCCGATTTGGAGCTATTATAGATTGCGAGCGTCAATTGGTGACGATACGAGACCCTAGTGGGGGAGTACTTACGGTGTATGGCGAGGGTACCCGATCAGGTTCAGCTTTTTGTTCGACTGCCAGAGCGACACAGAGTTTACAGCAGGCCTGTAAAGGATTCATAACCTATGTGATGAATACACGAGTGGCGGTAGAGAGGCCGAGCTCGGTCGATGATATACTGATAGTGCGTGATTTCCCGGATGTTTTTCCCGAGGAGTTGTCGGGTGTGCCTCCCGAGAGGCAGGCGGAGTTCCACATTGAATTGGTTCCGGGGGCAGCGCCTATCGCCAAGGCGCCCTATCGCCTTGCGCCACCAGAGATACAGGAGTTATCCTCACCGCTGCAGGAGCTATTGGGGAAAGGATTTATCAGGCTGAGTAGCTCACCTTGGGGAGCGCCGATCCTTTTTATCAAGAAAAAGGATGGTTCACACTGGATGTACATTGATTAACGGGAGTTGAACAAGTTGACGGTCAAGAACCATTATCCATTGCCAAGGACCGGTGATCTGTTCGATTAGCTACAGGGGCGTTTTGGTTTTCCAACATAGACCTGAGGTCTGGATATCATCAGATGAGGGTGTGGGAGGAGGATATCCAGAAGACGGCGTTTAGGAATCGTTATGGGCATTACGAGTTCATGGTGATGCCTTTTGGGCTCACCAATGCACCGTCAATGTTCATGGACCTCATGAATAGAGTATGCAGGCCGATGTTAGATCGATCGGTGATCGTGTTCATCGACGATATACTAGTGTACTCAAGATCCAGAGAGTAGCATGAGGAGCATTTGAGAGAGATTCTCGGATTTTTAAGATCGGAGAGGCTTTACGTCAAATTGTCCAAGTGTGATTTCTGGTTACAAGAGGTCCAGTTCTTAGGGCATCCGACCAAGATTGAGGCTGTGATGGGATGGGAGGTGCCGAGATCCCCCACCGAGATCAGGAGTTTTCTGGGATTTGCCGGCTACTATCGAAGATTTATCAGGGATTTCTCCAAGATTGTCGTTCCTCTCATAGGTTGACCCGGAAGGGCGTGACTTTTAGTTGGGGTCCAGAGCAGCAGGCCTCATTTGAGGCGCTTCACCAAAGATTATGCGAAGCCCCAGTTTTAGCCCTTCCAGAAGGGATGCAGGATTTTATGGTGTATTGTGACGCATCGATATCAAGGTTGGGTGTGGTGCTTATGAAGAGATGGCACGTGATAGCATATGCATCGAGGCAGCTGAAGCGTCATTACACGAGGTATCCCACCCACGATTTAGAGTTGGGGGCAGTGGTGTTTGCCTTCAAGATATGGTGTCATTATTTGTATGGGGTTCGGTGTACCATATACACGGACCACAAGAGTTTGAAGTACTTGATGGATCAGCCCAACCTGAACATGCGCCAGAGGAGATGGTTGGACGTGGTAACAGATTATGATTGTGAGATCCTGTACCACCTGAGCAAGGCTAACGTTGAAGCCGATGCCCTGAGCCTCAGGGCGGAGAGTGCCCCGATACGAGACATTTGTATGAGGATGACGGTGATGACTCCGATGTTGGATACCATATGAGAGGCCCAGGCAGAGGCTGTGAGACTGGAGAACCGCAAGACATAGCGGATCATTGGGCAGGTATCTAAGTTCGTTACTGATGGCCGAGGGCTTTTGACCTTTCAGTGTCGGATTTGGGTGCCGTTTGCAGGCGGGGCACGTACCATTCTGATGGAGGAGGCGCACAGGTCGAGGTTCTCGATCCATCCCGGGGCTACTAAGATGTATTTGGAACTGAAGAGAGACTATTGGTGGCCCTGTATGAAGAGGTATGTTGCGTGGTTCGTTGGGAGTACTTGACCTGTCGCAGGGTCAAGGCCGAGCACCAGCGTCCGCATTGCAAGTTGCAACCACTTGAGGTTCCCCAGTGGAAGTGGGAATAGATTTCTATGGATTTTATCACCAAATTGCCAAGGACCACAAGGGGTGTCGATGCAATTTGGGTGATCGTCGACCGGCTGACGAAGAGCGCTCACTTCCTTGCTATCAGTGAGAGTTCTTCTGCAGAGAGAATGGCAGAGTTGTATGTGAAGGAGGTGGTATCACGACATGGAGTACCAATCTCGATTGTGTCAAATCGAGATGTACGTTTCACTTCCAGGTTCTGGAAGAAGTTCCATGAGGAATTGGGTACGAGGCTACATTTCAGTACCGCTTACCATCCACAGACAGACGGACTGAGTGAGCGGACGATTCAGACGCTCGAGGATATGCTTCGAGCATGTGTGTTGGACTTTGGAGGAAGTTGGGACACATATTTGCCATTGGCTGAGTTTTCCTATAACAACAACCACCATTCGAGTATTGGTATGCCTCCCTTCGAGTTATTGTATGGGAGGAGGTTTCGGACTCCCGTATGCTGGGGAGAGGTAGGGCAGCGAGTGATGGGCAGCACTGAGATAGTGCTTCAGACGACAGAGCAGATACAACAGGTCAGACAGATGTTGTTAACAGCTCAGAGTCGCCAGAAGAATTATGTGGATAGGCGACATTCCGAGCTCGAGTTCCAGGTGGGAGACTTCGTACTCCTGAAGGTATCTCCTTGGAAAGGAGTAATCCGATTCCGGAAGAGGGGCAAGTTGGGACCCCGGTACATTGGTCCTTTCAAGGTGACCGCTAGGGTGGGCAGGGTAGCATACTGTTTGGAGCTACCTACGGAGTTGAGCCAGATACATGATGCCTTCCATATATCTCAGTTGAGGAAGTGTATTGCCGACGAGACGATAGTTGTACCGCTGGAGGACATTCAGGTGGATGCGAGCCTGAATTATGTTAAGAGGCCAATCACTATTGTGGATCAAAAGATCAAGGTTCTGAGGAACAAGGAGGTGCCCCTGGTTCAGGTCCAGTGGAAACATCGTAGAGGGTCCGAACTGACTTGGGAGCTAGAGTCAGAGATGCGGGAGCAGCATCCGGGGTTGTTTACAGCATGAGACTTCGAGGGCGAACTCTGGTTCTAGCAGGGGAGAATTGTAACATACCAAAATTTCAGGTATATCTATTTAACCCTTCTTCTCTAGCAAGTTGTCAAGTTTAGTCCCTATAGGAAAAAGTTTTGCTATTGATTACACTGGTCGTACTGAAGAGTATGTTACACGTACTCAAGTGCTTACTTTGGACGCGGGATCGCCTAGGTACGATCGGCGTACCCAAGGTTAAGCTGGTCGTAGCTGGCCCAGATGCAAACCCTAATTGTGGCTTGTGGACTATAAAAGGAATGATATGGTCTTGTCCCCAGCCACCATTCCACAGAGAGAAACCCTAGGAGAGCAATATTATCATTCTAAAGCTAGTGTGTGAGTGTTCTTGAGCTAGAAAGTGCCTTTGAGTTCTAAAGAAGGGGAGCTTCACTTGGAGGTAAAAATCTCAAAGTTTTCCTTGTCATTTTTTTTTTGTGCTTCATGGACCAATTTTTAGGGTTTTTGGTCCCAAGGTGGAGACTTTATGAGCAAATGGTATACATAAGCTTAGATCTGCCATATTTCAGAGTAATATGAGTTGTAGGTACATAAAAATCCAATCTTGGATGTGAATATTAAGTCATGCATGAGTTTAGGGCTTAATGGGGAAAGAGGTTATATGTTTGAAGTGAATGGTGACCTTACAGCCATGTAAATGCTTAAAGGTTTCAAATTTATGGGTTAAGTGACCTTAGAAAAGTCAGATCTGGAGTTTGAGTTTATGTCTTAACCGTTTAAGACCAAAAATTCATAAGAGCATGAAACTGAGACTTACGCTGAGCGTAAATCTCAGTACGCGCAGCGTACGGGTTTGAGACACCGATTCTGGATCGCCGGGCTACGCACCGCGTACAAGAGCTAGTACGTACCACATACTGCCCCTATTGACTTTTGTTGACTTTTAGGGTTTTAGTCAACATTTGGACTTTTGGGTCAAGGAGGGGTAAAATGGTCTTTTACCCCTCTATGGGATTGTAGAAAGGGATTTAATCTAGCCTTTGAGAGCCATTATTTATTTGAGGATATTGTTTATGTGATTAGGCGGGGACTAGATCAATATATTCGTGTGCGAGATTATCCAAGTTACCCGAGGTGAGTCTTCTCATTATACTTTACCTAGAGTGGTAATTAGAGTTATGTGACAAAGAATCTTGTATGATTTTTTTATGATGTGATTTCTATGTGATTCGTGCTATGTATGATAAAGAGTTTACAGAGTTAAGACCAGAGGGTCCATAGAGTTAGGACCAGAGGGTCCACAGAGTTATGGGATTGGAGGGTCCCACTGAGACACACTGACCAGAGGGTCATACAGAGTTATAGCCTCGAGTGGCTAATATGTGTTGTATGTGGTATTTTGGGGAACTCGGTAAGCATTTATGATTACGGTGTTATGTGTTATGTGTTTCAGGTACTAGCGAGGATCGCAGGAAGGCGTCGGCATGAGTCATACACACTGAGGGATTTTATGTATTGAGATCTTGGGATTTGTTTTATCGGATAATATGTGAACATTGAATTTTGGGATTTCTTTATGAATGAATTATGTGTTTAAAATGAAAACAAAATGTTTTGAAAATTTAAGTTGTTACAGCTTTCATTTGTCTTACTTCTTTAAGCCAAAACCGTAAGTCCTTAAGGACTTAATACTCTCTCTCTTTCTCTCTCTCTCTCTCTCTTTTCTTTCTCTCTTTCTCTCTTTCTTTCTCTCTTTCTCTCTTTCTCTCTTTCTCTCTCTCTCTCTCTCTCTCTCTCTCTCTCTCTCTCTCTCTCTCTCTCTCTCTCTCTCTTGTTCATGCTTTTGGAGTTTACTTGCATCTTCATTCTCTCTTTATGTTCTTATTTTGACATGAACATAAAGCTTAAGAGATTAAGAGTTTTGGAGTAGCACCTACATCAAGTTGCGTCATTGTTGGTGTCTCTAAAGTTCATCATTCTTCATCAACATCCAAGCCTCCCAAGAGGACCCGAAGAACTAAAAAGGTTGTTATTTCTTCATCTTCTTCTATGGTTCTTGTTTAATCTTTCTACAATTTGCAAAATGATCCTTGGTGGTTTTAACTTATTTATGTTATTCAAAATTTATAAGTTTTTCGTTGCCATAAATCATGTTTTTAAAACTAGTTTTTGAATAACAGCTCAACAAGGATGATAAAAGAGATGATCTTGTTAGTATGGAAAAGATCAATTTAAGGGTTACATTGATGCTAAGTTCCTCACTAATAAACATGATTTCATTCACAGTCGAAATTCGTGCTTTTACTGAATGGTGAAGTATTAGCTTGGATGAGTACCAAGTAATACACCATATTGGATTTAACAACAAACTTAGAGTATATTGGAATTGGTTAAACTTTGTGACTAAAAGAGATTCATCAGTGACATCATTCATGAATTCAATCATTGATGGTTAGTTTGAAGTTTCTTTATGACTATAAGGGTGAATTTACCTCAAGTATGGATCCCAAGCCATACAAGCTCACATTACACATACTTAGTAAGTAGCGTCACATTTAATAATTGTTCGAATGTGAAGACATCATAGTCAATAGAGTCATATTATAATTTTAACAATCCATACTCTAAGATAAAATCACTGACCAAGTCTGACAATCAAACAAAGTCATGAGGCATTAGATTTTTAAATGAATTGGCTTGAGCACACTTTGTTTAGTTGTTTTATTATTTAATAACTTAAGTCGTATAAGTATTTAGATTTGGTGATTATTAAATGGAGATCTTAATATATGATGGAGATCAGTCATTTCAATTTGCTTATCATTGTGTTCTACTTTTGCATGTTTGGAACCCATTTCCCGAGTATTAATTTATTCAAACCTCCACATTTGGTCATAGTCATGGAAGTGAGTAGCAATTTGAGACTGCCATGAGCATTAGTTGATTGTCCATAGGGATTGGAGATAGCATAAATATTGTGCTAACACTCATGAGTACTTATAGAGATTTAAGTATCGAAACAACCCACACTTAGAGATTACTTCATGTATCAAGTCATGAGTAATTCTAAGATGATAATATCTCTTATTCTTCGAACTGATATACATTGCTTTACGAATCTATTGTACATAGGTATGCTCCAACACTATCTATAAATGGTAGTAATAAAAGGTACGTCCATGTATGATATGATGAGTAGACAAAAACTATGTAGTCAAAGGTTTTTTTTTCATTTTGCCTTAACAGGAGAAGTGATATATATGGGGCCTGTCACACCCCTAAACCAGAATGGCAGAAATGTTCAGGGGTGGATGACTTCATGTACAGTATCATAACAACGAATGTAATAGTGAAGAAAGCAAACACAACCATCATCAATATAATTGAAAGAGTTACATCATAGAGTAAGTTTAAATGTTTCAAAATCAATTACATCATGATGACAAAATAAGTTTTGAATTTAACGCCTTAGCGCCCCGTCCTCGAAAACAGAAGATTACCTGTTTAGCGATTTCCTGAGAATACAAGTTGTTTGAAAAAGTGTCAACACAAAGGTTGGTGAGTTCATAAGAGTTGAAATTGAGAAATAAACTTATTTCCTTGTAAAAGCAATTAAGTTGTTCCAGAAAATCCGATATTTTCCTTAAAGAGTGAATTGAAAGATTCTATGGTATGAAATAGTGCATCCTAGAATTCCCTATAGTTTCCTTCTATAATCTCCAAGTATATATACGTTATATAAAATTAAGGTTAGATAAAACGTCGAATGTAATGGGTCTGCCTTAGGCCCACAACCAAACAAGGAACGGGAAATAAAGCGGACCCACCAATTCTAAGTCAATCTCGACTAGATTCTATATAACTCTAGCATATATACTTAGAAATTTCAGCTGAAAACTAACAATTCTAGATAGAATGTAGTCTTAAAACCAAAGACCGAAACCAAATCCTAGTGTAGTGTATGAGATAGTAGTAGTGGCTGTGAACATAAACTATACATATCATAGTTCATCGAATAGTGATAGTGGTAGTGAACATGAACTATGCATATTATAGTTTATCAAATGTGATGGTGATGGTGAACATAAACTATACATATCACGGTTCATCAAATAGCGATAGTGGTAGTGAACATGAACTATGCATATTATAGCTTATCAAAAGTGGTGGTGATAGTGAATCCCTTCTTGTAATAAGTTCGTAGTATAGATGAAACATAAACGATACCTATTATAGTATATCACATTGTTTGTAATGTATATACGCCCTAACTGTACCAATTATAATTAGCGTATTCGTTTGTGGGGGTATAATAGACTTAACTATACTTATTATAGTTTATCATAATTATTCGTAGTGGTAGTAACCCTTTTGTATATGTAACACCTTTAGTAATGTGTTTGTGATGTAAATGAATCACAAACTATACCTATTATATTTTATCAAATAATTGTTGGGGGTAGTGAGCATAAACTATACTTGTCATAGTTTACCAATGTTTGTATTTCAATGGATATAACCTTGTAATACCATTTATATATTTACCATACTTATGAAGGTAAGAATCCATTTGTTTTCTGATGCATGTCTATATAAAAAGAAAAAATGACATATATGGTAATAACATATCATCACATGAAGGTACACACCTTGCTCAACAAGTTACAAGGTGTAAATGAAATTGAAAACATTTTTCTAGTATTACCATTTCTATTCTTTTTTTAGAAAATTCATAGAAAAATCATTAAAGGTCCAATTCAGAATCAGTAAATTCTAAGAGTTTGGAAAATGAGTCTAGTTTGCTCATAAATTTTATTATGATTTTTTAGTGCTCTCCAACTTGTGTGAAAATATCCATATTCACAGACTGGTCCGGATTTGTTCTTGAAATGATAGGTTGTTTTGTAAAAATCACCATAAATCATATAAAAATCATATGGAGATGTGCAAGTAGTCATTTTAATGGTATGAACCTGAACTATTTTCATCTAATACAGTTTTGAAAACTAAAATGTTTAAGCTGACCAAAAATAGTCCGTGAATGGAGTTAAACTTTCTTGATGAAAGCTGTTGAAAAAGTTTAGTTGTGTTCTTGGTGTTTTAACTTGTATTCCCCCCCCCCCCCCCCCCCCCCCCTCTAAAAACTTAAGAAAACAGAAAATGTTGGGGTATGAACTCACCTTGAATTATTTCAGTAGATGGATGATGGAGGAAAGAAGTGCTCAACTGAAGAACACTTGGGAGATGCTTGAAGATTTGAAGATCTAACACAAATATGACGATATTTGTGTAAGCAATCTATGATTTGGATGTAGGATAGTAGAATATCTAAGTGTAGGAAGAAGATACTTACCAAATGTAGAAGAAAATCGTGGAGAATAGCCTTGAATCTCGAATTTTAGAGTGAGAAAGAGAGAGAGAGAAAGGAGTTTGTTCTTTGGTGGAAAATGAGAGAAATGTGAGGAGAGGAGAGGGCCTTCCAGCTCTTGACCAAGTGTGTGGCTGGAAAATGGTGGAAAAGTACTATGAAATGACTAGGTATGGGTGAATAGTGACTGGGAATAGTCAAGGAGTGGGTGTGGGAGGTAACTTGTGTCCTTGCCCAAAGGATAAGTCAACACTCCACCTAAATATCTCACCCACTAGATTTTATTCTTAAATAAAGATTTCCATAAAAAATATGTTTAAATTATGAATATTTAGGGTCTTATATGTTAAAATATGATTTTTGGAGAAAATCCTGCATTAAAATCACGAAAAACGGGCTTAATACGTGAAAATGGTCAAAAACCGAGAAAAACAGGCAAAAATCCGAAGTCTGGGCCGGAGGTTCGGTTCCTGATGCTAAGAACCGAGAGTAGAAGACGAGCCCGATAGTGCGAGAAGAAGGAACAGAGGGAGAGGCTCGGTCTCGGTGGCTATCTGCAAGGTTCGGTCTTGGATTGCATCTCGGAAAGGACCGAGGGTTAGGATCTCGGACTGAAGGTAAGAAGGGTAGAGCTGAAAGTCAGGTCTCGATTCTGATTAGTCAGGGGACCAAAATAGACCGAGCACTCGGTCCATTTCGGTTGAGAGGGTTTCGGTTCTTAGGAGGTTCGGTTCTAAGAGGTTCGGCTCCTTAGAGGTTCGGCTCCTAAGAGGAGTTTCGGTTCCTATGAGGAGTTTCGGCTCCTTAAGGCTGTTTTTCGCGTAGACTTCCGTTTTCGAGCGATTTTCGATTAAATTAAGAGTCGGGATGCCACGAGTGATTTTAAGAAGTTGAGAGAGATTTTGAGAGAGATTTGGGATAGATTCGACATACTTGGAGAGATTTGGCATACAGAGAGAGATTTGGGAGAGATTTCAAATTCTTGGAGAGATTTCTCATTCAGAGAGATATTTGGGAGAGATTTGACATACTCGGAGAGATTTGGGAGAGATTTGACATTCTTGGAGAGATTTCTCATACCAAGAGCGATTTGGGAGAGATTCCACATACTTGGAGAGATTTGGGAGAGATTTCACATTCTTGGAGAGATTTCTCATACAAAGAGAGATTTGGGAGAGATTCCACATACTTGAAGAGATTTGGGAGAGATTTGACATTCTTGGAGAGATTTCTCATTAGAATAGCGAGTTGTATAGTAATTATCTAACGTAAGCCCTAGTACACAAGGGTTAATTGAGTCGACCGGTTTGACTTGTTGACTTTAATTGAATTTGACTTGACCGGAAATTGACGGTTGTCACAGGGCCCCTCGATGATTTGGTGCTGACATCTAAAGTGATTGACCGAGCCTAAATGAAATTGATGTGTTAAATTTAGTAGTCAGATGTAGTCGTCACAAATCTTTATCAAGAAACATGATCTTGAACACTAATATTGACCTTTATCTATGTCTCAAGTTCATACAAATATCTAGAACAAATGAATAACCGATCACTTATCTAAATTTTGAATCTTTATTAGATTAGAGTTCAGCAGTTGCATTGGATAACATACACTTTGTTGATTATTAGAGAAATATTGGACATCATATAGTTGATAAGCTGTCCAAATGGAGGACTGTTAGATTGAGTATCTAATGTCATTAACTAATTGGAAATATTTCTAATAATAGCAAAGCCCTTTTTGGTTGACCTCATGACCAAATTATGCAATAAGGAATTAGAAGAAAATGAGTTATTAATTTATTATAAATTAATAAATTAATTGGAAATTATTTTGAAATTAATTAAATAGTTTATTTAATTAAATTTATTGAATATTAGTTAATTCATTAGCAATGTATTTGAATATTCTATAACCCTCCAGAATAAGGGTATGGACAGTTTTATCCTTATGGATTAAAGATAAGGCTGGATTGAAATAAGGACAAGGAGTATACTTACAATTTGAATTTAGCTAGAGACTATAAATAGAATGCTAGGAATCAAACTCTAACACTTCTTGCCTCTCTCTCTCTCTCTCTCTCTCTCTCTCTCTCTCTCTCTCTATTGACGAAAATAATAACCCTTTAGGGTTATTATGATCTTCACAAAAAAGCCCCCTTTCTCCTAAAGTTCCTTCATGCTAGTTGGTGTATTGGATGTGAAACAAAACAGAGATTCCTGGTTTGAGTCTTTTTTCATCCTTGCAAAGTGGATGAGACAAGATCTCAATCATGAAACCAAGAAGATCAAAAGGCTAGTATTTTTCAAGTTTTAAAGTAGGTTGCTATAATAGTAAACCCTAGATCCATAGAACGTGTGTATACATAAGGTTTATTTTGTTTTCTGCTGCACAAACTAGTGTGTATAGAATGCATTAAATCCCATCAAATTCGAACATAACCCAAAACCCTATATAAGTTATCACCACTTCAACTTAACCTTTAGTTTTACATAACATATAAAAATTGAAAATAGAAGACATTTATTTGGTTTTTCTAGTCACCACTCACCACATTTGCATATGATTTATGCCCCTTGTAATTAGCTTAAACATCCCTAAGATGTAAAGTATGCTTTTGTATTTTTCATCCCTCCTTGCTTGCGAACTGGTGCTTTAAAGTCACATAAATCTTATAGTTACTAACCCATAAGGAGCATCAGTCCTGAGTAAGAACGTCTACCTTCAAGAAGTTTAATAAACCAAACAGTTTTATGCCTTTGGACCTCCTAGAGAAATCAATACATCCGAAAATAACACAGTATTTGACATATAACTTCCACAAATCACGATTCCCCAAAGAATTGGAATTATGTGGTACAATGCAATGTCCCAACTAATCAAAAAACCCCATCTGCATTGCCCCCCGCTCGTTTCCTCTTTTTTTTGGACGTATTACCATTCTCCGCCAGGGTCAACTTATGACCCAAATACTTTTATCAGCCATTGAAATACAATCCATGATTTAATCGAATTACAGAAACCAATTAGGTTACCAAGTTCGATGAAAAAGAAATCATATAATCAATCAAATAAATAAAACTCAATTTCCTAAACGTAGCAAATATTAAAATAGCCAAAGCGATTACCATGAAAAAAATGATCTGATTGCTAGACAATGTCGTCAAATAACAACCCACCACCACCTTGTTCGGCCATAGGAAAACATAGCGAACAACTACTTTGGAGAGAATAATGTGTCCGCTTATGAAAATAAGGTAAAAAAAATGTCATGGAACTTCTCATAATGAAGATTTAACAAAACAAAAAAAAAAAGAAAAAAAAGAGCCATACTTAAACGAACATCAAATCACTTTCACTTTTACTAAAAACATGCTAAAAGGTTACAATTGTTTTTAGAATATGATGTACAATTATCTTATAGAATAGACATGTTCCAAGTTGACATACGTTGGGAAAGGATGGGTGGCTATGTGATGGGCAGCTCACTTAGTTTATTCATTTGTGGTGGGATTGGGGCATTTTGTAACTTTTCTTCACTCGCTCAAATCATGATCCTTTTAAATTTTAGAGATTAAAAAAAAGACAAAAGTGCAAGAATAGTCGTTGTGGTTAGGTAAAAGTTGCAACATTTGTCCAAATAGGTTTAGACTAGCATTAGAGGTCAATATGTTTTATTTTGTTGTGAGTTTAGTCCAATTTCTTATTTGAATTTTTTAAAATGACGATATTGTCCTTTGTATTTTTTTTCAATATTTTTAATACAGATATAAGAAAAAAGAAAATACACACACACACGCACACACACACACTCTCCCTCTCTCACACACACACACTCATATTTCAAACCTTTAAACCTTAGTCTTTATGAGTGGTCACCACCATACACTTCCAGAACCATCGTTACAACCTTTATCTTTTATCCTTCACTACATCAACAAAACATGCAATTTGATATCAAGACTTGTAAATCGATCTTCACTTGATCTCCTACAACTCATTATTTGTTCATCAATTTTATTTGGAGATTCCAGACATGCAAATCGATTTTAATCAGAAAGGATTGGTCTCGATTTTTCTTGAGTCTGCTACTATAAAGGTCTCGATGAATGGAGAAGACCAATAGGCTCAAGTTTATTAATAGATTTCAAGGTAGTTGTCCTCCGTCCCAAATGACGAAGACGATGGTGGTCCAAAACCTAGGTCATTGCCCTTCTTCGAGAACGATGATCTCCTTCTTCTTTGGCTCAGATGATCTCCTTCTCCAACTCGATTTCTAGCAAACCATCACCGCAAGTGGGTTCTGAATCCCTTCACAGTGGCGGTGACATTTTACCATCGCGGTTTAGGGTTTGTTTTCACAACACCACCTCATGTAACTAGACTTCACCGAAGAAGATGACGTAGCTTTGGTTTACTAGGGAAGAGAGCGATGTTGAATCATTGGTATGGAAACCCTAACTTATCGCCGCCATTCGTCTTCATTATATTGTCAAACAAATCAAAGGCTCACCGGAGCTGAGAGAGATGAACGGAGATCACTACCTGAAAAAACTGAAAGAAAAATTCTGAAAAGCTGCAACAAGCTACTAGATACACAAATTTATGAAGAGCTAAGAATCTCCATTTCTAGTATACTAATTCTTTAAAAAAATTTGGGTGATTGGTTCTTGTGACTCAAAACTTCTGATCATAGGAGTTTTGAGGGGTGGCTCTTAGGAACAACAACGAAACATAGAGACGGAAAGTAGAGAGCCAGAGACAGAGAGATAGAGAGACATATATATATATATATAGAGAGAGAGAGAGACTTTTCTTGTAGCGCCCGGTTCCTAGTACGTAAATTAAATATACATTTTTGCAGATTTACTCTGAGACTCGGCGAGTTGGAGGCCCCAACTCGTCGAGTAGAGGTTAAAATTAGACGCGGATGGAAGCACCTAGTCCCCAAGTCGAATGCCCTGACTCGACGAGTAGGTCAGTCTGGATGAAACCCTAATTTTAAGGGTTTGCACCCTATTTAAACGACTTAAAACCCCCATTGTGGCTTCCCTCATCGCCTCCTTTTTTTCTAGAAAGCCCTAATTCAAAACCCTAACCTTATTTGAGTGTTCTTGAGCCATTTTTGTGTATTTTTGGTGGTTGTGAAGCTTGAGAAGGAAAAAGAAGCTTGGGAGTTCAAGAGGAAGCAAGTAGATCCAGAAGTTTTGTTTCACTTCCAGCTCATCTGAGGTAAAAAGCTTCAATCTTGACTTCCCATTTGTTAGATCCTCTTTAGGGCTTGAATCTTGTCATTTTTAGGATATTTCTAAGTCACCTTCGGGTCTAGAGCAGGGTATAGAGTAATGACTTTAGATCTTGAACCTAGGAGGGTTCTCGTGGCGTAAAGGTGCAAACTTTACTACCATGAGATCCCCATGCATCTTGTAAACCCCATTTTAGGGCCTTTTGAGCTAAATGGCCCATGCATGGACGTAAAGTTTGTAACTTTACGTGTATTATGGACCCTAGGAGGCCAAATCTATGTTTTGGATGTAATAAGACCAACTAAAATCGATTGTATGGTTTTGGACATAGTGGGACTCGGCGAGTTACTCATGAGACTCGGTGAGTCAGGTCATAGTTCCCACCAAATCTCTCCTAATAATAGACAAGGTGTTAAGTTAGAATAACACTAAGTCTGTTGGAATCATTGTGAACTTGGAAATCATGGGACTCGGCGAGTGTATGAACAAACTCGGCGAGTTCAAGGCTACGTCCCAAGAATATGAAGATGGACTCGGCGAATCAAGGAAAAACTCGGTGAGTCCAGCACTAAGAGCATCACTTTACATGAAGATGGAATCGACGAGTTCATGAGGAACTCGACGAGTCAAGGCCTAAACGTCCCAAATTTGACCTAAGTTGAACATGAAATGGTAACTAAGGAAGATGATTATGTGTAGGATTTGAGAGGAGTTAATCCCGACAACGAGGACAGATTCGACACTCAGCTTTACGATGTGAGTTACCTTCTAGTAGAAGTGGGTCTAAGGTACCAAGGTCGGCCCATTAGTAAGAGCCATAGTAGAGATAGTGGTCTTCGTGATAATTATATGGTTTGTTGATATCGGTTATGATTATGTGCTACGATGTTATGTGATAGTAGGCATCAGGGGAATAGTCCCCGAGTTACGGTTGTAAGGACCGCAGGGTAGGTCGGGCACCCCAGATATGTTTGACAGTATGTCTACGCTATATTATTATGTGGTAGTAGAAGGGGGTGAAATAGTCCCCATAGCCGGTTGGGATAAACCGGAGGGCAGGTCGGCACCCCAGAATTGCTAGAAATGGTAGGTCGGCACCCTATAATTGCCAGACAAGGTAGGTCGGCGCCCCAGAATGGTCAGACAGGGTAGGTCGGGCACCCCTGAATTGCCCGGCAGTATGTATGTTATGTGGTATGTGGTATGGTGGGTGAACTCACTAAACTTCGTGCTTACAGTTTTCGATTTTGTTTCAGGTACCTCTTCAGCGAAGGGGAAAGAGTTGGCGCGGTAGCTGCACATCGCACACACACACATGAATTCCGCACTATGATACTCTTGGGATTGTACTCTGATGTTATTATTATTCCACGACATGTTTTATGACATTTGACTTATAAGATCTTGGGGTGATATGGTATTGATGATGTTTTTCAGTAAATTGTTTTATAAGTAACATATCTAAAATGAAATTTTTGGTCTTGAAATTTGGAGATGTTACATTTTCTTTTTCACTTTTGTTATATTTGTACTAAAAATTATATATATATATATATATATATATATAGAGAGAGAGAGAGAGAGAGAGAGAGAAAAAAGAGAGAGAGAGAGAGAGAGAGAGAGCTGGGTTCAGGTATTTAAAGTAATTATTGTGTTATTATATGCATAAATGTCAATCAAAATTAAATAAGAAATTAAATAAATAAATAAATAAGGTTAATTTAGTAATTCGATTAGTAACTTCCCATAATAATCCCTATAATCATGCTATTGACTTTTAACCTAATTTCTCCAGGTTTATATTTAGAGTTGCTCAATCTCCACCGATTACAAGCCCTAGCTGATGATACAAAGTCGTCGCCACCATCGTCCGCCCCAAACACATTCCTTCTATCTCCCTAAAAAAATCCAATCAATTTAGCAATTTCGGCCTTAACAGACCAACCTAGCCCTAAATCCTTTTGTGGCATGTATTTGCTAAAGCGAATAAAGAAATAGGAGATTGTGATATATGGAAAAGAGCAGAAGATGTGGTGTCGATCCAAGGAGGAAGACGAGGCAAGTAAAACTTCTCGATTCTTTTTTTCTTTCTTCTTTTCATTCTGAAATCGAGGGGTTGCTTTGGAGTTGGGAAACTAACGATTAATTAGTCTTGATTATCGATTCAATGATTTTCCTAATTTCTCTATTCTCCTTCTGAAATCTCCACTTCTGTCAACTGTCGTTCTCTCTCATCGATTTTAATCTGATTCTCGAGCTTCAATCATTATCACTTCATTGATTTTGATCTGATCCTCAAGCTTCAACTAAAACCTGCAAGGCTGCAGCTTTTGATTCGGTTCTCCTCCATATTTTGATATTTAGAAAATGAAAGTTGCAACTAAAAGTCTAAAAGCTTCAACAGTTCAACCGATTTCGTGATTTCTTCGAAATCCGAACTGGAATTCTGATTTTTGTCTCCAATTTCTCCATTATCGAGAGGTAAATAGACAATAGTTTTCACTTTTATGAATTATGATAATTTGATAATCTAATTATGATATTGGAGCTTATATAAATTCTTTTGTTTTATTATTATCTGATGTATGCGTTTTCTGATTACAAGTTTTCTTAATTTCTGATTATCCAGAGGCAAAGAAGCGATTTTCTGATTTCTCAGCATAGTCTTGAGGTAGTTTCTTACTGAGTTAAACTTTACTTTTTTCTTATTTATATTGGGGCTTATATAAATTGTTTTTCTTTCCTTTGTTTTGACAAAAATTCAGTGGAGTGTTGGTGGGTTTTGGGTTTGATTGTTCTTGATAGAAATGGATAAATGGAATGGATTTTTGGGGTTAATTTTTATAGGAGATTTTTTGTTTTGCTTGACAGAATGTGGTGTTTATTGCTTAAAATTGACATGGAAAGAAGATTAAGCAATAACAATGAGTGGTTGTATTTCTCATTTGCAGGTATACTTGAAATCAAGAACAAGAATGTTCTTGTTTTCTTGGTTGGGAAGGGTACATATGGGAATTACAACATTCTACTGGAATGGAATCCTGAATTCCGATTATGTCAGAATAGAATCTTGAAGATAAACATTGTATGGGATGAAGATGAACAATGACCACCAATCTTCCAAAAAGAATGGATTATTCTAGCATAATAATATACAATATAATAAAAGAAATGTATGTAATAGTATATTCTTGTAGAAAGATTTATATATTTGTATTTCTTTGTTATTAATAAGTGTAACATTCTCATAGAATAATATAAAAAAAAAATTTCTTTTCTAAGAATGTAATGAATTTTTTTTTAACTTGTATCCAAAATTTTGTTATTCTTCAAGAAGTTCATTAAATCAAAATATATATTATGTCAGAATGTGTATTCTTGTATGGTTCAATAATTTTTGTTATTTTTCTATATATTGAGAAAAATATGCTATCAGAATTTCCGAATTAGGAGAATTATCATCCATACAATCAGATTTTTAAAATTAATAGAATCTATTTTCTCTTAAAATATGCAAATTTCCTTTATTAAATCTATATTAACTGACTAAAATACCCTTCTAGTTAAATTAGATGGTATTTTTCAATTATATTTAATTCAATAATATGTAATAATCACTTTCTTAAAATAAGTAAAATGATTGGCCCACAATCATTTATACTAAAATCAGACTGGACCAAACTCGCAACAAAATGAAACATTTGGACCTCTGGTGCTAATCCAAACCTAATGTGGTAAATTTCACCTAACTACATGGACCATATACAGTGGTGGAGCCAGAAAAAAAAAATGTTTAGGGTGGAAGCCAGAACAATGAATCTCTTAAACTCAAGGGTAAAATCAGAAAAATTCCAATATTAAATATTGTAATTTTCATGTAGTGAATGAATAATAATATTTGTGTGGATAAAATGTTGCCTATACAAGTATTGTTTATATTTTAGACCGAATGCACTAACAAAATCTAAAAAATTCTTATTTATTTCTTCTTATTGTTTTATTAAATATGCTCTAGATTTTAAAAAGAGATATCAACTTATTAAAAAACAAAATAATACATGGGTTGCATATTAAAACTATAAGCAACTAATACATATTAAAATTGGTTTGAAGGGTAGATATAAACGGATAAAAACAAAAACAAATAATAGAGATAATAATTTCAAGATTATAATTTAGTAGTCACTATCATATAAAAGTCCACGTGTACGTTTAAATAAGAGAGTTGTTTGTATTATTTGTATGTTGGTTTATTATTTCTAGACAAAATTATAAAAATGGACCGTACGGTATGTATTTTTTTTTAGATTTAGTCTAAACTTCAATTTCTTTGGCTTTGTTATCCTTTTGAGCTTATTTCATTGCGGATTTGTCCTTCAATAAACTAAAATGACTTTAATACCCTTGGGATATTTATTTTCTATTTTTTTTCCAATTTCTTAATATTTTATAATTATTAAATATACAAAGAGAACCTCTCTCTCTCTCTCTCTCTCTCTCTCTCTCTCTCTCTCTCTCTCTCTCTCTCTCTCTATTGGAACTAACACCGCCAAAGACAAAATCAATAAATTAATACCATAAGGATCTCTCATTTCAGTGTAAGAATTGAAAAAATCCTAAAACATAGGACCTTAGTCCACCACTACAGGACCGCTATTGCCCAAGCCATAACTAACGTCATCCTAAAGCCACCACCGCCATTGCTTGAATCTTACTTATTGAGGGGGTTTACGTATCGGCTACAATCATTAAATTCCACTAGAATCTTCTGAGCTTGGGACCAAGCATACAAATCGTTCATTTAGAGCATCTCCAACTCACTCTCATTCTCCATTTTCCCCTATTTCTTTCTCCATTCTTCTTCAACCTCCCCCGTTTATTCCCCCATTTTGGGAGATATGAATAGTATTATATACCAAATATGGTGTTATACTATTCATTTCTTCCGAAATGGGAATGAAATGTGTTGTCGGTTTTAGTCCATCTGTTTATATATTTATACATTTCTAATTCATTTTTACCTACTAATTATAATTTAAATATAATATTTGATATTTAAAATATTTTGTTATATATTAAATAATATTAATTAATTATAAATATAAAATTTGTTTTTTGTTCATCAAATTCATATAAAAAGTTAAATACATATTGAAATTTTAAAAAACGATCTCGTGTTTTACAAAAACTTATAATTAAAATATATATTAAAAGTGTGTATGTGTAATATTTTTATAAATGCATGTATAATGTTTATTCACAAGTGTATTATAAATATAACCTTGTTTATTTAATATTAATGTAATGAAAAAATTATAGATTATATATTTGTTAAAACTAAATTAGTAGAGAGGTGTGTTTGAAAATCTATGTAAGTTGGAATAATAGAATATACTGGGGTAAAAAATGGATAAAAAAATATAATAGGGTTAGAGAGGAAACACTATTTACCCGATTTTTTACTCCTTTTTTTTTGGGTGGGGAGGGGGGGGGGGGAATAAGAGTGGGTTGGAGATGGTCTTACTCTAAATTTGCCACTTGAATCTCGTCTATTTTCTCGTATTCTGTAAGTGTATAGGAAAAGGAAGCCCCTAAAACAATTTGGGGTTTATTTTTTATTAATAACTCCACGCCATTAAAACATTTTGGGGCATGTTCTCAAACAAACCAAATGTAAAATCAAACATGAAATAGAATAACATGGGTTGGATACTTCCCCATAGATTGAAATCGATCACATGTGTTGGGATTCTCTTGAAAGTGAACATGGGCTCCCCTCTTAAACATTGTTTTTTATGCTTTTTGAAGAACAATTGAAAATAAAGGCTTAATATCTCTCTCTCTCTCTCTCTCTCTCTCTCTGTCTTTTTCTTTCCCTCTCAATTTGCTTCCTTTCTTCTAATATGGATAGATTCAAATCACATCCTATTTTTTCTTATTTTCTTGAATTGCATATTGAAAACGATTATGGTGGTGTTAGTGGCAGTTTATATGGCAGGGGTGCTTATTGGTCGCGCCTTTAGTGAAGAAAGTCAACTGGGTATGGTGGTTTGAAAGTGACGTTGAACATGGGCTAATCTACTGGCTCTTATACGTGATGACCAGGCTTGTGGAAAGGAACCAAAGACGTAGACGTAAACATGTGTGTGTGTGTGTGTTTATGTGTTTGAAGAAAAACCCATATCAGTGTGTAAACAGGAGACTTCCATTAGATTTGACCATCTTTAACCTTCAAAAAGAAGATAATGAACAATGAATCTATAAAACATGTGTGTGTGTTGTGTATATTTTTTTCATAAAATAGAGAGAGGGAGAATGAGAGAGAGGTGAGACCTTTTTATTTTTAATTATAAAATTATTTAATGAGTATTAAATCTTTTAAGAATATGGAAAATAAATACAAGAAGGGCATAACAGTCATTTTAATATTCGGAGGGACCAAATGCGCAACGAAACTAGCTCAAAGGGACCACAAAACCAAAAAATTTGAGGTTTGGACTAAACCTAAAAAAATGCATACCACAAGGAACATTTTTAAAGTATTATCTTATTTCTAGTTATCATTTACCAATTCAAAAGACAAAAGAAATAAAAGGTTTTACAGCTTCACTTGCAATCTGCATTTCAAATATTATATTACCTATGGATTTTTAGGGGTAGCTAGGCTACCAAGAGGGCATTTGGTTATTCATCTAAAAATAGATTTTTTAACTTATTGACTTTTTGAAAAGCGAATAAGTTAAAAAAATGTTTTGGTATAGACAAAGCCATTTTAAAACAACTTTTTGTTCAGTTTTTAAAAAAAAAAAAAAAGATTTCAAGAAATTCCAATTTTTAACTTCTTGAAACAACTTATAACTTATTAGGCTTACAAAGTAGATAAAAAAAATAAAATAAAGTCAAACATTTTTTTAACATATAGGCTTATTGACTTATTGCAACTATAAAAACTAATTTTTAAACCCACTTCCGGACCGTTTAAACATTTTCCAATTATATCAGTTCCAGTTCCCGATCCGGTTTTCCGGTTTTATTACTCATCCTTAGTGGTGCGTTGCGGCGGGTGTATTTATCATATATTTTTGACATTTTTTTTGTAATGTTCTCTTACATAAAGATAATTTATGTAATTTCATTATTATGTCGGGACTATTACTATATTTTTGTAAAAACAAGGACCATTTTTATAATATCGATATTAGATAGGTACCATCTTTGTAATTTTGTTATTACACAAGGTCTATTTTTATAACTTTGCTATTATAAAAAGACCATTTTTGTGATTTTATCTTATACATGGAATATTGCTGTAATTTTGTTTTACACATAGAATATTTATGTAAATTTTCTATTATAGAGGAACTATTCCTATACTTTTATATTGTAATGGGACCATTAACTAATTTGTATATAGGGACCATTTCTGTAATTTTGTCAAACTTAGGGACCAATACATAATTTCATAAGTATTACAAGAAAAATTCTCTCGTAACTATAAGGATCTATACAATGTATTTTCAATTTTAATTTTTACAAAC
This sequence comes from Lactuca sativa, assembly GCF_002870075.4. Classification (NCBI taxonomy): domain Eukaryota; kingdom Viridiplantae; phylum Streptophyta; class Magnoliopsida; order Asterales; family Asteraceae; genus Lactuca; species Lactuca sativa. The sequence goes on along the minus strand of NC_056626.2, from coordinate 329,859,957 downwards.
TTTTGAATGGTCAAGTTCATGTGGTGTAGAATTCTTTTGGCAAATATCTTAGTTTCTACTCTTGTACGCCACTAAACGCAAATCAAACAATGTTGGATTGAGCTTCAATAATGGCGAATCAGTTTGGCCCAATAATGTGAAGTAATAGAATTATATGCAATTATACGTGGTCCTCGTGGGGATGAGGTCGGCCTCGTTTTTTTTTTTTTTTTTTTTTTTTTGGTGGAGGGTATAGCATTCGGATTAATATTCAATCGTGCTTTAGATCAGCTTGTTGTTAGGGAGTTGATTCCAAGGTGTTTTGTAAGATCAGCGTTTGGATTAACATTCAACATGTTTTAGATCAGCCTAGTTGCTAGGGAGTTGATCCAAAGAAGTTTTGTAAAATCAAGGTGGGAGATGGGAGATACACTCTATGTTTGTTCGATATTCGGATGTGAGAGCGTCCTCTTAGCGATCGATTATCTAGAAATTTGTATTGGATTTGCTGTGGATTCTTTGGTTTCACATCGAAATAGTGAGCTCAAATTATTTACTGCGTCTCGAAGGATGACGAAAGGGACAAAAGCTTCTCCTTGGTTGGCATTGCAGCTAGTTTTACATAATTTTTTTTTCTAGTGGATAGAGATCGGTTGCTATGGTACTTAGATTGTTAATTATATCAATACCAATTTGATCGTTTCTCAATGACAACAACATCAATTTCATATAAAAGTAAGAACTTCGGATCTAATTTTGATTGGAGTGAGATTTTTTTTTTTGATGAAAATGATGTCATTGTTAACAAATCCTTGAAGCGATCGTATTCCCATTATGTTGCTATGCCTTGATGGAAAGACTATAAGAAAAATCATTTTGGTGTTTTAAGGACGAAAAAGAGAATCACCCGTCATGATTACTTGTGTGCATTCACACCGATTAAGGAAAATACACCACATTAAGATATTTATGGTTGTTACTTCCATCAAATAATACTTTATGGTTTACACTCTAAATATATCAAAAACATAAAATATATTACATAAATGGTCGTAAAGCCAAATTTATGTAGATATTTTCTAACATTCTACCACTTGACCTAGGGACCATTTCTCTGGCCAAGTATGAACTTAAAACACTATGTACACACACCATAGCAAAAAGATACAGTGATACATGTTGTCAACAACACGAGAAACCCATCAATTATACCAAGGCAATTATACAAAGTATTAACATTATGACAAGCCAAATATCTTTATTCAATGTGGTGGATAACATATTGTCACACCCTCAAACCAGGATGGCGAAAACGTCCGGGGGTGAATGACTCTCATGTAATGTATTATAACATAATACATAATAGTGACCAGATCAAACACGAACATCATAAATATAATTGAAAAAGTTACATTGTTATAAGAGTTACATGTTTCAAAATCAATTACAATATGATGATAAAAAAAATTTGTATGACGCCTTAGCGTCCCATCCTTAAAAGCTTGTTGTTATCTGTTTTAGTGATTCCCTGAGAATACCAGTGGTTTGAAAAAGTGTCAGCAATTAAGTTAGTGAGTTCATTAAAGTTTGTTTGAAGAGTTGTAAGTCTTTCCTTGTAAAATGATAGTGTTCGATCCAGAAAATCTAATGTTTTACTTAAAAATGAGTTGTAGTCTTAGAACCCTAAGACCAAAATGTACAAGTATTTTTCATACTTAAAATAATAATATGCAGTTTTAATTTATATAAAACCGTTTGAATGAAAGTTTCCCCATAAACTAAATGTATCGTTGCTTCCTCATGTGAGTTTTATAACCATGCTAATGACATAGATGGCATGTTGCGACGTTCTTCGGGTGTCGAAATGTTATAATATTTGTCACCCAAGACATGCCGGTCTAATGTAGCTAACAATTACGATGCGGGATCGTTAGTCCCATATAGATCTATACACAAGTACCACACTCTCTTACGGGAGACTCTGGTTATAAAACATGACTTTTGTAGGTACCTTCATAGGTACGATGAAGCTTTGACTCACAAAAACTGATTCAATGAGTTTATGTTTTTTTGAAATGAAAACCTTTGTATGCGTAGTTATCACTCTCCATGATAATAAAGTATTACAAAATAATTATAAATGTATTTTATATAATTATGCGTTTTGCTCAACATGTTACAAAAGTGTTAAGGATTCGTAAACTATCCTTATATAGTTTATTATTGTAACTGGTTTTCGTATCCTATATACACATATATGCATATCTAGAGACTAGCATGCTTAGATATTTATAAATAATAAGTATTTTATATCTAGCACAAAATAAGTTAGTCTTTAGTATGAAAATGTTCGTTCTTCTAGTTTTTGACTTTTAACGTCACAACGGCAAATAGTGAAAATATAGTTACGTAAAACTTATTTTTAAACCATTACACAACATATAAGCAACTATTTATAACGACTTGTATATTATACTTGTTTACTAGTAGTTTACTTGTATTCTCCCCTTAAAAACATAAAATCTCGAAAATATGAGGGTATGAACTCACCTTATGTGTTTTCTTGATGAGTGGAAGGTTGTGGATGAGAAGTTTCAAGTCAAGAACACTTGAAAAATACTTGGAGATTTGATGGTCCTATGGATATTAATACGTGAATATGTGTGTAAATGATTCAAGATTAGTTTAGAAGTATGTAGAATTCTTAGAGGTTGGAGGAAGTACTTACCAAAAAGACCCAAAAACAATCTTGGAAAAATCGTTGCCAGAGAGAGTGAGAGTTCTTTCTTGGAGAGAAAAGTGAAAATGAAGATGATGGTGAAATGAATTTATAATCTCATGATCATGGTTATAAGGGAAAAGCAAGGTTTTAGAACTCATTACTCGGTACCTATTCGGCCAAATACCGAGTAGCGAGTACCCAGGAATACTCGGGGAGTACTCGGATTCGGTGATTCATGTAGAATATTTTTAGGGAAATTATATATGTCAAAATCATAAGTTAAATCATAAGTTGATTGAAATATATAACAAAAATAGATACATGTGAATACACAAAAGCTAAAAAACACATAATAGTCTCACTTCGTGAATAATTACTGAAAATTTAAGATATATATATATATATATATATATATATATATATATATATATATATATATATATATATATATATATATATATATATATAGTAATAATCACATGTGTGTGTTAAATAATAAATCATTAAGTATATTATACATATTAATCACCGAGTTAACCGCGTTTTACAACACTACTCAGTTTAGTAAAGGGCTGATCAGGGAGTACTCGGGATTTTGTAACTTGCATCGGTAAGGGGTCGAGTAGCGAGTACTCAGAGGAGTAATCGGCCAACTCGGCAAGTTTTACAACACTGGGGAAAAGTAAAGCAAATGGAGGGGTGGTTAGGATGAGTTATGAGAGGGACAAGGATATGACCAATGGAGTACTAGCTAGAGTCAGAGAAGTGATATAAAGGAGAATTGTGTCATGATGGGGGAACCACTTAAGCTAGTATCTTTTAAGTATAAAATAATATAAATCTTTATAACTCTTGATATTATTTTATATAATGGTGTGCTTTATATAAAATAAAGCTTCAAGATGGGCATAAAATAAGAGGTTAAAGGGTCTAAGATGTGAAAAATATGAGTTTGATGGAAATCCCGACGTTAAAATCTCCGAAAATGAAGAAAAGTCGGAAACTGCTAAATTTCTGAAGTGGGGTACGAAGTTGAAGGGAAATCTAAGACCAACAGGTGGTCCGAAGTGGCTGGTGCGAAGTTAGAAGACTTCCGAGGTGAGTTGATTCCAGAGTGTGCAACCTTCTGAGGTCGGGTGGGTTCTAAGGCGAGAAGATTCGAGACAGCTGGTACTCCGAGATCGTTGGGTCCGGAATAAGAGGGTCCAAGATTAGGAGAACTCCGAGATCGAGGGGGTTCCAGAGTGAGAGGGTCGGAGACAGCGTCCCTTTTGAGATTGAGAGGGTCTAAAGTAAATTTGTCCTAAGTGCCCAAAACTACGAAATTAGCTTGTTGTTTCCCGTTTTCTCCCCCCATTTCGAGTGGTTTTCAACAAATTGAAGGGTTGGGATGGTATGGGTGTTTATGGGAAAGGTTAGAAGCGTTGTTTTTGTTACCAAAAGAGATTTGGGAAAGAAAGAGATTTGGGAGAGAGAGAGAGAGAGAGAGAGAGATTTTGATCAAAGTTAAGAGAGATTTAGAGAGTTGATATTTTTGTGCTGAGGATGGAGGGCCAAGGCCTCTATTTATAGTATCCAAAGAGCCTTCATGCATCAGGTAAAATTAGATTCCTTACTCACCAAGGCTTAGAATAGTGACTTTCATTGTACTTTGAAAGGGTGTTGTTTTGAAGGTCGACCCAAGTGGTTGATCCTACAACGAGACATGTGCTTGTAGCCTTTGTTATGGTTTTTCCCTGTAGTGCTGGGTTTATGAGCCCTAATACATTTTGTTTCGAATATTATTTATTCCCAAATAATATATATCTGAATTATCAAGTTTGTTAGATTACTAACCCTCATTGGTAAATCCAGAGAGGTACTTTGTATTCATACTTGTAAGTTGTATATTAGGAACATTAGGAAAACAGTGTGTAAATCCTAACATACTAGTACCAGTTGAGCTGACCGAGCTGAATCGTTGACTCTGTTTGACCCAAAGTTGACGGTTGTTACACATATGGTTGTCTATATAGTTAACATAAGTGCATGAAATTCATAATTATAAACAAATTTATGATTTATGAGGAAATTATAATCAAGTACTTGGTTCATAAGATTCAATATAATTAGGCACCATGCTAGAAAGTTACATAAGGTCTTTACTTAAACCCATCTTGATGACATGATATTCAAATACTTTGGGATCCACTAGCATGTCATGAGTGCTAATATACTATATACAAAGATTGTCACATTCTCATATAATAAATAATTTATACTGAAATACAGTTCAGCCTCGCTTGAACTATTACTGTACGAAAATATTACCGCTGCAAAACTGTCAGAAAAAAACTTTAACAGTCTTGAAATTGAGTTAACTATTATGAGTCCCAAAATAAGATTCCTCAGTAGCATTCCATGACATGTTGCATTATAGCTTGCAACATAGTCATTCATCATTGTTGAGGTTGTTGTTTATGACTTATCCATGAGATTGGCTCGCATGACATCATAAATATATATCCCAAGATAGTCCATAGAAGATATTGTAAGATCTTAACGGATTTCAATAATCTAGGATACCATTAATTTGATATCTTCCTAGCATGCCTTCTATGTAATCAATATGTGTACAAACTTGAGCATACATCTAGCTCCCACTCGTCTTGAGGTATATGCATTGATCCACTTGATTATTTAATGAAATTGTTTTCCTTCATGACTTCATCACACTTTAAGTACCATTGTGTGTAGGCTTTGACAACCTTTGGTAACTGAGGAAGTTCCAAACATCAAAACCACTCATCGAATATAGCTCACCAAAGTAAGACCTTACTTAGGAATCCAGTTTTGATTGGAGCGAGATTTGATGATGAAAATGATGTCATTTTGAACGAATCATTGAAGAAATCGTATTCCCATTATGTTGTTATTCCTTGATAGAAAGGCTACAAGAAAAATCGTTATGGAGTTTTAGAGACGAAAGAGAGAATCGCCCTTTAGATTTCTTGTGTACATTCATATCAACTAAGAAAATACGCCACATTGAGATATTTATACATGTTAATTCCATCAAGTAACACTTTATAAAACATAAGGTTATAAACTGTAAATATACCTTAAACATAAAATATATTACAAAACTGGTCCTAAGGTCATATTTATGTGGATATTTTCTAACATAGATAATTAGACTTACTTCTCTATGGCCTCAGTTGTGCTTCTAACATAGATAATTAAATGCCATTTTTAACTCCTATATGGAATCAAATTTCAATTTGTTGGGGGATTACTTTACCTCCTAGAATATCACTTTTGTCTTTCATTGGTTAGGCAAATTCGACCTCCATATCTTCCACCAAGAAGAAGTTTTTTGATGTGATGGTTTCAATTATGTTTTGGTTGTCGTGTTTGATCAATCTTATACCTGTTTACAATCCAATCAAATTATGTGGGTGTTTTCAATAACAAAATGGTAGTTCATAAGTATTATGCTAATTAAAGATGTCATTATGTAAATGATAGAACAGTTTATGTTTCATACATAATATATTAACTTACTTTGTATCACATTAACTATCTTCTATATTATATTTTAAACTATAAAGGGAACCAAGCTATTATGTATGTCTAATTAATCTTCTAATTCTTTAAATAAGCCATAAAAATTTAATGGATAGAATAATTGTTGGATTAGGTGTCTAATCCCATAACTATAATTGGTATGTACTTGATTTGATTTTAGCATGGTCCTTTTGGGTTGTCTTCACCATAGCAACTTGACATGATGACTTTTGGAGAAAGAGGTTAATAAAAAATTTATTAATATATTATAAGAATAATATATTAATTAGAAATCATATTATTTAATTAGTATTAATAAGAAATTAATTTTAGGATTAAAGGAACTAATTAAAAGAATAGTGACTGGTTTTACAAATCAATGATAGTTGTAGAGTTGGGCTGATGGACTTCTTTGGAAGGAGTGGACAAAATCTATAGGAGGCGCTATAGCATTTCGTCCAAGGCTTCTAGTGTGGAGGTCCATGGACTGCTTAAGGCTTAAGCATGGAAATTAGGGTTTCCACCTGAAAACCCTAGCAGCCTCAGCTATATAAAGACCTCCTAGCATATGAATTTTGTCCCTCATGCATTCTAAGAGAACCCTAGCCGAAAATTGTAGTGCTTCATCACCTTTCTCCTCCGATCCTTTGCTATTGGTGTTTATGACTCCATTAGAGGTGCAACGCTTGAGACACTAAAGCTTTCAAGAGTCAAGATCATCCAAGGAAACTCTTGTTATTACTAGATAGCAAGCAAGGTATTCTTCTAACCCTAGTTTTCATATTTATTTCGAATTATATGCTAGTATTAAAGTTGTTGCTTTGGAATTTCTATTTGCATGTATAACTAGAGGAAAACTTAGATTCAAAGCAATTAGGGTTGCATGATCACATAAGAATGTTGTTATGCTCAAAACTCATCAATAATTACAATGATTTTTTTGTTTAATGTGATAATGTACTCTTTTAATTTAGGGATAATGACTTAGTAGGGTAACTACCTCTTATCCTTGTTCACATATTGGTAACTGCTTCTTTTTTGTACACATAAAGCCAACTAACTTGTTTTATGTGTTCAATTTACACAAATATTACTGGCTAATGCCTATTTCAACTAATGTGGCTAAGTCAAGGCTTGGGTGGAATACACAAGATAATACATGGCATCTATGTGGCATAGTACACATCAACTCATTATATAAAGGGTGTTATATGGCTTGTTCGTACGTTAAAGACCTAGATCGACAATGGCTTCTTATTCTTCTACTTCATCTGCCTCTTCCAAATGTAATGTAGAATTGCAAGCTAGCCATCCATGTAAGTGCGACATGCCATCGCATGTGAAGATTTCAAGAACACCCGACAATCATGAATTTTTTTTTGAGTTTGTCAAAACTCTTTGGTAAATAAGTTTTTTTAATCATCCCTAACTGAATCTTCTTCTTCATCTTCTCTTTAATTTAACCTTTTTTATACTTTTCTTGAAGAGTGCAAGAACTCCAAAATGTAATTTCTGGGAATGGCTGTAAGAGGATGACTATGCAGTAGAGAAGAACATTGATTTGGGACAAATCTACAACCTAACATTGAAGCTTGGAAATTTGGAAAACGAAATTAGTATATGCAGGAATAAGTTGGAAGAAGAGAAGAACTCTAATTTGGTTTTCAAACAAGAACTAGACAAAATCAACTAGAAGTTGTTTACTCATAAAGTTGAATTGTTTGTGTTATTTTTCTTGTATGTTAAAGATGTAGTTTTGAAATTTTGATGTGTTCTTTGTATCCTATTTGATGTATTCTGAGTAAATCATGTAGTTCATGAAGTTTTGTATGCAATGAAAGTTGGACATATTATGACTAAAGCATGTGTTTGAGTTAATGTAACATTGATGTATCATGACTAAAGATTGATATATAATGAACTTGTGCAAACATCTAAGTAAACATGTAATGTATACAAACATCTAAGTAAACATGTACTTAAATAAAGATGTTAAAGTACCTTACAATACAAAAGATTCCCAAACATACAAGACCCAAGATGTTAAAGTACCAAACATTCCAAAAGATATGTCAAGTTTGTCCCATTGTGCTAAAAGCTATTACAAGACCCAAGATTCCAAAACATGCATACCAAAAGTTGTGCAAAAATATAAACAAGTCATTAAAATCAAATATCTGGTGAGTGTTCATTACTACTTCCCTCTTTCCTCCCTATGTTCTTCCCTAGCATAATCTTTGTAATTCTTTTTGAACTTTTTCTTGTCCTCTTCCTAACTTGAATTTTTGCATTGTCTTGAATTTCATGTTCTACATCATTTTGAACCTCTCCTTGAATGTTAACTTGAATTTCATTTTCCACTTCATCTTGAACCTCTTCTTCAATGTTATCTTGAACTAAAGGAACTTTTGTCACACCCCAAAACCCAGGGCGGAAACGTTCCGGGGCGTAGGTGACTTCATGTTGAATATCATAACCAATGTACATAGTAAGCAAAGTAAACAACCATTACATTACATATAAAAGTTTACATTTGTTTGAAAACCAAGTGCTACAAGTGTGATACATATATATATATATATATATATATATATATATATATATATATATATATATATATATGAACAAAAGTAAGACGTGTTTTCTATGCACTCCGTCTTCGCCAAAAGGATCATCGGGTACCTGTCTAATGTTGACCTGAGAATACAAGCAGTTTGAAAATCAGCATAAAGCTGGTGAGTTCATAAGTGGTTTCGTTTTCTAAAAATGTACAAGTTCCCTTTCGGTTTCTGAAAAAGTTACACACCAAGAAAATCCCATATTTTCTTAAAAGTTGGTTACTAATCCGAAATGTAATGTAAAAGATGTATACTGAAAACATGGTTACCCTTGTAAATGGTAAAGTTTAGTTATCTGGTTAGTTACACGAATCTGGTTATGTACAAATGTTACCCCAGGAAAATCCCATATTTTCCTAAAAGTTGGTTACCAATCTGAATTGTAATGTAAAAGATGTATACTGAGAACCTAGTTATCCTTGTGAAATGTATTAGTTTTAACACGTATATAAAACTAATATGTACAAGTAATCTAGTTACTTTATTCATTATTACTATCAAGTAAATCTCTGTTATCCAAATTGCGAGTTCCATAACCATACGATAGACTAGATATGGCAATAAGTCGTCCAAATCACTTTATGACTTTCGTCACCCTTGAACCTTTCGGTTCGGCTGTAGCTAGCAGTCAGGTGTGGGGTAGTCAGCCCCGTATAGATCTATACATTCAAGTCACGCTCCCTATCTAAGAGATTCTGGTTACGAGTGCGGTCCTCCACTCGCGTATCTCTGTGGAGTGTTCTCCGAGGACGTGTGATATGGGCATATTTAGTCATAAAAATCATGCATGATCTTAATACTTTATGTTAATTTTATCTCAAATAATGAACCAAAGGTGCTTAATTAGCTTAAATATTTCATTTTCAGCAACAAAGACATGCTCGAAAGGAAAATGAAGCGGAACTAGCGATTGGAAGCTTGGATCTTGGATTTTGAACCGTAACTCCGATTGACGAGATTTAAAATGAAGCGGACAGCTTGACCCCTCGTCAGTGTTTTTGGCCATATCTCATGAACCGTAACTCCGATTGACGAGATTTAAAATGTTCTGAAAAGTAGACACAATTTAGGACGACTTTCGTGTTTTGAGAAAATGCTGATTCGAAACGTACTCGGCGAGTAGGGTCGATTACTCGGCGAGTTGTATCGAACTTTTGCGATTCTAGACGCGCTGACTTGCCGTACACGGGTTTTAAGTGATGTACTCGCCGAGTAGGTCACTGGACTCGCCGAGTAGCCTCTGTTTTGTGAAAATCTATATAAAGGGACTTTCAGATCGATATCATAGCATGAAGAGAAACCCTAGGAGGCTGAGAAACGATTGGAAGTGCTGCTAGGTCGTGAGGAACTGAAGAATCAACCCTACATTCAATTGTGAAGAGAATCAAGACAATTTTGGTTTATTCTTAGTAACTTTTTGATTTGAATCATGTTTACATACTTTGATTTCGTTTTTGAGTTTATGTTTACTGCAATCATGAGCTAAAAACTTATTCTTCTGTTAGGGTAGACAATTTTGTGAACATGGATTGATTATTTGAGTAGGATTAATTTTAATTGGTAATTATGTTTTGTTAAGCATGTTAAAGAACCTTATGTGTTGACAATAACTATTCTTCTGTTAATAAATCAGTAATTAAGTTGTATGAACATCTCTTAGTTATTAATTTCATATGATTTATTGTGACCACATAGTTGTATGTCTAGGAATAACGAACGTGAAACTAGAATTAACTAGAAGATAGGTAAGTTAATGTGTAAGCTTGTTGGATGAACATCGACAAGAGGTTAATTGAAGGGCCAATTTAGTTAACCACTACAAGTCTTACTTAACCCGAATCAATAATCTAGGAAACCCGTTAATTTAGACAACTGGCCATTGCTTGAGTTAATTTGTTTTCTAAGAATTAGGAATAGCGAACGTGAACCTAATTATCTTAATCGGTAGCCAATGAAGAATTAATCCGATACATTAAAATCATCCATGGGAACAAATGAGTCGTACCTAAACAGAAGTCCTCTTTACTATTGAATTTAGTTGGTAATTAATTGTTTTAGTTGCTAGTTATTCTAATTAAGTTTCTAGTCTTGTAAAACTAGAGAAACCCCCCTTTTGTTATTTGTTTTATTTAGATAATATTAGCATTTATTTTAATTGTTTACCGTTCCCTGTGTTCGATACCCTACTTGCTTGAACTATATTACTAATCGATAGGAGATAGGTACACTGCCTTTCGTGTGTTTATTTTGTGTCTAAGTTAGTAGGATTAAAAATAGTTGGTTTTACACACATCAACGTGTCTCCCATTTATAGGAATAACAAATTTACTAGTAATAATACAGAAAGATATTGTTACAAACAATGATCCTCCACTCGCGTATCTCTGTGGAGTGTTACCGAGGAAAAAACAGTGTACTAAGTTTTATGTTCAAAGTTCAAATGTTATGCCTTTAACTGATAAAATGTGGAAAACCATTTGTGAAAATATAAAATACAACATTTTATAACGTTTTTCACAAATAATACGGTAATGTGTTCTACAAGTTCAAACGGTTATCTGTTATGATTGTCAACGTTAAAAGCATATGAAATATGAAATACAACACATGTAAAACAAGTTTTTGAGTACAAGTATTCCTTGTACTTTGCTTGTATTCCCCCAAGAAAACAGTGAAAAACATTGAAAAAGGGTAGGGGTATGAACTCACCAGGCGAGAAAACGTGACAGTTTGAATGCTAAGTGTCGGTTCGGGGCTTGATAACGCGCGAGGTTCCTATGTAATATGAAATGGTATATAAATGTATCTAATTAGACTTTAAATCACTAATTATATGTGATTGTACACTCAAATACAAGAAAACACTTCAAATCAAGTGTTTGGAGTGACCCGGGTGACATCTACGGACGTATAGGGCTTAGATAATGAGTTTTCTCTTCAAGAGTAAACTCCTTAGGGAGTTTACGGCCCTAAGACCATGACCACATGAGTTCACGGCCGTGAACTCAGGGTTGATGGGTTTTAAGGTGCTAAATGGTCAAATATCACTTGGGGAATGTTGGTATGATTTAATCTAAGGCATAGGAATGAATTAAACCACCAAAGGTATTGCCAAATGGAGTTTACGGCTGTAATATAGGAGTTTACAGCCGTAAGCTCCTATGTGACCATTCCTTTCATGAATTTGTGGCCCTAGATCAATCACATGTGATTCAAACTAATTATACAAGCCTTAGAATGAATTTAGGGCATCATTTGACTTGTTTATGTGAGTTTACGGCCCAGGAACCCATTCTTGGGGGGTTTACAGCCATAAACTCCTAAATAGAAGGTTTTCATCATGATTATGGCCCCTAAATCGATTGTGGTTGGTTCAAGACTATAATCCAAGGCTATTGGTGTGTTTAAGTGGCATTTAAACACTTGAATTTGAGTTTACTCCCCATGGATATGAGTTTACGGCCCAAGCATGTTCTTGGGCAGTAAACTCATGTTTACTCCTCAAAAGTTGGATTCAAGGTGTTCTAAGTCCGTTCCATTAAGACATTAAGCCATTTCTAAGCCCCAAAGGTGATATGGAAGGGTTTTAAGGCTCAAAAACCCCCTTTTATGTGTGTTTACGGCCCAAGCATGCTCTAGGGCCGTAAACACATGAAAATGGTCCTTTTTCAAAGATTAAGCACGAATTTGAAGGCTAAGGATGCTAATCTATGAGTTAGGGGAGTTACCTTGATGAATTGGAGCCTTAATTTAATGATTTTGGACCTTAAGTTTGGATTGAGGAGAGAGGTTAGAGAGAGAGTAGTGAGAGAGAGAGAAAAAGCTTCAAATTGAAGTCTTTTGGGATTTAAATAGGATTCAAGTTCGGGACACGGTGGAATTCTACCCGATACCGACGTTAGACGTGGCTTTTGGTCGTACCCGATCAAGTTGTCGTAACCTGATATGGTCGATTCTAAAAATTTTCCGATTACTAATAGGGGGTGTTAATATGAGTTCTAAACGCGTTAGGACACCCATTAAGTCATAATAGAAGTCCCACATTTATGACTTAATTTAATGACGTAAACGGAAACGAAATTGAAAACGACGAATGTATTAACGGAAAGGGTTACAAATAATGGAACGAACTTCGGGTTGTCACAACTTTAATGTTAGCCTCCACTTCAGGTACTTCAATGTTAGCTTTCGCAACAACTTCAGGAACTTCAATGTTAGCCTCCACATCAACTTCAGGAACTTCAATGCTAGCCTCCATTTCAGGTACCACATCACTTGCAACTTCCACTTCAATGTTAGCTTCCACATCACTTTCACTTTCAAAGTCACTATCTCTTTCACTTTCAAACATAACTACACGTTCCACTTCCAATTCAGCTTCAAGGTCTACTTAAACATCAACTTCACCTATAAGAGGGAAAAAGTTCAGAAATGGCACACAAGTGTAATATATTAGATAAGTTAGAACCATACCTTGTTTCTTAGGTTTCTTTTTAAAAAAAACCCTGAAGTACATGGTACGTCATTTGGTCTTTGAGGACATGTTGATCTGTTATGCCCTCGTTCCCTACAAATGGTACATCTCAAGACCATTCCCCTTTTTGAGACTGTATGCCTTGTTCCCTTAGCTTCCTTCTCAACCCGATCCCTTTTCCTTTTCATTGTTGGTCTTCCAGGTAGATTTCTTTTTTTAGTGGCAATGGTTTGGTGTAATCCACTTCAGGCCACATAGCACAACAGTTTAGTGGCCTAATGTTATACCTATAACAACTTGCATACATTGATGTAGTAAACCATTCTGACATATAGTCCTTAAGGTCCCTATTAAGGCTTGAAATGGCAACATATCCATGCATACAAGGACACCTTGCTATCTGCCATGCCCTGCATCCACATTGTCTGGTATTAAGGTCTACAACATATCCGTCAGACCATACCCTTACCTCAAATTGCATATAACCAAAAGGTACCACTTGCCAAAACCTATCCATATTCAAATAGAATTTAGAAAATATTAAAAATGTCAAACATATAAGCAATAACAATTTACCTTTGTTGTTCCTTGAGCTTGTTCAAATTCAACCTTATGGAAGGACATATGTTTACATCCCAAGATTGACCTTTGCTCTTGTAGATACATAACCTTTCCATTGCATAAATATGGATTTCTTCTAACATGGTAATGAGTGGTTTCTTCCTAGCATATTTAATCACCGAGTTAAAACTTTCAGAAACACCATTTTCATATGCATCACAACTCCTATCAACCTGAAAAAATGTTTACACTAGGTTTTAGGGTCATTTTCCATCAAATGTTCATAAGCTAGTGGTTCCAGCTTCTTGATTTCACTCATACGATACTCAAATTTTTGTTGAATTGTAGATCTAACAACTCTCCAAAATAGCTTCCTAAATATCTGACCCTTAAATCTTTTCTGGAAATTAGCACAGATTTGCCTAGCACATTGCCTATGCTCTGCAGATGGAACCCTTTCATTCACAGCTTCAATTAATCCCTATAATCAATACATACAAAGCATAAGCTAAAACATATTAAGTATGGAAAATATCAATAAGTGAAGTTTGAACATTACTTTGTATTCGTCTGATATTATGGTTAGTCAATGCCCAACTCCCATTTCAATGTCATCGATCAGAAGATCACGAAACCACTTCCATGTTTCTTTATTTTCCACTGCAACCACAACCCATGCAACATGATATATGTGGTTGTTTGCATCCCTCCCAATGGATGCAAGCAACTGACCTCTACATATGCCCTTTAAGAAACAACCATCTACTCTAATTACCCTCCTACAACCCTCCATCCATTTATCCTTCAAACCCTTTAAACACACATAAAACTTTGAGAAGTATGTTTCTCCATCAGGCATCACATCTACCTCCATCTTAACTGTTGATCCAAGATTTGTCCTTTTTAGCTATTCTCCATAGCTCCATGATTTGGCATAATTCTCTATTAAAGTACCTTCCATCTGCTGAAATGCATATTTCCTAGCATTTCTGCATTGTACCTTTTACTGACCTTAGCTTTCAATTTCCTAAAGCTCATCTTTGGTTTCTACAATATATCATTCATCAAAATGAGTTCCAATCCATTTGTAGCTTACAATGGACCCAAATTTGAATACTTTTGAACAATTATGCCTATCAGTTAAGGACTTAATCTGAAAAGACCTCTCATTCTTCATCCGGGTTGCCCACAACCTAAAGGGACAAATTTTACTCTTCTTATTCTTCTTATGTTTACAACATTTTGCAACAACTTTTGATGATCAGTTTTTTCATACCATAAATCATACCCATTCTTGACGACATATTTGGTTAGACATAGCTTCAATTTCATTGGGTTGGAAAACTTCATACATAAAACTAGGACCATTTTATCCCATTCTTGATTCTCATCAAAGACATGGAACACAACATCATCATCTTCATCACTGACTTCATCATCATCATCATTTACTTCTTCTTGATTACTTTTAGGAATGGGTTTACCACACAACTTGTTCAAAAATTCATCATCAACTATTTTGTCAAAAGTATGCACCTCTTCATCAGTTTCATGCTCACATTCCATTATGTCTAAAATATGTGAGTCTATATCATCATCTTCTACCAACTCAGACACCTCATCACCTGTTAACACCTCCTTATCGGACCAGTCAAGAATAGGTTCATTTTAGTGGTCAATGTAGACATTCATTCTTAGCTCGTTCTTAGCCATGTAACCATCTTCAATAAACTCAAAATAATCAACATCATTGTCGATTCTTCTAATACCTTCTGTATCACAGCTTCCTCTTGTCAGCTTTGTAACCCACAACTCAAATTCTCTATAGTTCATGCCACCAAAATCCACATCACGAAATGACATTCTTATAGGCTCTAAGTACACTATCGGGTTTAGTGCAAACATTCCATTGTAATGAAAATCTATAGTGAGATACGTATCGTTAGGTGATTCCATTGTAGTGAAAATCTACAGTCGATGATTTCAAGTCCCCACTTCAATTCCAAACAATGAGCTCCTACTACTTCGATCGAGTGATTTCTGAGAAAAGTTAATTAATCGGGAACGATTTGGGAGTATTTGTTAAGAACCCTAATTAACAAAGGGTGTAATGAACATGTCATATGCCACATAATTTCTTTTAAATTAACTCATTTGAGTCACCAGTTAAAACAAACATTAGCCAGTAATACTGGTGTAAATTGAACACGTAAAACAAGTTAGTTGACTTTATATGTACGAAAAGAAGAAGTTGCCAATATGTGAGGATAAGAGATGATTACTCTCCTAAGTCATTATCCCTTTAATTTATAAAAAATATACGTTAATATTCTTATTTTATTTTTATACAAACATGTAAAATAATCATTTATTCTGATCCAAATATTGTATATATTGCAAAAACAAATAAAAAACAATATTTATATCAACATCAAATATATGATTATAATAACAAAGAAAAAATCAAAAATAAATTATTTCGGACAAAATACTAATTTTAAGTTTAATTCATTATAAAGTGAATCATAAAGACTAAAACCAAACTATAATGGTCTGGTTGACAGTTTGAGGATGGAATGGTTAGGAAAAAAGAGTTATACTTGTAGTTTAATTTTAAGATAACCACCCTAACTTTGTCAAGTTACATGAGTCATTTCACTTAATCAAATGTCCTAATATGAATTAACAATTCGTAACATAATCAGAAAAGAAAAGTAGAATTTTAGCATAGTAGTCTAGTTATCAAATATATTATTAATGATTTATGACATCTAATCGTAACCAAAAATGACTATAAAATACCAAGCCCAAACTAAAAAAAACTACATGGTTAATCAGATCATTTCTTCTTCTTTTTGAGTAGCCATTCGAACACTATCACGATCGCGTCTAAAAACCCGATACAAAGGCGTATAAAACAAGCAACACAAACCAAAAGGAACCGCCATCATCGAAAAAAGCCCTCTTGAAAGCGCTAAAGCTTCTCTTGTGGACCCCGCAACCGGGTCCACCGATTTCGGGTCATACCCATAAATCTGTTCTGCTAAAATCCCAACCATGGGAGCAGCAAAAGACGAAAATGACCCTTCAAAGGCCCGGTCAAACGCATAAATCATGGTCCGGTGTTTGGCGGGGACCACTTCGGCAAACATTGGTGCATTGGCTGCGGTTCCATTCCAACTTATTGTAAGGCCCATAAGGAGAAGGGTAATAGCGTAAATTAAGTAGCTGTCGACCGATTGTGGGATTACGCGTAGGAGAAAGAAAGTATATGGGATTCCCATGATGGCACTGAATTGGGCACACATGATTCGACCCGTATGAGGGTAAATTTGGGATAAACGATCCGCTATGATTCCACCCAAGAGTGAACCGAAAGAACACCCGGCTCCAAATAGGCTCAAAAGAGTTGCAGCTTGTTTGTGGTCAAAACCTAAAAATGAAAATAAAGATTAGGTTTATTAAAGGTCTTGAAAAAATGCACCATGGTTAGATGCATAGTGCATACATGCTCACCGATTAGTTCGAACCACATGGTGAAGAACACCATAGCGGTCCATGGGAGCGAACCAACAAGACCTTGTAAGACAATGATTTGAAACGTTTGGACTTTCATCACGGCTTTCATCGCGGTCCATGACTCGGTCCAAATTGAACCCGAACTTGAATCACGTCCGCGTTCAATTAGTTCGTTCCTATAATAAAAAAATTCAAAACCATTAAGACTGTGTTTGTTAGTACTTGTAATACTGGACAAACTTTTCAGGGATATTTTCCATGATAAAGATGAGGAGGACTTTCACGACTTTGTACAGAGATCAAAAACGAATCATTGTCTTACCTTCTTCCACCTTTTCAGGTGAAACAAAAAAACTATAACTTATCGAATCAGTCCCAGTCCAATGCACACTGAATGCAATACAATTTGTTATGTATTGTCTTGTCAACAATCAGGTAGGACCCGTTTGTTATAATCAGGTTGGACATGTTTGTTATGCAAAACAACATAAGACATGACATGACATAACATATTGTATTACATTTGGTGTGCATTGGACTGAAACTCAATTCAATAATAAGTTACCGTTTTTTATTTCACCTAAAAACATTAAAAAGATGAAAAAGGTGAAACATTGGACACATAAAAAAGACATAAATACCCTTATTGAAAATAACACTAAGACATGTAATAAGAAACCTAACGAATCGGAATCTAAGAAAGATTTGGGTACCTTTCTAGATAATACTCTCCTCCATCACGATCAATGGAAGTTAACCTTTTCGGATCAACAACAAACATGAAAACAAGAAACCCAATCAAGCAACTTAACGCCGCCATCAAAACAAAAGCACACCGCCATCCGGGCACCCCCCAAAACTCATGACCGGCCATAATTGTCGCCACCACACCACCACCGATGCCACCCACCATCCCAACAAGACTCAAGAACCCAAACCCTGTTCCCCTCACATTATCACTATACGTATCAGCTATAAACGACTGGAGTGCAGGAATCACAATCGCCAATCCAAATCCATTTACAGCTCTCCAAAAAGCAACCTGACTGAAATAATGACTACCACCAACAGCGCCGGTGGATAACGCCCAGCATAGTGTCCCCATTGCAAGAACTGTCGGCCGATCGTAGGTTAAAACCAGGATTCCGGCGATCGGAGACGCCAGACCTTGAACGAAGTTTCTGATAAACGTGAGGTAGCCCAGATCAGAGGGTCCGGCGTTGAACGCTTCACTGACTTCTTTGTATACAGATGGAAGAAGATTTTCATCGGCTCGCTCCATTATCGAGGCCAAATTGATTATAATCAGAGAAAGAGAAATCCCAAAAAGTCTCCGTGTCCTGTAGGGAAAATAGAAAGTTCTAACCATATCACTTAACAGTTGATTTTTGAATGTATGTGTCAGAAATTAGAACAAAAACGAGACTAATTTGAAGTTTTGAAGTACAAAATGAATCAAACAACAAGAACGAGTCAACTTTAATCAATCAAAAAGGGGATTGAAATGGAAGATAAATGAACATAGCAGAGATGAAATAGGGAAATAATCGAAACTTACTTCATGGTTCGCAGATTCGATTTAGGAAACAAGAGTTTAGATCGATTGATGACGATATTACGTAATCTCATCCCCGTGCTAAAAGATCAAAACTCTGATTAAATTCCAGATCCGAAGATAGTACTGCATCTCCTCCTGCAATGAAATTGATCCACCAAACCTTCCCATCGTGTTGCCCCACTAATTTTTCAAACACCCACCAAAATTGAATATGCAAATCACGCACACAAACTATCAATCCAGGAAATCAATTGAACAAAATGGAATTTTAAAAATTCGGATTTGGTGGGATTTGGTGAGAGTTCAACGTTTGACCCGGCAAAGATTCTAAATCGATTAATTACAAGCTTGATTGTGTTTAGAAGTTTGATACGCCGGTTTATCAAAAAAATATCTGGTGAATCTTCATATGATATTATGAATTAGATTAGATTGAAACTAACTTGATCTTTGACTTTTTTGGAAAATTTTCTTTTAGTTTTCTCGGTGGCCTCTATTTTGATAACCACGATCTACGTAGATCGATACGATCCACGTGGGGAATCTTTTTTATTTATGGGCGGAGATAATTTATCATTTAAATTAGGGCACAAATTAATTAAGGACCATTTTATGGTCCCTGTGGTTTTTGAAAAGTGGCAAGGTGAGACTAACTTATAAAAACGTTCCATAACTGCCCTTAGGGTTTTAAAAAATGGCATGGATTGTATTCGCTAACATTCCGTCTCATCATCAACACCACCAATATACCCCAAAAATAACTATTTTTTAAAGATATTTTTCTAATCATCAACACCACCATGCACCACCACTACCATCCACCATCAACCACCAATAATGAATACGATTGATTTTCCCGTCATATTTGCCAAATATGACATGAATGATCAGATATTATAGATTATAGATTGGCTTCAATTTTATGAAGATTTCTATCGATATCATCTTCCACCATCAATGGTAATTATATCAAGGTTAGTATTTCACCCCACCATCGACCGCCATCCACCACCACACTAAAAACAAATCCAAAATTTTATATAGAATGTTTTTAATCCTTTAAAATCAAATATAAATACAAAAACAATGATACTTCATCCTTGATAATCCTTTTTAATGAAATAACCAAAATGAAAAACACAAAGCATGCAACTTTAATTAGCCTTTACACACATCTTAGAGACCTTTGCCAGTAGACCTCACAATGGAGCGAGTTTGGAACGAATTGACCTTGATTCAAACCCTTTTAACAAATTTAAAAATACTATCCAAACTAGCTCCTTTAAAATCAAATACAAATACAAAAACAATGATATTTCATCCTTGATAATCCTTTTTAATGAAATAACCAAAATGAAAAACACAAAATGTAACACCCGAAATCAGAAAGGCCAAGAAAGGAAATGTAACATCCCAAGTCAGAATCAAGAGTTCAGGGGGTAAAGTGTAAATAAAGAAGGGGACTCGACGAGTAGCTATTCCGACTCGCCAAGTCGGAGCGGGATTTTGGTTGCGAGTTAAGTGACCAACTCGTCGAGTCGGTAGTTGGACTCGACGAGTTGGTGCTGAAGAGAGAAAAACCCTAATCCCGGGGTTGTGCCCTACATAAAGAATGTTATGTTCCTCCTTCAGCCTCTTTACCTTCCCTTTGAGTTATAGAAACCCCAAAATTCGTGTGAGGCTTCATTGTTGAGGAGATTGAGGGCTTAGAATAGGAAATTGGTGGAAAGAGCTTGAGAAATTGGAAGTTAGCATCAAGGGCTTGTATAGATCTGTGATCTACATCAGTTTTGGGCACATCTCTGAGGTAAGGAGCCTTATCTTAAGCTATTTCCTTTTTGGTTTATCCTTGGTGGTTGTTTTGGGAGTCCCTTAGCTTGTTTTAAGACCTATCTCGGATTTGGGAGTTAGATCTGGGGTTGCTGCTCCAGATCTAGACTCATGATGGCTTAGAATGTCATAAAGCTTCAGTTCTTGGGTTGTTGGTAAAGCCCCTTTGTCTAAAACCCAAGCCCTAGTGTGTTTTGGGCTTATATCTCCTTTGTATCACGTAAAGTTTGCAACTTTACGTGAGGGATAGCTTGTAGAAGGGTAGATGTATGGATTGGAGCCCCTGCATGGCTTGAAAAGCCTCTGAATGGATTGAGAACTGGAGATACTCGGCGAGTCACATGAGTGTACTCGAGAGTTGTATGAATATGTGCATGGACTCGGCGAGTTGGAAGAACAACTCGGGCGATTCTGTTGAAGATTTCCTTGGACTCGGCGAGTCTGTTCTTGGACTCGGCGAGTCTGGTCATGGAACCTGTCACACCCCAAAACCGAAACGGCGGAAACGTTCTGGAGTGGATGACGTCATGTCAAGTATCACAACATATGTAGTATAGTAATCAAAGTACAAGAACCATTGCATTAATAGTAATAGTTTTTACATAAGTTACATTTCATAGCAACATCAAAGTAATACAAGTAATAATATAGGTGCAGCTTGGTACTAAACTGTCTTCAACAAAAGCTCCTGAGATGTATCTGTCTATTGTTGACCTGAGAATACAAGTTATTTTGAAAGCGAGTATCAGCATTTTTTATAAATGTTGGTGAGTTCATAAGTATTTAGTGTCATTTATGTAAGTAAACATATTATTCAAAATAACTTTAAGATAAGTAGTAGTTAAGAATCTATAGTGTATTAGTGTCCTTTCCAGAAAATCCTATATTTTCTGAATAAAAGCAGTCTTCTACCAAGACTTGACGGAGTTATGTTTTAAAGAGTAATTTTCCCTGAAATACTATCATTACCAAAATACGGTATTTGATTTTAAAGAAAGTAGGAGAATATCATGAGTAAAAACATTAGGGAAAATAACATATGCCTTAGCAGAGAATACTGCTGACTAAGGCAAAAGAAATCATAGAATCCAGGAGAGTATCAAATGAATGATACGCCTGGATCAGTCTAACAAAAGAGAATACAAACCCCAGACGGTATCAAATGTACGATACGACTAGCAAGGTCTAAAACAAGAAGCACAGACCCCAGACAGTATCAAATGAAAGATACAGCTAACAAGGTCTAAAACAAAGAAACACAGACCCCAGACAGTATCAAATGAAAGATACAGCTAGCAAGGTCTAAAACAGAGAGACTCAGACCCCAGACAATATCAAATGAAAGATACAGCTATCAAGGTCTAAAACAAAGAGTGATCCTAAGAGTGTTGTTTTAGAAAATACAATGTTAATTCTCGTTACCTTAAGGCCATGAATTATAAGGTAAACATGGAGATACTCGTAACCATACTGATTGACACTAGAGTACTTGACGCCTACAAGCGTCGGAATAAATATGATATTTGTCACCCCTTGTCTTGGTAGGCCATGGATTGTAGCTAGCAGTCAGGGTGCGGGAGTGTTAGTCCCGTTTGGATCTATACACACAATGCCCGCTCTCCCTACAGGAGACTCTGGTTACCAACTCGACGACAGGGAGATCCATGTCTTGAAGATGCATCTCGTAATCTGAATTTTATTAGAGGCGTTGGAGAAATGATATAGACTCGCGTATGAATTGACTCCTGTGGAATTCCCGTACTAGAAAGAGTGAATAGAGCTTCCTAACTATTCCTATAATAGTTACTAGTGTCCCTGATCTACGAGTGACGAGTGAGAGGATGCCCTTGCTACCCAAGGAACATGAACTGGTTGATGTAAACCTTTATGTCTATACATGTATACATGATATATAATTAATGATTAAACGACCTTCAGACGGATATCCGTTCCCACCAGACCACATCCAAACGAGGAAAAGGAAATAGGGCGAACTAGCCTTCCTAAGTCCTTTAAACATTATTTATATAACTATACAAGTACATGCATGCATTTAACGACGTAGAAGCATTTAACGAAGTAGAAGCATTAACGAAGTAGTATCATTAACGAAGTAGAAGCATTAACGAATTAGTAGCATTAACGAAGTAAAAGCATCTAACGAAGTAGTAGCATTAACGAAGTAAAAGCATCTAACGAAGTAGAAGCATTTAACGAAATAGAAGTATAAAAGCATAGAAGAAAAACTTTGACGAAAACTTTGGAAAACCTTTACACTTAAGAAAATTGTGACTTGTTATCCTTTTTGTAAAATAAGCTTGAAGATCTTTGGAAATCCTTTAAGAACCTTTCATAAACAAGTTTGAATGAAATTTTGATAAAACAATATAAGTAAAGAAAACCTTTGTTTAAAATACTGTTGTATCTGGTTTTGAAGTAAAACATACAGCGCGAGAGACAATTTGAGAAAAGGTGTACACAAGTAAAAACGTTTTGGAAAACCCTTTATAGTGTCATACTTGGTAATACAGCTGACAGTGTAATAAATCCTTGTGCATGCGGGTTATCAATCACATATGATTGATATGATAACTAGCATGTTTTAACTTGTATTCCCCCATAAAAGCATGTAAAAACATTTAAAAGGTTAATTTAGGGGTATGAACTCATCTGTTGTAAGTGGATCGGGCAGAGGTGCCGGTTGGGTGCTCGGTGTCAAATAAAGACTTGAACACACTTAGTGACCTATTAACATATGATGACATATGTTTACATACAATTAGTAAATATAATACTAATTAAACACGTATACGCATCCTAAAGTGCGGAAAACACTTTGGTCAAGTGTTAGGAGTGTCCCGGGTAACATCTAAGGGAGTGTATGGCCTAGATAGGGAGTTTACTCTTCAAGAGTAAACTCTTTATAGAGTTCACAGCCCTAAGACCAACTCCCCATGAGTTTGCGGCCATAAACTCATGGTGGGGGTGTTCTAGGATGCTAAATGGTCTTATATCACTCATAGAATTAGGCTAGGTCCAATAATAAGGCATGTGAAGGGATTTAAGGCTCCAAATGGACCATTTAAGGATTTTACGGCCCTAAACAAGGATTTTACAGCCGTAAGCTCCTATATGCTCATTCCTTTTTGTGTTTTGAGGTCTCAAATGGTAGGAAATAAAGTTCTATGCATTTTTCCAACTCAAATGAAGAAGTTAGGGCATCATTTGGGCACTCTTTGGGAGTTTACGGCCCATGGACCAATTCTAGGGGGGTTTACGGCTATAAACTCCTATGTCCAATGATTCTTTGAAGTTTAATGCCTTTACTTCAATGGTGGTTGCTTCTAGACATTTTCCAAGGCCATCGGAGGTGTTTGAGGGCATTTCTGACACCTTAAAGGGTGTTCACGGCCTATGAAGAGGGGTTTATGGTCCAAGAGTGTTCTTGGGCCGTAAAATCAAATTTACTCTCCATATCATAAGGTTTTGGTGTTCTAAGTTCGTACATGCAAGTCTACAAGTCATATCTAAGCCCTAGGGATAATTTAGAGGGGTTTTGGGGCTTAAAAACCCCACTTAAGGGTGTTCACGGTCCAAGAGTGTTCTTGGGCCATAAACACATAATCTAGCCCCTATTTGATGTCTTAAACACGAATTTGCATGTTAACTAAGCTATACAACAAGTTATGATAGATCACTTACTAGTTTGGGGCTCGAAACGGGCGTTTTTGGCTCGAAAACAAGTTGTAGAAAGAGAGTGTGTAGAGAGATAGTGGAAAGAGTGTGAATGGAGTCCACTCCCCCTTTTATAGGGGTTGAGCTTGTGGCTCAGTGGAAATCTACCCGATACTGACGTTAAACGGGACTTTTGGTCGCACCCGATTAAATGGTCGTATTTTGACTTGGTTGAAACTAAAACTTTTCAAGGGATTAATGAGGGTGTTTCTAATTTATTTCAACCCTTACCAAGTAATTTAAAAAGTCCCAAATTAATTAACCAGTCCAAAAAGGTTAACGGACAGTTTAATAAAGTGATGCTTATTAACGGAAGGAGGGGTTAAAAGTGACGGAATAAATTTCGGGTTGTCACAGAACCCTAACCTTTTCTGGTTAAGTCGTGAATCGGTGAGTCGAGGGACAACTCGGTGAGTTGAGCAGGATGGGACTCAAAGATTCTTGGACTCGACGAGTCAGCGGGTTGACTCAGCGAGTAGAGTCAGTCAGGAAGTTTGACTTTGACTAAGGACTTTGACTTTGACCAAGAGTTGACCAGTTGACTTCTAGGGGTATTTTGGTAATTATTGGTATTTATTGAGTTCAGTTATTTGGTGTTGACCAGTGGAGGGGTTCGTGTCGGTGGTTGGAGCAGCGTGATCTTATTTCTTCAGCAGACAGTTGCAGGTGAGTCTTCTCACCATACCAATGGGTCTAAGGCACCAAGGCCGGCCCATCTTATGTTGTGTGGTATGATAGTTAGCTTTATGCTAGGTGGTATGCTGGTAATTATGTGATATGCTAGTTGTCTTTGTGATACTTGCATGGAAGACCATGTTGGGTAGCCCATGGCACAATGGTATAAGACCCTGGGGGTAGCCACGACATCCTTACAGGTTTATGTACGTGTTATGTGTAGATATTTATGTGATGCATGATATGCTATTTGGTTATATATGGTATTTGTAGGGAAGACCCCGGGGGAAGCCCGTGACATTGGATGTAAGACCTTGTGAGGTAGCCCATGGCATTGGATGTAAGACCATGTGGGGGAGCCCATGGAAGTCCTAGGTAAAGACCATGTGGGGTAGCCCATGGCACTATTACAGGTTTTATGTATGCAGGGCTTATGTGATATATGGTAGCTTTTGTAGCTAACAGTATATAAGATATGTGGGTAGCTTCTATAGCTAACAGGATATGTGATATGTGGTTTGTGTGAATGGTATGCTCTGGGAAACTCACTAAGCTTCGTGCTTACAGGTTTGTTTATGGTTTCAGGTATCATCGTTTTGGAAAGGAAGAGCTCGGGTTGATCGCAGTGCACACACCTATGATTTCCGCAATGAATGATTTTGGGATAAACTCTGATAAACGATTTGATTGTTTGAATTAAATGGTATCAATGTTTTAGTTATATTAAAAATGAAATTTTTACCCCTGATTTTTGGGACGTTACACAAAACATGCAACGTTAATTAGCCTTTACACACATCTTAGAGACCTTTGCCATTGACCTCACATTGGAGCAAGTTTGGAACGAATCGACCTTGATCCAAACCCTTTTAACAAATCTAAAAATACGATCCAAACCAGCTCCATAACCCGTAGGATTTTGAATAATCAAACTCATAGTCATATCCACCCAATCAACAAATATTCAAACCCGACCCATAAGTCCGTAACCCATAGAGTTTTTGACTAATCAAATACATTTTATTTAATTCTTAAAATAACATTTCTTAAATAAAAAAGTCTAATATAGCTTAATATTTATATATAATATTTCTTAAATAAAACAAATATTGATTTAGAAAAGGCATTACGTACTCGAAGACTTTTGATTGAAATTAAAATTCACTATTGCAACAACTTCCGATTAATTTATGACTATCGATTGCAAGGCGTATTTAGCAAAACTAGCTGGTAGTGGGTTGCGATTAGCGGGTAGTTGGTAGCGTTTAATTTTGGAGTATTTTGTTAAAAGCTTCTCTATGTAGCTTTTAATTTTGGAGCGTTTTGTTTAGACTAAAAACTAAACGCTCTTGTCGCCAAACGAAGTTTTTTTTATGAACGTTTTTAAAAAGCTAGAAGTAAGAAGCTGCCAAACGTTGCATGCCGAACATACCCGTAGTGATAGCAAATAGAAATTACATACGTTCTTCTGATTGATAAATGATTTTATTGATTTATAAATGAAATTTGTGATTACTTTATGAAATATTAATGAATGACATTATGATTCATGGTAGAAGACTACAATTCTAGAAATCGACTCCTCGAGTCCTAGGTAAAAACAGCTTGGAGTTTGCACTGTCGATTGGAAATAAAATTAAACACTAAATGGTTTAAACTATAAATGTATAATTACAAAATTTATACTAGGTGGGTTATTAACATAGCAGATCAATGATGATCCATACCCGACCATTTTTAATAAAATAGTTAGCCGGTATGGGTCATTAACGGGTAAACGAATAAAATTTACACTTTATACTTTTATAATTGTTACAGGTTTGGAACGGATCAGGGTCAAAACCCGCACCATTGTTAAGTCTATTTGCCGGTATGTCTTGTCGGAGAAAGTCAAATTTGCATTCTTTAAAACTTCTAATTCTAAACTTATATAAAATGTGCTTGAGTTGCTATCACTAAATATTATTAAAAGAGAACCTTTAATTCTAACTTGAAGAAATCAGGATCATTAATTGCATTTCTATCATATATTTTCCACCATTGGATTATTTGCTGACATCATCTTTCTCAACCTTTTTATTTTTGTCCACAAATTTTATAAAATATATATTATGTTTTAAATTAGGAAGTCTATTAATCACAATTAAATCTCACCAAAAATAACATGAATTAAATTAGGAATTCTATTAAAAACAGTTAAATCTCACCAAAAATAAAATGAATTAAATTAGGAATTCTATTAATGACAATTAAATCTCACAAAAAATAAAATGAAAAAAATGTCCTATCTCATCCCTCATTACCAGTACCCCTACCTTCTCTCTCTTTTTTCTTTATATAATTTATCTAACCTAAGTTTTGTAGAGGGGAAGAAAATGGTTAAAAAAGAAACAGAATATATGTCGGCTTTGATCTGTGTAGACTAGTCTTGTGTTCGATCATCATTAAAGAAGGAGGAATGATATAGAGATAAATTTCTTTGGATTCTAATTTAATTTGGTCGTAGTTTAAATAAATTTTGGGTACGTTTTAGATTATGTTTCTTTTATTCTGTTTCAACTATGAAGTTCCAATCTATAAAACCTTTCGATTTAAGTTTAAATCCATAATGGTTACATTTTCTGAATTTGCTTCTATTTTTGTTCTTATGATCTGTATTGTTGATTTTGATTTTTTAAGTTATAGATATCTGGAGGGCAAAATGATGGACACAGCAACACCGCTACCTCTCATCCATTGTTTCAATTTGGAAGATATGTCCACTAGGTAGTGAATTTGTATATGTCGATTTTCTTTTTTATTTTTACATTTTTGTATATACATTTAGTCAATTATTTTTTTGTGGCTTACCAGGTCGTGAATGGAAGATATACTCGAGTTAATATCTATAATGCTTTACCCATTCGATCCCTTCCTGGATTTGGAGATGGAATATAAACCCTTATACCATTGAGTGATCCACATATTCTACAACTCAGCAAAACCCAGTAGTGATATGTGTTTTGATTTATTGTAAAATACATATTTAAAAATACAAAGTGGGCTCTCAGAAATAAATTATTACTTATCCTTTTTTAATATTATAAAAAAAACATCTTTTACACTCAATAGCAAAGAAAAGACAAAGTTTTAGTATACCATGTAAACAGATTCATCGATAAATCTTATTAGAAAATGTTTGGGGTTGATTAATTTTGGTTAATTAGCAGGTTTTTTTTGGTTAACTTGTGTTGTCTGGGCATGCCAAGAAGCATAGTAAGAACCTTGCACAACCTTATTCTTTCATTTAACTGGTTTGAATCTTCTTATTGAGTTTACTTTCTCAATGATAAATGGGTACACCCTACACTCTTGAAAATAGGGTTAGTAACATTGTGAGTATCAAAGTTTTCTCAGCAATAAGAGAAGATATTAGTATAAAAGTTGCAATATAAACCATTTTTAATTACATAATAATAACTAAACAAAGATATGTGAAGGATTGTCTTTATAATTTAAATTGCAATATATAACATAAAAATCATATGAAATTTTCATTGTTCTATTCCATGCCTCACAAATATGTTTCTGGAATGGAAATACTTATTCTATTATCTTGCTTTTACGATTACCTATCCATTCCATTTCTTTGTTGTTCCATTGTTTGCAATCTCACATATCTCAAAAAAGTAATTCAGAAATCCATCATACAATAGAAAATGTTTTATAAACTCTTATAAAGGAAGAAGAAAGATAAGACTAAATGAGTGTATGACGTTAATCTAATTATGATGTTCTTTCATCTCTATTTGCATGTTTCTAGCTTGTTTGTAGTATTGTCTATAAAATATTGTTGTTATATTTGAAAGTTCATTTTACCATTTTCATCTTTTTGTGTGTATATTTTAATCTTTCAGGTTTTTTTAAAGTATTTGAGGAACCATTTCTGGTTGGGAGTGGGGTGAAGTCAAGGGCCCTAAAACTGGAGGATAGTTGTATTTAGAGCCACTTAAATATTGAAGATTTTTGTTGGCATTAATTTCAATAATCATATGTATACTATAAGAGATATCATAACCATAGTTTATTTTATATAATGTTTTTTTTATATATTTATTAAATGTTGTACATGTGATGTCTACAAGGTGTTGGTATTTTTTTGTTGGCAAATTATTACGCTATCTAACACCCCCAATAATCTATAATATTTGTATAAGATGATGATAATTATTATATTTTATTACAGCTTCTCTTCATATTGATTATTCATTGTGGTTTGAGTTCTGGAATGCTGCCACTGAGAGGATTCCACATTGTGGGGCGTTGGAATTAATTACAGAATGAGGCATGATTTATATGCCTTTTTGGGTATTGATGGAAATGTTTAATTCTTGCTCATATAGATCGATAAGTATTTTACAATATGCTCTTTTAACCTTATATTAGGACATTTTCTGGAAAAAATTGCTTTTAGTATTGAACTTTGAAAAAAAAAAACTTCATATATAACATCGTACTCTTAAAAAAATGACTTTTGAATTATTTTTAGTTGATATGGAAAATTACATTTTTTGTATATTGAAGATCATCTAAAGGATTGTCTTTTGGAAAACAAAATATTCATTAATTGCATTAAACTTTGCAAAAAAGTTCATTAATAGCATCGTAGTTTCAAAAAAGGACTTTTTCGTATTCTTTTTGCTAATCTATAAAAAATTTATTTTTATGTACATTAGAGCTCATTAATAGGATTTTTTTTGAAAACATTTTGTTAATGGAAATTACATTTTCATTTTCTTTCGCATATAGATGATTTATGTAAAAAATATTTCAAATATGGACCATTTATGTATTTTTGTTCACAAGTGAACCATTTATGTAATATATAAATTTAAATATTAATTAGTAGGTCATTAATATGATAATTTTATAGGGAAAGTTTGTTTTTAGTATTGTAATCTGCAAAAAAAAAAGTTTATTAATGGCATTGTACTTTAAAAAAAAAAAATTTTTTTGGAATATTTTTAGATGATATTGAAACGTTTCATATTTTCCAACATTGAAGCTCATTTGTAGGACAGTGTTTTGGAAACGAATTTCATTAATAGCGTTGAACTTTGCAAAAGAAAATTCATTAATAGCATTGTACTTTTAAAAAATAACTTTTTTGGAATTCTTTAACTGCAGGTAGATTCCTTGAATGCATACTTGATGAACATATGTAGAAAAATCTATTTGGAAAAGGATAAAATCCTGATATGACAACCCGAACAAGTAAAAGAAAAACTCAGTTTTGACTAACCGAATTTATTCAAAATCTTTATTCATGTTAGTAGCTTACACATCATTTAGATGATCTCAAAATAGCATATGAAATAACTTCGAGATGTAATAAAGCTAAAATGTTATTTGATATGTTTTGTACTTTCTAATGATCATTACCAGGAAACATTTGAAAGATTTTTTTTACCAGAACGAATGTGATCAATATATAAAACAATGTTGCATATTCATAACCTAATGTTCTTAAGTTACTGTAATAAGGTTTTCCTGTAATAGTTGATTGGCCCTAACCAACTATCCCATGCAAGTTAATGGGTTTATGTTGTTCTAAATGTGTTAAAATGCTTCACTTAGGTGTTACTCAACACATGGCCTGTGGACTATCCACATTGATTTCATGATTGAGAAGAACACATCACATCGACCAAGATCATACCATCAACCATATTAGTGACCCCCATTGAGATTAGCAATGTAATTTGAGTAATCATCCAAAACAGACAATGAACTTTGAACTGTAATAAATCTAAAATCAATTCCTAAATTATACATCAAACTTCCAACGTTAAACCTTGAACATTTTCAATTAATGTTATTGAGTTGATACGCATTTGATTATTTAGGTATATCGTAAATTGTTTACCTCCCCCTGTTGAATTATGGCGTGAATGTACAGTTTTATGTTTAACAGTAAACATGAGGCTTTAGTTTGGTTGTCTAACTAATGATTTGGATGAGACAAAAGCATTTGATGAGTGGATTCTTAAAATTAGTGAAGGTAATACTGGTGGCCCTAATGATGGTGAAGTTGAAGTGAATTTCCTGAAGACGTTGTTCGCTCTATAGGTGACCATATTCATTCAATTGTATCCACCATTTATCCATCATTTGAAAACCATCTTGATGATCCATCATATTTTCAAGATAAAGCTATTTTGGTACCTACAAATGAAGAATCCGATGCTACCAATGACTACATTTTAGGATTGATGAAAGATGAAGGGAAAACATATATGAGTTCAAACTCTTTATGTGAGATAGAGTTACCAGATTTTTTTGAGGAATCAATCTACTCTTCAGTTGTGTTGAATGATTTTAAGGCGTCTAGAATTTCCAACCATAAACTTACACTAAAAATAGGTGTTCCAGTCATGTTACTTCGTAATATCGAACAAACCAAAGGACTATGCAATGGTACTAGGTTACATATTGTTAGGATTGGAAGACACGTCATTGAAGCCTGAATCATATATGCTAGATTCTTCAACGACACTACTTATATACCTTGCATGAAGTTAACTCCGTTTAATAAAAGAATCTCATTCCGTTTTTAGCGAAGACAATTCCCCATAGTTGTTTATTTTGTTATGGTCATTAACAAAAGTCAATGACAATAATTATCCAATGTTGGATTATACTTACATAGGCCCGTCTTCACTCATTGTTAGTTATATGTTTTTTTTGTTTCTCGTGTCACAAGTGAAAAATGATTTAAAGTACTCATATATGACGACGGTCGTCCAACTAATAAAACAAAAAATTATGTCTACAAAGAGATCATTCAACGATTATAGATATTGAAGTGTTTCATTGTTTTTTTCAGACCTTTCAATGTTACCAATAATACCAAGTATGTTTCTGTTACTTCATATTTTTTTATAGTGCCAACTTTTTTATACCTTTATATGTATATTTTTATATGTTCTCCGCGTTTTACGCGGGTCATAATCTAGTATTTGAAGCATTTTTTAAAAACACAGAGACTAATTCTGAAATTTGTCCTCAGCCTGCAACATTTTGAATAACACGGGGACCAGTTCCGAAATTTTGTCTTACTGTACTTTTGGTTAGCGTATTCAATGGGAATCCAAAGGAATTGGAATATAGATTATGTTACGTTAACGCACTACGCAGGGAAGGCAACTGGATTCCGTCAAAATGATTGATTTTATCATTTTTGGAGGTTGGATAAAGAACTTAAATTCCAGGCATGTTTTTTTATTTATTAAAATTACGAAATTATCCTTGAAAACTCTATCATATTAAACCACAAAAAGATCGTAGACATCCGCTTCACGGTCTACACCTAATTGATGATGATCACCCATGATTTGCACATTGCTCGATTTAATTATTTTCTCTAGTGGCAAAGATGTTCAACACGTTTCTCATTGTTTTCGCACTAACGATCTAAGCAAGGGTACTCCAACTTTATCTTTCTTGACATTTTTAATATTTTATTCAAGTTTACATGTTTATGCTTTATAAGTTTGTTAAAAATGTATTTCATTTCTTTCGAGCCTTACGCGTGCGTTGTGTTTTGAATCGTATTGATTTTCAATGGTTACGTTCAGAATTTAAATGTATGTAGCTAGCTATCTCTATAAATATTTATTTAATTTTGTATTTAAAATTTATTTGAGGTAATTATATACAAAACACATAATAATTTATAAAAACTCAATAAAGAGTAATTATGTCTTTTATCAACATTGTAAAGATAAGAAGGATAAGAACGATTAGCTTGAATATTTCAAATATAGTTTTAGTGATAATAGTTGTATTATCAGATCCATATGAATAGGATCTTACAGTTGTAATCATATACTATAAATAATATCATAATCCTAAGGGGTAATTCAAGCCAAAATACTCTTTCTGACTTGGTATCAGAGCGACGATCCAAAGTCGAACCCTAAATTCTCACCCGGTTCTCTTGGTCTCTTTCCAGAGAATCTCTTTTTTCTTCACTCCCGTTTCACAATGTCAGCGCCGGTAAAATCTTCCACCATTGCTACCGCTATTTCCTGCAAACTAACCCGCACAAACTTCTTGCTATGGAAGGCTCAAGTGGTCCCCATCTTAAGGGGAGTCCAACTCTTTGGCCATCTCGACGGCACTACACCGGCGTCGCCAGTCACCATTGCCACGAGCACTAGCTCCACAGACAAGGAATCGGCTGAAAATCCAAAGCAATCTCCAAATCTTGAATATAACACATGGGTTATTCAGGACCAAGCAGTAATCAGAGGTCTACTTTCTTCCATGACCGAAGAGGTGCTTCCCCAATTAATTCGGTGTACAAACACTGCTCAGCAATTATGGTCAGCGCTGCATACTATGTTCTCTGCTCAACATCACGGGAACTCAATCCAAATCCTCACACAATTATCAACCACAAGGAAACGAGATCTAAGCGCCGCTGAGTGTTAATAGAAAATGACGAGTTTTTCTGATACAATGGCAAACATTGGTCAACCAATGAATGATGAAGAAGTGATTGGTTACATGTTGGCAGGATTGGGCCCAAGTCACAGTGATTTATTCACTGCCATTACTGTGGTTAGCAACGAACGGAAAGTCACACTGCCAGAATTTTACTCATACCTGATTGCACATGAAGCTCAAGCCACCGTCATGGGAAGCACGGTGGAGTTCTCGTCCTCAGCAAACAATGTCACGCGTCAAGAAGCAAGCAATAACAATCCACCTCGTCGTAACTACAACAATTCTAATGGGTACACCAACACAGGTCACAGAGGCAACTACCGAGGAGGCTATCGGGGACTAGGCAGAGGTCGTGGTCGCAACAATGGAGGACCTCGCTGCCAAGTATGTGGTATACCAGGACACACAGCTCTTACCTGCAGAAACCGATTCAATCATTCATACCAGGCAGAAGACTACCGTGGAGCAAATAGTGTGACACAAGCAGGTCATAATCAGGAATCAATTTGGTGGCTTGATTGTGGAGCCACATATCATTTGACTAGCGATCTAGATCGTCTTACTGTTGAAGACCGTTACCATGGGAAGGATCAAGTGCAAGTAGCAAATGGTGCAGGTTTGTCTATTTTCCATGTTGGTCATTCAATAATTCCTGGTTTAACTCGACCTCCCTATCTCAAAAATGTTCTACATGTCCCACATATTAATAAAAATTTGTTGTCTGCCCAAAGACTTGCTGTTGATAATCATGTATTTATTGAGCTTTACCCTAATGTTTTCTTTGTCAAGGACATAGCCACGAAGAAAATCCTTCTACTAGGTAGGAGCAAAGGAGGCCTCTACCAAATTCCTATCAGTCATTTTAAAAGTATTCCGCAGCGTCAAGGTTTAGCAAGTGTCAAGGTCGCATTGTCTCAATAGCACCAACGGTTTGGTCACCCCACGTCAACGGTTGTCAAGACAATATTGCATTCAAATTAGTTAGGGTATTCGTCTAGTAATGAGTCTTTAGTTCGTGATGCGTGTCAACGCGCAAAGAGTCATCAATTGTCTTATAATAAATCTATTCGTGTCTCTACTTTTCCTCTTGAATTGATTCATACTGATGTTTGGGGACCAGTTCAGACATCTAGAAGTGGTTTCAAATATTATGTCAGTTTTTTGGATGATTATAATAGATACACTTGGGTCTATCTTATCAAAAATAAATCTGATGTTGAACAAGTTTTTTATAACTTTCAGAATCATGTTGAAAGACTTTTAAATACTAAAATTCGCAGTATTCAATCAGACTGGGGTGGAGAGTATCAAAAACTACACCGATATTTCCAAAAAGTCGGAATCTCTCATCGCGTGTCATGTCCTCATACTTCTCCCTAAAATAGAGTTGCCGAAAGGAAACATCGTCACATAGTCGAAACTAGACTTGCTCTCCTAGCACACTCATCCCTTCCTCTTCACTTCTGGGATGAAGCTTTCCTCACGACATGTTATTTAATCAACAGGATGCCTTCTCGAACTATAGGCAATGTCACACCCATTACACGATTGTTGAAAATTAATGCTGACTATTCGTTTCTTCGAGTCTTTGGTTGTGCTTGTTGGCCGAGTTTACGAAAATACAACACTCTTAAACTGAGTTTTAGGTCAACTATGTGTGTCTTCCTAGGTTATAACTCCATTCATAAGGGTTACAAATGTCTAGACAGAAACACTGGTCGTCTATACATTTCACGCAATGTTGTTTTTGATGAAACTTGTTTTCCATATGCTTCCACTCATAATCCTACCAATAACTCTCCTAGGTCTGACCCAGTTTCGTTTCCTCAACATGAATTGGCAATTATTAATGATCACATGCGAAACTATGACTTATCTATACTTTTAGCTAATGATTCTATGGCAGATACAACTCCACTCGCATCAGCTTCACATCCTGTGACTGTTCCTGTTCCCACTGCAGCACCGGTATCTAATGACACCATCAAACAACCATGCCCACAACCTTCACATGAATCGTCTCCCACACCCTCCACACCTGTAGATTTTGTGCACTTTGAGCCAGCCTCACCCTCTCCCACAGTTCACATTGCGGATCTTGCCTCGCCATCAACCATTTCATCTGGTTCGTCACCATCTACAGATATATAGTCATCCATACAAGTTACTCCACACGCATCTCCTCCCGGTATGACTACTCGCGCATGTGCAGGAAAGTTCTTCCCTAAACAATTCACTGATGGTACAGTTCCCTATGATCTATCGAAAACGACCTTTGCTGCTGTTACCCCCACTTCTCATCGTGATGCAATGACTCACTCATCATGGAAGGCTCCAATGGAGTCAGAATTTGATGCCCTCAAATCTAACCACACATGGACTCTTGTTCCTAGACCTTCTGGTGTCAGTATTGTTGGGTGCAAGTGGATATTTAAATTGAAGCAACATCCTGATGGTACCATATACAAGTACAAAGCTTGTCTTGTTGCATGGGGATTCACACAACAATATGGAATTGATTATCAAGACACTTTCAGTCCCGTTGTCAAACCAGCAACAATACGATTGGTGCTCTCACTTGCTGTTTCGTGTGGTTAGCATTATAACATCCCGAAACGTAGGTAAAGCTATTTAACCCTTCTATTTTTCCAAAGTTTTCAAGATAAGTCCCTTAAGTAAAATGTTAAACTTGTGAGTACGCTGCGCGTACTCGCACACTTGTTTTGGACGCGGACTCGCTTGGGTACGCTGAGCGTAATGTGTCCAGATGCAAACCCTAAATATGGGCTTGAGCACTATAAAAGGAATGCTATGGCTTCGACCTCAGCCTCCATTCTAGAGAGAAAAACCCTAATAGAGAGTCCCCTTTTGTTTTTAGCTAGTGTGTTGGTGTTCTAAGCTTCTAAGTGTCATTTCAAGGTGGTGGAAGGAAAGAAGAAGTCATTTTGGAGGCTAGAAGCTTTTGGGAAAGAGTAGATCCGAGCTTTTCAGAGGTTGGAGGTTCTTCCTGAGGTAAAAGGCTTAAAACTTGCCTTGTCATTTATGTTGTGTGCTTATTGGACCAATTTCTAGGGTTTTTGGTCCCAAGATGGAGACTTTATGAGCAAATGGTCTTCATTGGACTAGATCTATCATACTTCAGGACTATAAGTATTGTATGTTCATAAAAATGCAATCTTGGACGTAAATATTGAGCCATGCATGAGATCTAGACCATTTGAGGAGGAAGGAAAGAGGTTTGAGGGTATAGGGACCTTTACAGCCATGCAAAGGCTTAAAGGTTCCGACTTTATAGAATAAGAGGTTGTAAGAGAGTCAGATCTGGAAGTTGAAGGAGTGGCTTAACCATTTAAGACCATAATCTATGAAATGGATGAACTGGGACTTACGCTGGGCGTAACTCTCAGTATGCGCAGCGTAAGGGGTTGAGGCCCCGATTGTGGTTCGCTGGCGTATGCCCCGCGTACAGAGAAGGTACGCGCCGCGTACTGCCTCCGTTGACTTTCGTTGACTTTTAGGGTTTTGGTCAACCCTTGGACTTTTGGGTCAGGGAGGGGTAAAATGGTCTTTTACCCTTCTGTGGAAATTGTAGGATGAGTTTAATCTAGCCTTTAAGAGCTGTTGTTTATTTGAGAGTATTGTTATGTGCTTAGGCGGGGGCTAGACCAGTGTGATTCGTGTACGAGACTATCCGAGATACTGAGGTGAGTCTTCTCACTATACTGTACCTGGAAGGGTACTTATGTGTGACCGGAAGGTCTTGTATGATATGATGTATGTGCTATATGCAGTTATATGATATGTATGTGCTATCTATGTTATGTATGATAAGGACCGGAAGGTTAAGATGATATTTATGTATGTGCTATGTATGTTACGTATGGTAAGGACCGGAAGGTCAAGATGATATGGACCGGAAGGTCAAGAGGGTATGGACCGGAAGGTCGATAGGGGTAGGACCGGAAGGTCTACCGGAATTCGGGACGGAAGTCCCCTGAGACACTTGGATCGGAAGATCCCACAGAGTTATGGCCTGGAAAGGCGTACGTGTGGTATGTGGTATTTTGAGGAAATCACTAAGCATTTATGCTTATAGTGTTGTGTTATGTGTTTCAGGTACTAGTAACGATCGCGGGAAGGCGCCAACATGATTAGTACACACACGAGGAGTTTTACACGTTATGATCTTGGGATGTAATGTTATGGGTTGTTATGTGATACAATAACACTTTTATAACTATTATGAACTAAAGTATGTTTTTAAAATGTGAAAAATTGTTTTGAAAATTTACATCGTTACAGGCATCTATGCCAATAGATGTCAACAATGTTTTTCTTCATGGTCTTTTAGAAGAAGACGTTTACATGCACCAACCCCCGGGTTTTGAAGACTCCACACATCCCAATTATGCGTGCAAGCTTCACAAAGCCTTATATGGACTTAAACAATCACCAAGAGCTTGGTTCTCTCGTCTTCGTGACAAGCTATATTACCTTGGTTTTCATTCCTCTAAAGCTGATACTTCATTATTCATCCTTCGAACATCACATGTCTTTATTTACATGCTTGTTTATGTAGACGATATTGTTATTGTGGGATCTTCGAAGCTGGCTGTTGACAAACTTCTTCGTGCTCTGAGTTCTATGTTTCCAATTAAAGATCTCGACCGTCTGAATTTTTTCTTGGGAATTGAGGTGCTTCACAATTCAGGGGGAATTCATTTGCTACAGCAGAAGTATGCTTCTGATTTATTAAAGCGAATTAACATGGAGAATTGCAAAGCAGTCTCAACTCCCATGTTAGTTACTGACAAACTATCAAAAGAATCAGGGACACCGCTTACTGAAGAGGATATTTTCAAGTATAGAAGCATGGTTGGAGGATTGCAATATCTTACTTTAACGCGACCTGATCTTTCCTTTGCTGTAAACAAAGTTTGTCAGTTTTTGGTGAAGCCCACAAATGTTCATATGGAAGACGTGAAGCGAATACTGCGATATGTCAAAGGGACTATTACTACAAGACTTCATATTCGAAAATCACCCTCTACACTGTTTAGTGTTTTTACTGACGCGGATTGGGCAGGATGCGTAGATTACAGACGATCGACAGGTGGTTTTGTAGTCTTCTTAGGTCCTAATTTGGTTTCGTGGAGCTCTCGTAAACAACCAACTGTGTCCCGATCAAGTACAGAAGCAGAGTACAAGGCTCTTGCTAATGGCACTGCAGAAGTAACCTGGATTCAATGCTGGAGAAGCTAAGACACAATCTGAACCTAGTGACGGTGAGGATTGAGGGGGAATGTAAAGATAAGAAGGATAAGAATGATTAGCTTGAATATTTCAAATATAGTTTTAGTGATAATAGTTGTATTATCATATCCATAAGAATAGGATCTTACAGTTGTAATCATACACTATAAATAATATGATAACCCTGAGGGGTAATTCAAGCCAAAATACTCTTTCTGACTGACATTCCAAATTCGGTTTCATTTTCACTGACCAAACACGTCAAAGATCCAGATTCCCTCATATTCCGATTCTTTCAAGTTCAAACTCTCCAAAACATTTCGGCAGGCCCGACACAATACATGGGCGACTTAGGCTTAGGCCCAGGGCAACAAAATTTTAGGGGCATAAATAAGTCCAGCTATATGCATATATTATACATAAGAATGACCCAAAAAAATTAGCCCATGTTGTGATCTGTGTACGACACGAGAAAGAAAGCGAGGGAAAGAGAGGCGCCAAACAATTGATTGGTTATCAAATGCTCATCGAGCGACGAAACGTCCACTGACGCTAGAAATCCATGTGTTGCTGTTAATGGAGAAACCAATGCCTAGAAGACAGAATACGTCTCTGATAATAAAAATAAAGAAGGTTTTTCACTTCCAGTTGATAAATCGATAATACATAGTTCTTAAATCTTAATTTCCTAATTATCAATCGATACTAGTTATCGAGTCTCCAAGATATAGCAATTCTGATAACTGATTGGGTGTGATCTGATAACTGATTTGGGTGTAATCATTGGTTACTTCGATATATTAATTGTTTTAGAAAGCAGACCTTCAATTTCCCCTCTATTTTTCTTTATCTTCTATTTCCGAAATCAGA
This sequence comes from Lactuca sativa, assembly GCF_002870075.4. NCBI lineage: Eukaryota > Viridiplantae > Streptophyta > Magnoliopsida > Asterales > Asteraceae > Lactuca > Lactuca sativa. Next base: position 329,820,127 of record NC_056626.2, on the reverse strand, counting down.
TTTGCGTAATTAGGTTGTTCAATTTTGAAAATTGTTTTATTTCTAATCTATTTGATTTCTGTTTTTCTAATTTGTTCTATATTTGATTACAGTAAAAAAGAGTGAAAGTCTCAAAGACTTATTGGATTTGTGTATCTGATTTCTCCAATGTTTGACCTTCGATTTCTCTTCTATTTGCGCTTGATATAATCTGTTTCGAAAATCAGATTTGAGTAACAGGTAACTTTAATTTCTAAATCTGCTTTATTTCTAATCCATTTGATTTCTCTCTATTTGATTTCTTCTATATTTGATTAAAGTAAAAAAGAATCAAAGTCCAAAAGACTAATTGGATTTGTTATTTGTGTATCTGTTTTCTCTAGTGTCCTACCTCCGATTTCTCATCTATTTGTGCTCGATATATGCTATTCTAGAAATTAGATTTGTGTAGCAGTTCAATTTTGAAATCTGTTTTATTTCTTATCCATTTGATTTCTCCCTGTATGATTTCTTCTATATCTGATTAAAAGACATTTGATTTTTGTATCTGATTTCTCTTGTATTTGACCTCTGATTTCTCATAGATTTGTGCTCGATATTTGTTTCTTGAAATCAGATTTGGGTAAGTTTAATTCGATATCTTTTTATGTAGGTTTGTTTCAGAAATTTGTCGTTTCCTTTCTAAAGTTTTGTGTTCTTGTTTATGTCATGTGAAGCAGGAGCCATATTTCCCACTTCCTTTAATTTTGAATCTTATATTTGGACTTCTAGAGGAGCAAAAGTCTTATTACAAAGTTGAAGATCTTGAAATCATACTGTGAAAATTTACTGCATTTTCTATTTTGTGTTCTTGGTTGTACTATTTGTTTGATAATTTACTATGTTTTCTATTTTATAGTTCTTTTATGTATACCTTTTGTCTGTCGTACGATGTGTGTGTGTGTGTATATATATATATATATATATATATATATATATATATATATATATATATATATATATATATATATAAGGGCATAAAATTCTTACCTCACCCCTGGTAGTAAACAACAATGGACTGGCCCTGTATTTCGGAACCAAATATTTGCATTTCGAACACAAGCACACACACACACACAGAGGCATCAAAATAATTGATTTTCTAAAAATCGGGTTTGAAGAACACCAAACTTTTTGGTGTTATTACTCTTCATCGAGTTCTTCATTTCTTGTGTGGTTTTTTTGGTGGTCAAGAGCAAACCCATATTTACACACACAAACATTAATAACACACAGTTAAAGATTCGATTTGTAGATTATTGAGTGGGTTTTTGGTGGTCACGAAAAAACTCATATTTAAACACACAAACACTAAGAACATATAGTTAAAGTCCAATTTTTGGGGGGTTTCTTTGTATGGGTTTTCACTCAAGAACTCGTAGTTCTTCTTTTTTTGTTTCTTTCTATTTATGTCTGAAGAACTCATAACTCGATTCTTGTGTGGGTTTTGATATGTTACACAAAAATAAGTTTCCAAAATTTTTTATGAGGTTTGATGGATGGTGTTTAGGTTTATATGTAAACCATATTTTCATGTGTAACCCAAAATGTTAGGACATCTCCAACCCCACTCTATAATCTACATCGAACTCAGTTTTACACTAAAATGCTCCAACCTCGCACTAAACCTAATACTATATATAGTGTTGGTGAATAGTGTGACACTAAATATAGTGTTATACTCTTCATCAACAATATATTTTACACTATAAAGTTGGATAAAATAGAATATACCTAGAATATTCTTTTTATTGTCAAATATATTGTAATGGGTTGGAGAGAATTTATTGGTTGCACCATCTTTTACACTATAATTATAAGTTTAGTGTAAAAGATAGTGTTAAGGATTGAAGATAGTTGTTGATGTTTTGTAGGTTTGATGAATGATTATATCTTTAGATATTGATCTTCTAAAGTGAAATCCCGAGAACCAAAATTCAGATCTTTGATGTTCTTTTATAATCTAAAAACACAAATAGATCGAAAACAAGAGAGCATTGAAAATAGTGAAGCGCGCGTTCATGTATATAAGTATATGTAACCTCCGAAAATTACCGAGTAAAAATTTCATTTTAAATAAGTCAAAACCATTCATTCATTATCCCGAATGATGATCAGAATAAAAGTATTCTCAAAATATCAGAGTAAAATAATAAACAGTCAATGCGGGATAAATCTCAAGGGGATGCAATGTGATTTAGCTGGGCTCTCCTTTTGAAACCAGATGTACCTGAAAAACATTTTAAACATCAACCGTAAGCATAAAGTTTAGTAAGTTTCCCCCAAAATACGACATATTATGCATACATATCAGCTCGAAGCTGTAATGGGTCTATTTCACCCCTGAGTCTATTTCAACTCAATCGACGTTTTTCAACCGAATAGGTCTATTTCAACCCTGAGTTTATTTCAACTCAATCAGTGTTTTTCAAACGATCGAGTCTGTTTCACCCTACATACATATAGCATACAGACATATCAACAAGAGTCACAAAGACAACAAGCACACTACACTATCTAGTGGGCTGACATTAGTGCCTTCGACCTACAAGTACAATGAGAAGACTCACATGAACTACTCAACAGAAGCCTAACATCTTCCTCAGCAATAGAACAGCCAACCCACGCTTCCTAAAGTCAAACCGAGACTAGTCCTTAGTCAAATACTTAATTCTACCTAAGTTCAACCAAAAGTCAAACCGGTCAACAAGTCAACGGTTAAAGTAAACTCCAACTGACGCCCATGTCGTAGCCAACCCATGGCCACACCGTGGCCGCTCAATCTAGTCTCGATCAAAAACGGCTACCATGACACGACAAACATGCCACAACGCCGTGGTAGAATCCAGGCAAAATAGTCATAAATAAAATCGTCACCACGCCATGGTGAGCATCGTGCCACACCGTGGGCACATCCGGACAAAACAGACATGATAAGTCTTTCACAACATCGTAGGCCTTCCTTGGCCACGCCGTGGTCTTCAATTTGAAAGGATTTTTCTTCAATAAGAGCTTAATCCATAAGGACCAAAGCTAAAATCATCAGATCTGATTCATAATAGCTCCATAATGGATAAAGTTTCCAACTTTATCCATTAGGATGCTTTAAACCACAAAGATCTAGACTTTAAGTCTCAAAGGGACCCAAAAATGCATATTTCTCAACTTAAACCATTAAGTCCAAGTCTCCCACTTTCAGATCTGAATCAACACGATGTCTAGATGGATAAAATTTCCAACTTTTTTCGTAATAATATCACAATCTTTTACGATCTGAACTTTAATACACCAAAATGACCTAAAGGACCAAGATAACTTGCATGGCTAAGAGGGAAAGCAAATGATCATAACTTTCCTAGTCCATGAAGTCCAAGAAGCATTCCAAACTGATCAAAAGATGTAAGAGTCAACTCAACTCCAATATCACTCATAAAAAGGACCTAAAGTGCCAAAAATCACAAATGGAGAGATCTAAAGAACTAAAAAGCAAGATTGGAACTTTATACTCACAATAGTCTAGAAATGTAGTGCCTTTGTGAAACGTCTCAAAAATCAAAACATATTTAAACTTTTCAAAAACAACTCATTTACTCAAAAAGTGTTTACATAGCCACTGTTTTCCAAAAAGATTATGTAAAATCAGATTCTCCCAAGATCCAACAACATAAAACCAAGGATGTGTATAGTCATGCCTTCGCCTTACCACGATCCTTAAAAGTAACTGAAATAAAACTAAAATTATAAGCCAACGATTAGTGAGTTCCCCCAAATTACCACCACATAAACATAATAAACAACAACATGCATATAGAGCCTTCAGCATGACTAGATCGCCTCACCTGGTCTTCAGCCTATCTAGACCGTTATCTGGGCCTTTGGCCTGATGGTCCGCCTTACAGGCCTTCAGTCTATCCGGAACACCCTCGATGTCTTGGCCTTCAGTCTCAGCTGGTCCGTCTCAAACCAGTAAACCATCACATATCAACATATATCATAACAATCAATGGCAAGTAGATACAGGTAGTCATACAAATCTAATAGATCACTACAGTATAGCAACGTCCTACATACCATAATACAGATCTAACATATCACTATAACATAACAACATCTTATATACCAAGATACAGATCTAACAGATCACTACAACATAGCAACATACAACAAACTAGGTTATCAATCCAATGGGCCGACCTTGGTGCCGTCGACCCGTAAGTACAATGAGGAAAAATCACCTCTCAATCCGACTATAGTCGAATGAATCTCTGCTCCGACAATTGGCACTAAGCGACTCCTAATAATCAAAACATTTCCCATTCTAGATTAATAACAATTCCCAAAGTACCCTTTGTCAAAATCTGTCAAAGATCAAATGCCAATCAACACCCAGCCTAGTCAACCCAGTCGAGCATGCTGGGTGTACTCCTATGTACATGGGGCGTACTCACTGGTTGACCAAGCTATGGGGCTCTGACCGCGTACGCATGGCGTACCACTTGGTACGCCCAGTGTACGCACTTGTTCAGTTATTTTCCCATTAAGAGCTTATTACATCCAGTCCTTACGTCCAAATTCAGATTCAAGCCGAAAATAACGTCCTTGACCATAAAGTTTCCAACTTTATGGTCTTGCATGGCCAAAAAGTGCTTAATACTATGGATCTCATTTACTTAATCCAATAAGACCTTGTAGCACTTTCATCGAATGAAATAAATGATCAAGTCCACATTTTTATGCCTCTAGGCACATCAAAACGACTGAAAGGACGCCTTGAATTGACTAAAGTAGCTCATACTTAAAATACCCAACTATTGGGACGAAAAGGACACAAATTCAAGGCTAACTTAGATTTATGCTTATCTTTCATCAAGTTCAAAGCTTTTTACCTCAAGGTGATGACAAATGATGATGAGATTCTGGATCCAAAGAGTCCTACTCCTTCAATATGATCTTCTCTTATTCCTCTCTCCTTCAAGGTGACCAAAACACACACTCAAAGCTCAAAATGGCTAAAATATGGATTAGGGTTTGTTTAGGGAAAAGGGTAAGCTGGAGGCTAACAAAAGAGGGTAAGTTTGGGGACTTAAGGATGTTTAAATAGGGTCCAAACCCTAAAAATTAAGGTTTGTGGCTCACCCACATACACCCCGTGTACTCTAGGTGTATGCCTTGCATACGTGAGTCCGCCCCATTTATTACAAAAATGCCACTATGGGCAAATTTGCAAACTTTCTCATGCATAAGGTCCAAAATGCAATATTTCTTCATACTAGGGACAAAAATGAAAATACCTCATCATCAGGATGTTACAATTCTCCCCCACTTGAACTAGATTTCATCCTCGAAGTATGTTGTTGCGAACAACTCCGAGTAATGCTCCTGTATCTCAGACTCGGGTTCCTAAGTCTATTTGGATCCTTCTAATGCTTTCATTGGACCTTGACCAGAGATACCACCTCGTTGCACAAGGCCTTCGTCTTCCGATCTAAAATCACCACTATTCTCTTAATGTAATTCAGACGATCATCAACCTGAACATCATCTAAAGGAATAACCATCGAATCATCAGTCACACACTTCTGCAACTACAAAACATGGAAGGTTCCGTGAATCTTACTGAGCTCCTCAGGAAAATCCAACCTATAAGCTACCTTGCCAACCATGGCAATCAGCCGAAATGGCCTGATATACCGGGGCCCTAATTTTCCCCTCTTCATGAAGTGTATTACACCCTTCTAGGGTGATATCTTCAGCAAAACCATGTCACCAACCAGAAACTCAAGCTCAGATCGACGCTTGTCTGCATAACTCTTCTGCCGAGTCTGAGTTATCTATAATCTCTGCCTAATTTGATGGATAAGCTATGATGTTTGAAGGACTACCTTAGTCCTTCCCAATACTCTATGACTAATATCTCCCCAACAAACCGGGGTACGAAAATTCCTCCCATAAAAAAGCTCGAATGGAGGCGCACCGATACTGGAGTGATAATTGTTGTTGTAAGAAAACTCAGCTAAGGGAAGGTAGGAGTCATAGCTCCCATTGAAGTCTATGACACAGACTCTCAACATGTCCTCAAGTGTCTGAATGGTCCACTCACTCTAACTGTCTGTCTGCGGATGATAAGCAGTGCTAAGATGCAACCTCGTACCCAGTTCCTCATGGAGCTTCTGCCAAAAATGAGACGTGAACCGAAATTATCGATCTGATTTAATGGAGACCAGAATACCATGCCGAGAAACAATCTTGTGCACATACAAGTCAGCCAATTCTCGGCCAAAGAACTCTCTCGAATGGCTAGAAAGTGGGCGCTCTTGGTCAAACAGTTTACAATAACCCATATCGCGTCAAATTCCTTAGCCGTTTGCGACACCATGGTGATGAAATCCATAGTGATATTTTCCCATTTCCAAATAGGAACCTCCAATGGATGAAACTTGTCATGCAGCCTCCGATGTTTGGCCTTGACCATTCGACAGGTCAAGTACCTCTCAACATACCAGGCTATCTCTCTCTTCATGCACGACCACCAATAACTAAGCCTCAAATCCCGATACATCTTGGTGGTGGCTCAGAGGTGTATCGAAAACCTGAACTTGTACACTTCCTCTAACACAGTCTACCTAACCCCACCAAAGTATGGCACCCAGACTCGTGCATACCAGGTCAATAATCCCCGACTGTCAGTGGCGAACCTGTTAAACTCACCCATGAGTCTCTCCTGCTTTTAATTCTCCTTCTTGATTCCCTTGGCCCGAGCCTCCCTAATCAGATCAAGAAGCGGAGAATCAACCGATATTCTCATTCACACACTCTTAATAGAAGAACTAGCCGCCTTGCGGCTCAAAGCATCAGGGTTCACATTTGCTTTCCCAAGGTGATACAAAATCTTGCAGTCACAATCCTTGACCACATCAAGCCATCTACACTGTCTCATATTTAGATTCAACTGATCCATGAGATATCTCAAACACTTGTGATCTGTGTAGATAGTACATCGGACCCCATGCAAATAATTCTGCCAAATTTTGAGAGCAAACACCACTGCTCCCAACTCCAGATCGTGAGTCAGATTATGGACTTCATGCGGCTTCAGCTGCAGAAAAGCATAAGCAATAACCCTCCCACACTGCTTAATTATCGCTCCCATATCGGTGATGGATGCATCACACAATACCACAAAGTCCCCAACACCCTCTGGGAAGTTCAACACTGGTGCCTCACATAACTTCTACCTTAGTGTCTCAAATGCAGCCTACTGCTCAGGCCCCCAATGTAAATCCACGCCCTTCCTTGTTATACAAGTGAGGGGTACTGCAATCTTGGAGAATTCCTGAATAAATTGTTGGCTTGGGTGTCTAATCCCATAACTATAATTTTGATGTACTTGACCCAATAGTAGCATGGTCCTTTTGGGTTGCCTTCACACTGGTGACTAGACAGGATGACCGGTAAGTAGAGAGGCTGATTTATTATTAAGAATAATAAATTAGGGCATAAATATGATTTATTAATATATTATAATAATAATATATTAATTGGTAATCATATTATTAATTAGTATTTAATCAGAAATTAATTTGGAATTAATTTTAGGATTAAAGGAACTGATTAAAAGTACAGGGGTTGTTTTGTAATTATTTGATAGTTGAGGCTTTGGGACATTGGATCACCCTTATTAGGGCTAGGCCAAAAATCCTATAAGGATCTAGGAGTTTTCGTCCAAGGGCTAAGGCAAAGAGGTCCATGGACTTGCTTATGCCCTAAGCTAAGGGATTAGGGTTTCCACCCTAAAACCTAGCTAGCCTCAAGTATAAATAGACCCCCTAGGCTCTAGATTTCGTCCACACCCTTGGAGAAAACCTAGAAGATCTGATTTTTGGATCAAGTTTCCTTCTCTCATCTCTCTTATATTCATCATCTCACTCAAGTGTGTTTGTGATCCATTAGAGGTACTGTTGGAATAGTGTCTAAGGCTACAACTATATTAGGCAAGTATTTGATCCGATTGTGCATGGTCCTTTTGGGTTGCGTTCACCATAGCAACTTGATAGGATGATTTATTATGAGAGAATAAATATTATTAGTATATTATAAGAATAATATAAGGAATAATAATATTGTTATTTGATTAATATAAGAATTAATTTGGTGACTTAAAGAGATTAATTAAATAAGAGGGTATAAACTGTCAATTGTTTGATAGTTACACTTTGGGCTGTAAATCCTTCTTGGATAGGGTTGGACGATTTCTAGGGCTTGGGATAAGCCACAAATCGTCCAAGGGCTTATCATGGAAAGGATTTGGATTGCTTTGAGTAAAGATTATCCAACTAGGGTTTAAGGGTGAAACCCTAGGAGCCTTACAAGTATAAATAGACCCTTGGGGCAAGGGAAATCGACACCTCTGCTAAAGCAAAGAAACCCTGGCCGATTTCTAATCCCTCTCCTCTCTCTCAAATCATCCTCTTGCTAGTTGGTGTTTGTAAGCCATTAGAGGAGTGACATTTGTGACTCTAAAGCTCCAAGAACAAGAAGATCAAACAAGTGTTTCAAGGTATACTTCTAACTTTGATTTTGCATTGTTCTTATACTCTATTAGTCATTAGAAGTCTTGGATCCAATGCATGTTTAATTAGAGAAACCTAGATCCAAGCATTAGGGTTTACATATGCACATAGGAATGTTCATATGGCCAAAACCCATCAGTGGTATCAGAGCCTAGATTGGTTTCTATTAAATTGATGCTTGATTGTTTGTTTCTTACTTGCAAAATTCGAATTTTGTGTTTCTGTGTCATGAACTCGACGAGTCCAGTTGGGAACTCGACGAGTCTGAGCGTCAGGAAGGGCCAAAATCGGGATTTTTTTATATTTATCTTATGGAAACTTGCCTTTATCATATTAGATCAACCCTAATCCGATTTTTTGATATATATGACTATAATCTTGATCTAATTAAAGATATTTATCAACTAATAAAATATTTAATTTCCTTATGTGATTATTAATTAATTATTTTGATTAAATTGGTAATTATCTTGCAAGAAATAAATTAAATAAATCAAATATGGATAATTATGGAATTAATTGTTAATTGAGATTATTTGTTATTTGATCCTTCATGTTTTAAATGTTTAAAACTTGTCCTCAAGTTTTGAAATTTATGTTTTGTGATTAAAAATTTTAATTTAGACAATTTAAATTTCAAACCCTAGATTTTAAAAGTTTAAAATACAACCCTATACTAATATAATATTACAAGATTTATATATATATATATATATATATATATATATATATATATATATATATATATATATATATATATATATATAACTAAATGCTAGTCTTACCGTTAGTAGGCCTCATTCACGAAGCCGATCTATAAGGTGAGTATAAGGTTGCGGCCTATAAAATGGCGCTTAATGGGTGTACACTCACACCCACCGCTTGCTTGATCGGTGGAGGGTCGTTAGCCGAACGGGTAGGATAAGGCAACCTCATCTCTCATTAAAAGTATAATATGAAATACAAAGTAACTACATGTTTTTCAAAATTTCCCAATCTTAGTTACTTTAGGAAAAGTGAATTGATGCAATCCCATGAAATTACACTTTGCACCCTTGCTAAGAAGTTAGTGGAGCGTGTGTGGTTTACCGGCACACTAATTGGTTCTAAGCAAAGATGGCAAAGGGTGATTCATTGTTTATCATAGTTCGATGGAACGTGTGTGGTTTACCAGCACATTGAATAGGTGATCGTTACAATGAAGGCACCATGTAAATTTGCATGGTAATTCACACCCGCTTTGTGATCCTCGGTATCCCAGTCACAAACAAGAGGGGCATATCGAGATTTAAACATGCCATTGAAAAGTTTCAATGAATCTCATCTAGACCTAGGAATTCTCAATACATTTAGAACTTAAAGGTATGTTTTCGTGATGGAGAATTAGTGAATCGTCATTCACTTACCTTCAAATTGTTTGCATGTTAGATTACGGTATCCCTTTTCTAATATGTGAATATTGTTGTTGGATCCTAGCCCTAATTTTCTTATTGGGTGATAATTAGGGATTCATATTCTAATCTATCTTTGTCCTTTCTATTTGTAGATGTCGAACGCAAACAACGTTGCTGCTAGTTCATTCACATTGATGAGCCTTTGTCGAAAGGTCACTTTCGATGGGACGAACTTTAGCGAATGGATAAGATACATTCGCACTATTTCTCGCTATGAGGACAAAGAGTATGTCCTCGATGAGAAGCTCGAGAAAATCAACCCTGAAATCGCTACTCCGGCTGAAATAACCGCTTTTGAAAATCACGAGCGTGATGCAACGAAGGTACATTGCATCATGATAGCCACTATGAACTCCGAATTCCAAAAGTCCTATGAGGACATGTACCCGTACGAAATGCATCAAGACTTATTGGAGAGATACCACCAAAACGCAAGACAAGAGCGTTATGAGATTTTCACTAACATGATTTCCGCTAAGATGGGTCATGGAGAATCTCTTACCGTGCACCTGCAAAAGATGCAAAGGTATGTTGACCGCCTTCGCAAGTTAAATGTTGACTTTGGGGAAGACTTGGCGATCGACATGGTGCTTCACTCTTTGCCTCCGATGTACAATCAATTTAGGATGACCTACCACATGAACAAAGAGGAGGTTACCCTAAGCAAACTCCAAGGTCTCTTGAGGGTCACTGAGAGCAACTTCAAAGACAAGTCTGTTGCACCAACTCCCAATCCACCCGCTGCTCCTGTCTTGGCTATTGGTCAAGGAAAGGGAAAGAAGAGGAAGGCTTCATCAAAGAACTATCGCAAGGTTAAAGCCCGAGATGGTGCCTCTTCTAGTGGGACCAAAGTTGATCCTGCTAAGCCCTGCCCTAACCCAAAGGAGGCGGAGTGCCACCACTGCCACAAGATAGGACATTGGAAGAGAAGCTGCCCAGAGTACCTGCAAGCCATCAAGGAAGGAAAGATCAAGTCGTCTCTCGCAGGTATATACACAATTAAATCTAACGATTCATCTCATGCTATTTCTTGGGTTCTTGATACTGGTTGTGGTTACCACATTTGTTCTAATGTGCAGGGACTAAGATGAAATAGGGATGTGGAGGCTGGAAGAATAAATCTAATCATGGGGAACAGAAGATCGTCGCCTGTGACCAAGATTGGAGTATATTCGTTAGTGCTTAGGAATGGTTTGTCTTTAGATTTGAACAATTGTTGCTATTCGCCAGAAATGGCTAGAAACATCATTTCATTTCATGGTTTGTTTAGACAAGGTTTTAGATTTTCTTTTAATAATGAGAATGCTTCTATTTTGGCTTATCTAAATGGTGTCTTTTATTTTGAAGCTATACCATGTAATGGAATTTATGAAACCGTTATGATTGTAGATAACTTAGGAAATGATGTTTTATGCATGGATTCTTCCAATAGTATGGATAGAGCATCCTTATGGCATTGTCGTCTTGGACATGTCAACAAGAAGCGCATAGCCCAACTCCAAAAGGATGGAGTGTTGGAGTCATTCGACCTTAGGGAAGATGACACATGCGGGTCTTGTTTACTTGGAAAGATGACTAAGTCACCCTTCACAAGTACATGTGAAAGGGGTGAGGGTCTATTGGACCTAATACATACCGATGTATGTGGACCGTTTAGATCACCCACGAAGGATGGGAACCGCTTCTATATGACTTTTACCGATGATTATAGTAGATATGGGTATATCTACTTAATCAAGCAAAAGTCAGAAACTTTTGAAAAGTTCAAAGAGTTCAAGAATGAAGTGGAGAATCAATTGGGAAGGAAAATCAAGATGCTTCGATCCGATCGAGGAAGAGAGTACCTAAGTCTTGAGTTCCACGATTATCTCAAGGAGTGTGGAATAGTTTCACAATTGACGCCACCTAGGACACCACAATTGAATGGTGTGGTAGAAAGGCGTAATCGAACCTTGTTGGACATGGTTCGCTCTATGATGAGTCGTGCTTCACTATCAACCTCTTTTTGGGGGTATGCCTTAGAGACTGCCGCCCATATCCTTAACCGAGTCCCTACTAAGAAGGTTGCCAAAACACCTCACGAGATGTGGACAGGGAAAGCTCCCTCGTTGGCACATATCAAGGTTTGGGCTTGCGAGGCTTTCGTAAGACGAGATACTCACGACAAGCTCGAACCTCATAGTGAGCGATGTATTTTCATCGGCTACCCGCAGAAATCCTTTGGATATCTCTTCTATAGACCGAAGGACAATGTTGTCTTCGTTACAAGAAGAGGAGTTTTCCGAGAGCGAGAACTCATAAGCCAAGGAGACAGTGGGAGGCAAATCGAGCTTGAAGAGATTCAAGAGTCGATAGATGAAGGAACCTCTACCGCTGGCACTCAACCCGATGAGGAAACTCCGGTTGAACCGATTGATGAATCCTTACCTCTTAGACGTTCCGAAAGAGCTAGAGTTCAACCCCAGTTTTATGGTTTTCGTATTACTACCGAAGGGGACACGTATATTAGTGATGGTACACTAATAAACCTTGATGAACCTAATAGCTATAAGGAATCCATGGCAGGCCCAGAGTCTGCGAAATGGAAAGAGGCAATGGATAGCGAGATCCAATCCATGTATGATAACCAAGTTTGGAATTTGGTTGATAATGTGCCCAGACGTAAGACCGTTGGGTGCAAATGGATCTTCAAGAAGAAGACCGACGTGGATGGAAAAGTACACACATATAAGGCGCGATTGGTTGCGAAGGGCTTCACTCAAACTCCCGGAGTTGACTATGATGAGACCTTCTCACCAGTTGCGAAGATAAAGTATATTAGAGTGATGCTAGCTATTGCCGCATTTCATGATTATGAGATTTGGCAAATGGATGTCAAGACCGCTTTCCTTAATGGGAAGTTGGCTGAGGATGTTTACATGGGTCAGCCAGAGGGGTTTGTGGATCCGAAGCATCCAAATAGAGTGTGTAAGCTTGAGAAGTCCATTTATGGACTTAAGCAAGCATCTCGCAGATGGAATCTTTGCTTCGATGAGAAAGTCAAAGAGTTTGGATTTGTACGAAGCGAAGATGAGTCGTGTGTATATGTCAAAGCCAGTGGGAGTATAGTAAGCTTCCTCGTTCTATATGTCGACGACATATTACTCATAGGAAACGACGTCCCGACTCTGCAGGAGGTTAAGTCCTGGCTCGGGAAGTGCTTCGCTATGAAGGACCTCAGAGAGGCTTTTTATATTTTGGGAATAAGGATAGTAAGAGAAAGAAGTAAGAGACTAATAGGACTTAGTCAGAACACTTACTTAGAGAAGGTACTAAAACGTTTTAGTATGGAAAACTCGAAGAAGGGAGAATTACCGATACAAAGTAATGCCAAGTTGAGTAAGACTCAAAGTCCGAGTACCGAAGCTGAAATAGCAGAAATGAGTCGAGTACCATACGCTTCCGCAGTTGGCTCAATCATGTATGCTATGACTTGTACTCGCCCTGATGTAGCCTTTGCTTTGAGCATGGTTAGCAAATATCAAGGGAACCCTGGCAGAGCCCATTGGATTGCGGTTAAGAATATCCTTAAGTACCTTCGGAGGACAAAGGAATGGTTCTTAGTCCTCGGAGGGAGTGATGAATTGAAGGTGCGAGGGTATAGTGACGCCAGCTTTCAGACCGACAGGTACAACTACCATTCGCAGTCGGGCTGGGTCTTTACCTTAAATGGAGGAGCAGTGACTTGGAAAAGTTCCAAGCAGGAAACCGTAGCTGATTCAACGTGCGAATCAGAGTACATTGCAGCGAGTGAAGCGTCGAAGGAGGCAATATGGTTGAAGAACTTCATCGGTGATCTTGGAGTTGTACCTGCCATAAAGGAGCCCATGGAAATTTTCTGTGATAATGAAGGAGCGGCTGCCTTGACCAAGGAACCAAGGGATCATGGTAGATCTCGACATATCGACATAAAATATCACTTTATTAGACATCGTGTAGAAGAAGGACAACTTGTAGTGAAGAGGATATCATCAGAAGACAACCCAGTAGATCCGCTTACGAAGGGATTGAGTAGGGTTAAGCACTTGCAGCATGCTAGGAGTATTGGGCTGAAGGATGATATTAGCATAGATTAGATAGTAGAAGAAACATGTAATAGATAAATGTAATTAACATTTGATGATTAAATAAAGGAGTATTATTTATGAGTAATGTTACTGTCTTGTGTTAATTGTTTAACTATTGTTTCATTTTTTGCATGTTTTGACTTCCAGAATAATTGAGTTTATTAAGAATAATCGAATTATTCAAATTGTCCACAATCGTTCATATGTTGGAAGTAGATGTTAATGAAGATTGTCATGAATCGGTGTGTAGATTGTCTAAATGGTTTTAGATATAGCAAAGGGTTGTTGCAAGATTGATGAGTGCTTATGAACTGGTTTTGAGCATTGGAACAAACCCGCGCTTGCTGGAATCACCTTATGGAATATGACATAAAAGGGTGATCGCAAGACGATAATATCATATAGTCTTAAAACCTAGATATATGGTTTGTTATTTGTTAATTGGTTGTACATTGATAATGCGAAAACGCATTAGTAACTCGGTGTTATAAAACGCATTATTGTGTATAGTTGATTAATGAATAAGTAAATGCATATAAGTCGAAGTTTATCTGTTACTTTTATCCTAAGAGGGTAAAAGCGATATCTCGGCCGCTCGATGATTTGATTTGACTTATGTGCCGGGCCCGGTCAGAACTGAATTGATGTGTTCGATTAAGTTCTATGTCAAATGAATCGGAGATCGAGAAACCAAAATTCTAGACAAATTATTCCATATAATTGACAGCATGATATCTAACAGAGGACTATACGATCCATTATATAAAAGACAAGATTGATTAGATCAGAGTTTGACAGCGTCTTTGAGAGCTACGATTGCAAATTGAATTGTACTTGTGCATATAGTTACTAGACTTATCCAAGTGTGAGACTGTTGGAATAGTGTCTAAGGCTACAACTATATTAGGCAAGTATTTGATCCGATTGTGCATGGTCCTTTTGGGTTGCCTTCACCATAGCAACTTGACAGGATGATTTATTATGAGAGAATAAATATTATTAATATATTATGAGAATAATATAAGGAATAATAATCTTGTTATTTGATTAATATAAGTCATAAATTAATTAGAATTAATTTGGTGGCTTAAAGAGATTAATTAAATAAGAGGGTATAAACTGTCAATTGTTTGATAGTTACACTTTGGGCTGTAAATCCTTCTTGGATAGGATTGGACGATTTCTAGGGCTTGGGATAAGCCACAAATCGTCCAAGGGCTTATCAAGGAAAGGATTTGGATTGCTTTGAGTAAAGATTATCCAACTAGGGTTTAAGGGTGAAACCCTAGGAGCCTTACAAGTATAAATAGACCCTTGGGCCAAGGGAAATCGACACCTCTGGTAAAGCAAAGAAACCCTGGCCGATTTCTAATCCCTCTCCTCTCTCTCAAATCATCCTCTTGCTAGTTGGTGTTTGTAAGCCATTAGAGGAGTGACATTTGTGACTCTAAAGCTCCAAGAACAAGAAGATCAAACAAGTGTTTCAAGGTATACTTCTAACTTTGATTTTGTATTGTTCTTATACTCTATTAGTCATTAGAAGTCTTGGATCCAATGCATGTTTAATTAGAGAAACCTAGATCCAAGCATTAGGGTTTGCATGTGCACATAGGAATGTTCATATGGCCAAAACCCATCAGGTACTACACTTGTGGTACTTTTTCTCAAGAGCAAAAGGAATTCAAGAAACTAGTTGTTATTACTATATAGCAACAAAGGTATGTATTCTAATTTTTTTTTTTGTGTATTTTGAAATTTTAGATGCATGTCAGGGTTTTCTTTTGTGTTCATTTGTTGTATGTCTATTAGTGAAAACATAGATCCAAAATTAGTGTTGCATGCACACATATGATTGTTTGTATAAAACCAATTAGTGGTATCAGAGCCTTTGGTTGTTGTTTTCTAAAGAAAAAATTGATACAAAAGTATGAATTTCAAAAAGTAGGGTTTATGGCTAATAAACCCTAGGACTTGGGTTTTCGAAATTAGGGTTTCAAAACTGTAGTTTTCGAAATTAGTTAGGGTTCTTGAACCTTTTCCTTTGGCATCAAATTTTCGATCTTAGGGTTGTGTAACCCTAGGGTTTTCGAAAATGCCTTCCTCCCCAAGATTAAATTCCAAAATTTAGGGATTAGGATAATGCCATCTTTTGTAATTATCTTATTAATTGTTAAATGGATAATTAAAGATTTTGAAATATCTTTTCCCAAAATTTCAAAATCTAGGGGATAAAGGGATTAGGTTAAATTAATTGTTTAATTTAATGGATAATCCTTTAAGATTTAATAATTTAAATTAGTTGTTTAATTTTTGATAATTATTAAATCTTTAATATTTAAGATTTTAAAATTAAAAAGTATTAATTTTTCGAAAATTTTAAATATGATTAATACCCTAGTATTTTGAAATGTTTAAAATACACTCTTATACTATTATATTATTAAAAGCTTAATACTTATATATATATATATATATATATATATATATATATATATATATATATATATGTATGTATGTATGTATGTATAAGATGAGTCAGTCTTACTGTTAGTAGACCTCATTCACGAAGCTAGTCTATAAATAGGGTATAAGGAAATTTCCTATAAAATGGCGATTGAATGGATGTCCACTCTCACCCACCGCTTCCTTGACTAGTGGAGGGTTGTTAGCCAAATGGGTAGGATAGGACATTAATTCTCATTAATAAGTATAATGATAATTATAAAAGTAACTAAATGTTTTTCATAAATTTCTAATCTTAGTTACTTTAGGAAAAATGTGAAAATGGTGTTATTCCATGAAATTGCACTTTGCTCCTTGCCAAGTCGTTAGTGGAGCCTGTGTGGTTAATCGACACACTAATTTGGACTAAAAAGAGTGGCAAAGGGTAGCTCGAGAATTATCATAGATCAATGGAGCGTGTGTGGCTAACCGAAACGTTGATTAGGTGGTAAATGACATCGAGAGTACCACACATATTTGCATGGTTATTCACACCTTTTTTGTGATCCTTGGTATCCCAGTCACAAACTTGAGGGGCATAATCGAGATTAAAAATGCCATTGAAAAGTTCAATGAATCTCAAAGAACTAGGAATTTCATAAAACTTAATTCTTTCAAAATTTCATTTTTGGTGGTGAAATTGGTAAATCGTCATTTACCTCTCTTCAAATATTTTACAATTAGATTACGACATCCCTTTTCTGAATTGTGAATAATTGTGCTTGGGTCCTAACCTTAATATCTCATTTAGGTGTTATATTAAGGATTTTCTGTCTTCTTTTTCAGATGTCTACTTCGAACAACGCTTCAAACTCAAACTCTTCTGGCTCTTTCTCCCTTATGATGTGACAACCCAAAGTTTATTCCGTCACATTACCCCGTTTCCGTTAACGGAATATTCCACGTTATAAAAGTTCCGTTAATTTGAGGTCGTAAAATAAATAAATGTTTTATTTATTTATAATCTGTGTCGTTATTCGTCGTAATAAGATAAAGAAAAGCATGTAAATTACATTTCCATTTTAATTTGGAAAAAGTTAAATTTTATTACGACCACTAAATCGGGTGCGACCAAAATCCCCGTGTAACGGCAGTATCGGGTAGATTCCCACTGAGCTCCAACTCCAACCCATATATAAGAGGGAATGGACTTCATTCCACCCCTTTTCACTCTCTCTCTCTCTCTCTCTCTCTATACTCTCTCTCATAAACGTCCGATTTCGTCTAAAATCCGCAACCAAACGCCTCCAAATCGTAAGTCCCCTTACTCTAGCTTGTTCTAAACATCATGGGTTGTTGTTATAGCCCAAAAATCGACCATGTGAGCTGTTAAAGAGGAGTTTACGGCCTAAGATCCTCCTTAGGCCGTAAACCTCTTAAATGAGGCCAAAATGACCCAAATTTGTCCCTTTGAGCCTAGGAACCAATTAAGGATTTAGCCTAGGAGTGTTTGAAGCATAAAACAACAACTTTTGGGACTTAAAAGAGGGTTTACGGCCCAAGCACATGCTTAGGCCGTAAACACCCTCTAAACTTGTAAAATCAAGTTGCAAACACTCCCAAACCACCCTTAGGCTTAATACATAAATTAGGGACTTGTTATTTTGGGTTTGGAACAATTAAACACTAAGAAATGAGGGGTAAAAAGGAGTTTACGGCCCAAGCACATGCCTAGGCCGTAAACACCTCCAAACCATGTCAAATGGTAGTTTTAATCCCCCCAAATGGCCTTATACTTCATTATAAATTACTAGGATTGAAATAAGGGCCTTAAACTTCCATAAAATCAAGAAGGTAGGAGTTCACGGCCGTGAACTCCCATAGAGGTGGTTCATGGGCCGTAAACTCCCATTAGGTGCCCAAATGGTGCCCAAACTCCTTCATTTGACTTGGAAAAATACATAGGATTTATTCTCAATCACTTAAGCCCTTAAAACACCCAAGGTATATGTCCATGGGAGCTTACGGCCGTAAACTCCCTTGGTTAGGGCCGTAAACTCCCATTTGGTCCCTTTAAAAGTCTTAAATCCACTCATACATTTTAGATTTGGACCTAGCAAAATTCCACGATCGAGATAAAGCCTTTAAACATCCTAGAACACCCTCACCATGAGTTTACGGCTATAAAATCATGGGGAGTTGTCCCAGGGACGTAAACACCATATGGAGAGTTTACTCTTGGAGAGTAAACTCCATTCCTAAGCCATTCACACCCTTGAATGTTACCCGGGACACCCCAAACACTTAACCAAAGTGTTTTCTGCTCCTTAGAGTGCGTATACTTGTTTAGTTAGTATTAAATGTACTAATTGTATGTGAACATATGTTATCATATGTTAAATAGGTCACTAAGTGTGTCCAAGTCTTTACTTGACACCGAGCACCCAACCGGCGCCTTCGTCGGATCCACTTACACCAGGTGAGTTCATACCCCTGAATGAACCTTTTTAAATGTTGTTACATGTTTTATAGGGGGGAATACAAGTTAAACATGCCAATTATCATATCAATCACATGTGATTGATAACCCGCATGCACAAGGATTTACCACACTGTAAACTGTTTTACCAAGTAGGATACTATAAATGGTTTTCCAAAAGGTTTTCACTTGTTCAAAACTCTTACTTATACTGTTTTATCAAAGTTCATTTTAAACTGGTTTATGAAAAGTTTCCAAATAATTTCTAAAGGTTTTCAAACTTATTTTACCAAAGAACACCAAGTTGTGATTTTCTCAAGTATAAAGGTTTTCTTCCATGTTTTGATACTCCCTTTTAGTTTAAACTCCTACTTGATAACGCTTTCACTTCGTGATGCGTTTATACTTGTTATTGCCTCTATTTCGCTTATACTTGTAGTCGCTTATGCCTATTAGACGCTCTGACTTCACTTGTTGTCGCTTCTACTTCGTGATACACTTATATTTGGTAACGGTTATACTTCACAATTCGGATATTCCACACTATATGTTTATACATCACGATTCGGTTATTCCATACTGTACGTTTATACATCACGATTCGGTTATTTCACACTGTACGTTTATACATCATGATTCGGTTATACTTCACGCTAGGTTTCCACTTGTTACACACTCAGACGTAGTTAGGTGTATGCCTGTGCTTGAATAGGTGCATATAAATAATGATTGAAGGACTTAGGATGGCTTGTCCGCCCTATTTCCTTTTCTTCATTGAGATGTGGTCTGGTGGGATCGGATGTCCGTCCGAAGGTCGTTTGATTCATTAGTTATATATTTTGTGTGCAAGCATAGATATATAGGTTTACATTAGTCAGTTCAGTTATGAGTCTCTACCTGTAGTTCAACACTTATATTGGAAACCCACTACCTACTATTTGGGATGCATCTTCGGGACACGGCCTTCTCCGTCATCTAGTTGGTAACCAGAGTCTCCTGTAGGGAGAGCGGACATTGTGTGTATAGATCTATACGGGATTGACACCCCCACACCCTGACTGCTAGCTACAGTCCACAGCCTACCAAGTCAAGGGGTGACAAATGTCATATTTTATATTGACGCTTGTAGTGCGTCAGGTACTCTAGTGTCTGTTAGTATGGTTATGAGTATCCCAGGTTACCTTATAATTCATGGCCTTAAGGTAACTGTATTTCACCAACAATTTACACTGTATGCTGGAAACCCACTCTCATAGTCACACTGTTTTTTTAGACCTTGCTAGCTGTATCTTTCATTTGATACTGTCTGCGGTCTGTATTCTCTGTTTTAGACCTTACTAGTTGTATCTTTCATTTGATACTGTCTGGGGTCTATATCCTCTGTTTTTAGACCTTGCTAGCCGTACCTTTCATTTGGTACCGTCTGGGGTTTGTGTCTCTCTTTGTTAGACTGAGTCAGGCGTGTCGTTTGTCCGATACTCTCCTGGAGTCTATGATTCTTTTTCCTTAGTTAGTAGTCTTCAATGCTGAGGCATATGTTATTTTACCTGATTTCTCTTGCTTTCTTTAATAATCAAATTTTGTATTTTGATAATGATAGCGATTAAGAGAAAACTACTTTTTACCACATAACTCCGTCCAGTCTTGGTAGAAGACTGCATTTATTAAAGAAAATATAGGATTTTCTGGAAAAGACTCTAATTTATTAGATACTCTAAAACTACCACTTTTATTAAAGTTATTTGAATAAAATGACACTAAATACTTATGAACTCACCAGCATTTTTAAAAATGCTGATACTCGCTTTTCAAATAACTTGTATTCTCAGGACAACATTAGACAGGTACATCCCCAGAGCTTCTGACGAAGACAGTTTAGTACCAAGCTGCACCTATATTATTTACTTGTATTACTTTGATATATTGTAATGTAAACCATGTAAAACTATTACTATTAATGCAATGTTTTGTTGTACTTTGATTACTATAATGCATGTGTTGTGATACTTGACATGACGTCGTCCACCTCAAAACGTTTCCGCCGTTCCGGTTTTGGGGTGTGACAGATTGGTATCAGGGCATTGTTTATAGTGAGCTAAGTATATCAAATCATAAAAGATATACAACCTATAAATACAAAGGGATAAAACACTCTGACCAAGAATTATACTTTAAAATATAACCATATTTTACCAAAGTATAAGAACGTCCAGAATATAAACACTCGAACACAAGTATCACAAGAAGAATGATAATAAAAGTCTTCGGATGTTGAGCATTGCCATCAAACCTGGGCAGTTATGTAATCGTAAGCTGGAATAAATGTAACCTGATCAACTACATTTATTCGAGATGCGATGAACATGTGCTTGGGAGTGATAGTGGTGTGCAACAGGTCTGAAACTTACCAACTAGGAATGCTAGAGCCAAATACAAAGTTAAAATACTATAGGAGTATTTTGGAACGCTAAAAGATTCACACTAATCCCAGAACCATATTCAGAAGATAAGAACCAAACAAGAAATTAAAATACCATAGGGGTATTTTAGGATCCATAACTAACCTTGTGTGAAGAACTAAAAATATCCTTATTGATATACCTACAATTACAGAGAGTGTACTCCCAAGGTTATATATAATAAGGATCCCATAGGCTAAGAATGTGTGGTTTCGCTCTACTTCCTTTTCCTCGTTGGGATGTGGATATAGAGTAGTATCACATATTCGAAGGCCTATCAGATCTAAGCTATATATGATTTGTATACCCTCTGTAATCGTAGCAGGACTCGATATGGATCATCCAGTGAAATGTTAATAATCTCTTAGGATTCTTTAGACATTTCCATTCTCGCACGAACCCTGTAGACAACCCTATCCACTTCAGTGCTTGACAGAAGAGTTGATGCAGACCCAGAAGAGGTTTATTGAGAAGAGTTCCTGTTCGGAAATAAATGAACTGGGTTGAGACTATTGAATTCACCAAGTGCCTATATCTTTTTAGGGACATCGGTGAGAAATTCGCCTAAACTTTCGAAATTTCCAGTCATCCATCATGAAGTGATGACACCCGGAGTCGGATTCGGGAGTAAGGTGGAGTAGAAATTCAATGTGTCTTCATGAGAAAAGAACCCCAGGTAACTACTCGAAGGAAACCAACGCCGATTCCAATCAAAGATACGAGGCAGACAGAGGGAGCCAGTACATGGAACCCAAGAAGTGTCCTACCCTCATGTTCGTCATGCTAATACACCCTTAAAATAATACAATTTAGTGAGTTAGTGGTTACACTACTCACATTATGTGTTAGGTAAATCATCGTTTCCCGTTGCCAGTCACACGATTAGAGCGGATCCCCGCACCTCTATTGAGAATATTTAGCCATAAGCCTTCATGAGCCTCTCTTTCCACGGTTTCATTCCGAACTGTTCTCAAATCTTTCCAGACCAGAAAGTGAAACCTTTCCCAATATAAAGGTGACGTAGTAGGAACGAATCACATCTTATGGCCTTTCTCCGATACTCACATTCCTACCTTGATTTCCAGGACTACATCATAGGGATGTAGGTCGACACTCAGACAACCAGTACCAGAGGCACATGAAAAATTTACACCTAATACAGTTAGGACATATATGTCCAGGGCTAGCTATCGTCTCTCATTATCTCGTATTCCTTTCCGTGTAGGAAAACCATGCCACCAAAGAAGCGTAACCAGTCCGCAAGCAAGAAACCTACTCTCTTATTCGATGAAGCTACTTTCCAAGCTGCAGTCTCGGCAGCCGTAGCAGCTGTCATGGCTCACCTGAATGCTAACAAAGCCAATGTTAGAAAGGGCCCTATCGGAAATTTCGATCCTAGCAATGGACAGCAGCAACCAACCCCTGCATACACAACCACTCAAGAACCTCAACCAAATCCACTGAAGAGAAGACTCAAGATCGAGGAGGGAGGTACCTCGGCTCAAGGACCTTCCGAAGGGCAACGAGCTGAGACAGTCAATACCCCTGTCAATCCTTCCCTCCTGACTTCAAGAAGACCATACCTAGGAAACCTTCCCCACTGCGGAAAGTGTAGCTACCATCATCATGGTATATGCCGGGAACTCTTATGTGCTAGGTGCAACATGAAGGGGCATACTGCTCGCGTGTGCAGAACCCCGGTGGAGCGTATTGCATCAATCACCAATGTGACGACCGATCCAGTTTGTCGTCTATGTGGTGAGATTGGACACTTCAAAAGATACTGCCCAACTAAAGGAAACAACAAAGACACAGGAGGAGCCTAACTCTATTGCTTAGGGAGAAGCATCAAGGAACCTGGTGGAAATTTTGGTACGTCTATCAATCTCAGATAACTAATCAAAAACATTAAAAGACTAATTCAAATGTATATATCTTCCCCATTAAGGTGAAAGTCGCAACACTGTTATAAAATTTAAAATTCATCAGGTAAAACTATAATGACTAAACGTATACGTTACGTCCATGTATAGTTAAGATGGATAGACCTAGAGTGAGTGAATGCCGCCTCATTTCCTGTTCCTCGTTTGGTTGTGGATTTAGGGCGGAGTCGCTCAGTCAACAGTCCTCCCCACCTTAACTATACATGACTAGTATATGTAGGCGATTATAGAAATGCCTTGTGAGAATCCATTCATGAAAAGGTACTCTACTCAGGAACACTTAGGACTCTCTATAAGTTCCGTGTCGATTCTATCGGTCCAAGTATCTGCGGCAGTGATACACAGGACGAAACCCGTGACGCCTAGAACATGTGTGCCTGTTCGGCGCATGACTCTATCGATCCTCATTTTGTATCATGTCGAGGTATGCCAACTTCGACGACTCTATCGATCATGGTTTGACGTAGTGCAACCATGTGTACATCCCTAGTGCTGTGTAAAAAGAACTTTCTCTGTAGCCATGTCGACAAATAAAGGTTCTTCCGAACCTAAAACATAACACAAATGATTAAACCTAATGCGACCCGTCATTCGTCCCTCTTATCTCAAACCTTCCGAAGTACCCAGGAGAAGGGTACCACGTGCTGTTGACCGACCCCTCTTAGTCATATGGAAACCGGAGCGAAAGACACTGCAAGATACTCCAGAAGACAATAACCATGCAAAGCATACTTCGTAGATTCACCCGAAAGACCCTTCGCACCTCGCACATCAGGTTCGTGAACCCAGAAGATAGAACTCATGGGACTGACCACTATAGCCAGGTATATGCATAAAGGTGGTATATAGTTAAGATCAAAAAGATTTAAGATGTGTGCTTCCTCCTTACTCCCTGTTCCTCGTTGGGTTGTGGGTCTAGGGTGGAGTCGCACAATTGAACATCCTTCCGACCTCAATTATATACGGCCTGCATACACCAAGTATTAGTGGTTAAGCCAAGTATGAGCTTTACCACTGATGTGCACAAAAGTACCCACTAATTTTAATATTTATAACCTAACAAACTTAGACTATCTATGCACTTATAGGCAGTGTACCTAGTCAGATTACAGTATAGCTTAGGTAAGTCGGGTGTCGATCACAGGGAATGGTGGATTAATTTATTATATTTGATTATAGGTTACAGGTTACACGAAAATAATAAAATGGTTTAATAAATCAATTAACAACTCTCGATAAACTAACAGGAAAGCAAATCTCTTCAGGTACTTTGGTTTAGATAAATTACACCTTAAAACATAGACAATTGCATACACAAATTCATTTATTCAATGTTCACCGATTCCTAAAATGATTAGATTCGCGTTCACTATAACTAATCCTTTAGCAAACAAGTCAATTCAAGCAGTGATCAGTTGATTAAACTAACATGCTTCCTAGTGTTCAGTTCGTATCAAGCAAGACTTGTAAATATAGTTAATCAATGTAGACATTTAATCAACCTCTTGTTGATGGTCATCAAACAAGGCTCACACATTAACTTACTTATTCTCAAATTAATCCTAGTTTCACATTCGTTATTTCTAGGCTTATAATCTCGATGGTCATCAAAAATCATAAGAGACAAGCAAATCAAGCAGATGTTCAAGCAACTCAATTCACTTAACAATGAACAGAAAATAATCATCATTAACACATGAGGATCTTTTAACAAGCTTGGCAAGATAAATTAAACACAAATAAACTATTTAATATAGCAATTAGTCTAATAATCAAAGCTTCATTCAATCATAAACACAAAGTAAAACGTTTTTACACCTAAATCAGAAACTAAATACAGAAAAGTACCACCATAGAATGCTAAACATGGTCACGTCAGCAAACCATATGATAATCAACATGTATCCGCTCTCCAATCCTTCCGATCTCCGCTTCCGTTAGCTTAACGGCCTTCCGGCCGCCTTCTAGACCCTCAAAACGGCTTAACAGAAGTTAATTGTCGACTAAATTAGGTTAGAAGTCGAATCCTCCTCTCTGGTTAGCTATAAATCGACATTTATAATCTTTATGGCCGACCTAAGTACGCTGGGCGTACTTAGAATTACGTAGCGCGTACTCAAGATAATCACGCGATCAAGTTTATCCGGTGCAAAGGTGTACGCGGCGCGTACTATTTCCTTACGCGGGGTGTACTCGCTTTTTCAGCAATTTTGATTTCTTTTAGCTTCTAAGCCCGGTTCCCGATTCAGTCTTTTCTTTTGTGCTTCATCGACAACAATTAGCTGCAAAACATAATTCAAAGTATTATGAGTACTTTTTAGTTCTAAAATAGAATAAATAAGGCCAAAATACTAAGATAAAGTGTATAAAAATATATATAAAAATACACATATCAAAATACCCCACACTTAGCCTTTGCTTGCCCCCAAGCAAATTTACTTTTATTTTACCAATATTGCACTAAACAATCCATTTAAAACTCAGCCATTATGCCAAGACCTCAACGCGTACATTTGTGTCTAATATTTTCCTAAAGTACCCCCCCATATTTTAAATACTCACAATCATCATAAACACTCGCCCACTTTTTCCGAACAATGCTCATTTTATGCAACCCTCCGGATCCATCCGCAGAAAACCTCCTAACCTCAAGGTATTTTTAGTCGAGCAACCTAAGCATACATAATCTAGAATTACAATTTTCCGATACCACTATGGAGCTTTATTTGAATTCTTCATTTCTTTGGCAATTTGATCTTTGATTTCTTTGAATTCAACGCCTTATTTGAATTGATTTCTGGTATCTTCAACTTTTTGAATTTCTTCAGAATTTTGATCTTTTGATCTTTACTTTATTTGCTCCAAAATTCTTCAAACTTTTTTCGTAATTCTTTTTTTTTTTTTTTTTTCATGTAACTCACTTTTTTTTTTCACTCAAAACCCTACATGCTTAAGCAGAGGCGCTCAACCTCAACCTTTATTGGTTAATGATAATAATTTTCCTGGATACATTTCAGGTTTAGGCTGCTAAACATATTGCATCCCTCAAACCAAGCGGGGTTGTGTTTTTGTTCCATGATTTCACTAAAATAAGGGAGGCCACAAATGCACTAGAACGTATATTGGATCAACTAAACATTTGAGTTCTCATCGGATCATCTCATACAATATTAGCAAAATTTAAATTATCACTAGATTTTCTATTATTAAACTATTATTTCAAGTTTTAAAATTTTTAAATTTCCAAAATTCTAGCAATTTCATTTTTTTCTCTTAATTTTAATTTACTTTTACCGATCCCCTACCCCACACTTATTTCATACAATGCCCTCATTGTATGCTAAAACGAATTAAGAACATAAAAAAAGAGAAAAAGGAACAGACTCCCCTGGGTAGTTGTGGCGAGATCGAATGGGGCTGCTACAAGTTGCTTCAAATTTTGCCGAAAGACTGAAAACTGGAACTGCTGCCTCTGAATTTGCCGAAAAATAAAATCAAGACCGCCATCTTTAAAAATGTGGTGCAAAATATTGCAAATAAATGCAAAGTATAGTAACCATGACGTGGGAAAGTGTCGACCACGTCGTCTCGTCAAGAATGACATCCTCTACTCGCGATGAAAAATCCCCCATGACATAGGAAAGCGTCTACCATGTCGTGGCAACCGGGACGATACTTCTTCCGCGCGTCGAAATAAAACTCTATAGTATGGGAACTGCTCATCCATATCATAAGAGTCAAAATATCGTAACAATGCCAATCTTCAAAACGATCGCTCACGAAATAAATATGCACCCCACACTTATGACAAATCGTGGGTCTCGACTATAATCTTCAACTCTCATACCGCTCTCTCAGTCGGACCTAGCTGCTGAACTTACTGCCAGCTTCCTAAGGGCGAAAATTCTGCAGAAATCTAAGCAACCAAAGAGCATCAACATGGAAAACAAACTAAATCAAACTAAATCAAAGTTTAATTACATACCAAATACTAAAAACTAAACTAAACTAAAAATAACACAAAACAAATAAAACAAAAAAAAAAAAAGGATCACTCGTCATCTCCATCATCATGTGGCTGTGTCCCAGAAGTACCGGCCCCATCAAATCGTGACTGGAATGGTGGTGGAAAGGGAACCGAATACTGAAACCCCTGATGGGCAAAGAATGCGTTCAACGCATTCCCATACCACCGCTGTTGCATGTCCACATGTGCAACATACTCGCTAAGACGATCAATGCCCTGAGCCAGATAGCGCATATCAATCTCCCGCTCAGGTCCCTGCTGCGCTCCCCGAGGAGCAGGTCGACACCGCTGGACCCGTCTCGGCTGTGGCTCGGCAGCACCCTCCTCATCTGCCACATCATCTGCTCGAACCCTCAAAACACCATCACCACCCCACTCTAATACGCGCATCGACTCCAATAGCTGAAGACTCATCGGCCTCATGTCATGAAACACCATCGATCTCGTGATCTCACGTGTCATCATCTGGTATGATCGAGCTAACCGTGTGATAAAATGCCCTCCGCATACCGGGCTATCTCCCCGAAGTCCCCTGGCCCTCCGTCCCAAGTATGCAGCTAAAACAACTGGAAGGTTCAGGTGCCTCCCTGGAGTAACTAGTGCCCATAGGAAATACAGGTCTGTCGAAGGCACTCTCTCACTATTCTTGTGATGCGTGAGAGACATAGAAATCAACCGGTGCAACATTCGGTATGTAGTGGACCGAATCATCCCCCCTCGAGCGGTAGATGGTGTATACACTCCTCCTGTAATCTCGGCCCAAAAGGTGTTCTCGTTATAGTTCGCTGGCCGTTCCGTAAGACAGTCAGCAAGGAATGCCAGGAAGTGGACACTCCTCGTCTCGTCGGCTGTGTAAATACCCACCCGAGTAGCAAGCTCTATCACGCTGCATTCCCGGCTCACTCCTCCCAGTCTGAAAGCAAAGGCTGTCCTGTCATCGAGTGCCTTCCTAGGATCATAGGAAACTATAGCGTAGAACTCCAGCAAAAACTCCCGATACACAGGCTCCTGGATCCTGAACAAACGCGCCCATCCCTGACACACAAACAATTCCACACCACTTGCGTCCGAGTGTGTATATTGCAAAAACTCCTGGATCAATGCAGCAAGTCCAGTCCTGGTAGCCAACTCCCAATCAAATGAGGGTGCAATGTCAATCTCCTTTGTGAGAAGCAAGCTCAAGTTGGTGACATAACGCGCCCGGGTAGCATCGTTCAGCGTTTGCGGAAATTGTAAAAAGCGATGATCGGTCACATCCTCGGGAGGATTGGTTCTTTGCGCCCTTCGAGCCATAATCTGCACACATTAACACAAAACACAAAACCAAACCAAATATCACAGCATTAATAGATTTTTAAACCAAAAAAATGGAGCTGCATAAGGGCTGTACGCTGGGCGTACGTCCAGCATACGCTGGGCGTACGTCCAGATGCACGAATCTGTGTTGGTTCCTTTTACTTGTGCAAAAATCATAACCCACATTCAAACAAACACAGCAGGGCATGCAAAGTGTTAACATTTCGTGGTCCAAATGTAGTATGAACAAAAATCGGGACCTCCCTTGTTGGATTAATGTCTAAGTCCATAACTATATTTGGTATATACTTGACCCGACCCGGCATGGTCCATTTGGGTTGCACTTCACCGACACAATTTATATGGATAATCTTTTGAGAATAGTATGTTTATGATTAATATTAATATGTTATAAGTTCTAATATATTAATATGGAATCATATTATTTAATTAGTATTGATCAAGAATTAATTTATAATTAATTAAGTGATCAAAAGGAACTAATTAAATATGGACTCTTATATATATGGAATGGGCCAAGTTCATTTAGGTTGGGCTAAGCTTTCATGGATAGTCCATGGAGTGTTTAACCCATGGATCCTAGGAAATGAAGAGTCATGGGTATTAGGGTTTAACCCTAATCCTCCATACTATATAAAGATGTCTTTGGTTGGTGAAATTGGCACTAGTGTGGATACACTAAAGAAGGGCTAGCCAATTTCACTAGAGAGAACCAAGTAATCATATTCTCTAAAGTATTCCAAGGTGTCTTGGTGATTTGTGATTCCACTTGAGGCTTCCACACTATTGGGGCTAATCTCTTAAAGCTTGAAGACATCAAGCTACATCAAGAGGTATGTATTCTATCTTGTTACATTCATAGTTTTTGTATGCTAGATTAGGATAATACCTTGGATGTTCTTATTTGCATGTATAATAGAGAAAACATAGATCCAAGGTATTTAGGGTTGCATGTACACTTAGGAAGTGTTAGAATGCTAAAAACCCAACAGTGGTATCAGAGCCACGGGTTGTTTTCTGTTATATTGATGCAAATATTTTATTTTCAAAGTTGAAAAAAAACATGAAGTTTGTCAAATTTTAAGATAATTACTTGTTCTTGTGAAAAACTAATTATTTGTAAAATTTGAATAATTTGCTTTATGAGTTGAATTAGGTCAAATTTAATAAAAGATAAAATAATATGATTATTTTATTAGTTTTAAAAGTTTGATCTAAAGAGTTTTATTTTTTGAAACCTCCATAAGTTATGGATATGAAAAGGTTTTTAAAAAAAAAATTGATTCAAAGTTTTTTTGGAGTTACAAAAGTTGGTGTTAATCCAAATTAATCTAAGAATTGATTCTAAAATGTGTTTTTGTAACTTGTCCTCAAGTTATATGAAAAGTCACATTTAAGAATCATAAAATTCATAAAAATTGGCAAAGGTTACAAAAATGAAGAGTCTAGTTCTAATTAAATGGTTTTATGACTCCATAACTTGTCCTCAAGTTATGGAGGACCAAGAGTCTCTTCATTTAATAAAATAAAATAAAATAAAAAAAAGGTGTAACCTTAATTAATTCCATAAGTTATAAAATAAAGAAAAGTTAATTCTTTTATTAGTTTAAAGTCTTCCATAACTTGTCCTCAAGTTATGGAACTTGAAGAGTTTTTGGATTAAAACTACTTTAAACACATAAGTTATGGAATTAATTAGTTTTGAATAGTTTCAAAACTTGCCATCAAGTTTTGGAATTTGTAAAGTTTTCACTTATGAATACTTTAATTCCAAGTTAGCCCTTAGAATTTTAAAAGTTAAAATTCAACCCTTATACTTTATAATATTATAAGTTAATAATATATATATGTATAAGAGTAAAGTCAGTCTTACCGCTAGTACGCCTCATTCACGAAGCCGGTCTATAAGGTGGGTATAAGGTTGTTGCCTATAAAATGGCAACTTAATGGGTGTCCACTCTCACCCACCGCTTGCTTGACTGGTGGAGGGTCGTTAGCCGAACGGGTTTGACAGGACTAGAATTCTCCCTTCATTAAAAGTATTAATGAAAAATACTAAGTAACTAAACTCTTAATAATACCCAATCTTAGTTACTTAGGAAAAATGTGAATAAGGTGCTAATCCATGAAATTACACTTTACACTTTGTCTAAGTCGTTAGTGGAGCGTGTGTGGTTAACCGGCACACTAACTTGGACTTAACAAGGTAGGTAAAGGGTGACTTAATATTTATCATAGTATCGATGGAGCGTGTGTGGTTAACCGGCACATCGATTGAGGGGTAATTTATTAAGGGTACCAAGTGATTTGCATGGTTACTTCACACCTTGTTTTGTGATCCTCGGCATCCCAGTCACAAAACCTGAAGGGCACACTCGAGATTGAAACATGCCTTTGAAAAGTTCAATGAATCTCAAAGATCTAGGAGTTTCAAAACCAATTAAAACCTAATAATTCATTTCATTTATCTTGGTGGAAATTGGTGAATCGTCATTCACCTACCTTCAAATATTTTATAGCTTGGATTACGGCATACCTCTTCTAAGTTATAAAATAGTTTGTTGGGTCCTAGCCTTAATATTTCATATTGGGTGTCATATTAAGGACTTTAAATCAACTATCTTGAATATCTCCCAAAAGATGTCTGTAATAGACACCAATGATCTTCCCAAATCTAGTGAAACAAGGTTTCCTAATGAAGATGATGTCCCTTGGAAATCATACTTCTTTCTCCTCCTCCAACTATTCTCCCTAACCCACAAGTTCTTGAAAAGTTTAAGGTCACTCAAGCCCTATTGGCAAGGCAAGGTCTAGGTGTGATCACATCTTGGAGATGTAAGTCACATATTGACAAGCAGGGAGAGTTGGGTGTCAAAGTCTTGAGAAAGTTGGTGGTTAAATCACTTTCTAGGTCATATAGTGAGTTCCTTTGGGACACCTATGAAACAGACTATGACAGGACCCTTAATGATCTTATCTATTTGTTAAGATCAACTTCCTTAAAACTTGATGGACATTGACAATAGTGACACAGGAAATCCCGGAAAGCTTTCTCTTCCCAATGGAAAGGGATCGGCCATAGTCAACTCGGTTGACCAAATGGTAAAAAGAAAAGCTAAGTCTGTGATAGTCTCGTGTATCATTATCAAAGGGTCCATATGTTTATATTGCCAAAGGAAGGGACATTGGTTGCGAAGCTGCCAAAATTTACCTAAGGTTGTTAAAGTCAATAAGTTTGACTCTACTTCAGGTAAAGACCACTATCTAACTCTGTTAAGTTTCTATTCTGAGATTCCTGATACATGATGTGACTGGGTCACATGGTGATGTTTTAAGAATCAAAGGAAAATTGAAGATACTTAAAGAAAGAATATGCTGAATCTGATCGCGTAGATGGTTTTCTATCGCGTAGTTTGAAGATCGGATTCTTGAGCTACTTCTTAGGAGTTATGAGATATTGCTTAGGAATAGATAACAACAAGTTTTCATATGGATTGTAAGGATAAGTTTTTCCGCAAAGTTTTAAAATAAAAGAAAATTTTTTGGATTTTATTTATTTTAAAATATCCTTACAATGGCATTTGGAAAGAAAATTGTTGCTTATAAGATTCCATTAACAGCAAGAGTGGAAACATGAAATTGATTCTTTCATTTGTGGTAATGTCTAAATTTACCAAATAAGGAAAGATTCTCATCACCCAAGTTTCAAGTGGACCGGAACTTGGAATCATGCAAGCTGTATAGCATGATGAATGAGAACTTCCAAGTTTTGGAAAATTAAGACTAATTACTTGATCACATGGATGTGTGAGTCAAGTAATGGACTAAGGGATCGAGTACATAGTCTTGTGCACTGATTAAGTCCACCACAAAAGATCGATAAGAAGAATCAAATTAGGCAGAAGGATAAAAGTTTCTCAAATCTGAAAAGATGGGAGAGTACTTTAGTATCAGTTTTGTGATCATCTTAATGATTAAGAAACCATATCACAATTAGTTCTCTAAGGAAATCTTAGTGCGTTCTTATGACTAAGAAGAGGAACTTGAATTGTTGAAGTGGTTAAATCAAGAAGATGAGTCATACTTCGTTCCAATACAAGTCTTAGAGTCATACTCCAAGATTGTAACTTGAGTGACATGTCTCAAAAGAAGGTTTAAAACACTTGTCAAATGTAAGAGTAAAAGTTTTTCTACTCTTGTACATTTGAAATTGGTAAGCTGTGATGTTTTGGATAAAACAAAGACCAACTTAGGCCAATTGTGTGAAGTGTTTCTCTTGATTAGAATCCACACTATCTCTTGGATATTTGACAAGGGAGTCTTATAGGTCAAGAGGACAGTGGGAGTCTTAAAGGTCTTGAAAGTCTCAAGAACTAATCAAGAGTAAAACCTGAAGTTCTTCACTAGCACACGACTTGAGGTTTATAACCTATCATGTTGACATATTCTGTGCCCATTCCAGTTAAAGTTGGTTTTGCATTTGAGTTCTTAGAGTTCTCAATTTGTTGCACAACAACTTGGAAGCAATGGCAGGCCCTTGAGCTGCCAGGTGGCAAGAAGTTAAGATTGAGTTCAATCCATATGAGTTTGGATTTGTCATTATCCTTGTTTTGTGACTATGGTTTTGACAATTCACATGGATAAGAACACATACGCCATTAAATCTAAGTGTCATAAGGTTTCTCTCTGATTCATGAAAATGATGGTGAGGAAACACTTTCACTAAGTAGATTTTAGCTAGATAGCAATTGTGATATTTGCATTCTCAAAGTCGTTAGTGGAGCGCGTGTGGTTAACCGGCACACTAATTTGGACTTGTGAGAAGTGGCAAAAAGGTCTAAACATTATGATTACGGCATCCCTCTTCATAATTGTTTAGATACACAAGTGTGCTATCTAAGGGAAGGTGTATGATTTTGATACAGCTTTATCAAAACAATCTAGCATCAGAAATCTGAACTTTGGTAAGAAAGTCAATGAAGTATTGATTTCTAGAAGTCCAGCTGATTTCTGAGTACATGTCAAAGCTAGTGGGAGCATAAGTGTTATGCTAATAATCATCATGTTAGTGGGAGCATGATAATTATGATAAGTATTGCAAGTTAGCAATGTTAATTATAGAAAACAAAAGTTTCAATTGGGAAAGAGTTGTTTTGCTATAATTAAGGGAGAGGAAATTATACTTCATATCAAATCTATAAGGTTTAGATTTGAGGTTTTAATCATTTAGTCAAGGAAATATATGAATTTCATGTTGGAATGGCTCAACATAAGGAAATTATGTATATGAGTCCATTATTTGCGTTCTAAAATTCGATTATGATTACGGCATCCCTTTTCATAGTCTGAATTATGAGAACTTGGCAAATTGAAATGGAAATGTTATAGCAAAAGACTGGTTTAGTCTTTATGTGAGACATCATGAATCGTGTCCCATATGCTTCGGATATAGGATCGATTACATGTGCTATAATCATCCGTTCTAAATTTTTCCAAATGCCTAGGGCATTAAGAAGGGAAAAGGTTTAGAACTGGATATGACTAAAAGGATTAAACAATTGTCGAGGACAATCTAAGGTTTACCAAAGATTGGTTGCTCAAGGACAGTTGGAAGTATAGTGATAATTCTGGAAGGACCATATTGACATAGTCTGTAAGGAGGCATCTCCTGTTCAGAAGTGATAAGTCAGAATGGAATCTGGAAATGTTTCAAAGTTAGAAATTTCAATCTGTGTAAGATTAAGGAAACTTAATGCAAGAAGGATATTTCCAAGGAGTTGATCCCCTTTGGAATACTCTGTAATGATTGTTGCCAAGTCTTTGTGACTTTGTGCATAATCGTTACAAGAGGATCAATGCATATAAGTTTAGAATCTAACAGATTTCTGTAAATGGCATGAATTTGGAATTCTTGCATTTGCAGTAAGGATTTGGGAGTGTGAAAAGAGAATCATTGAAGTTATGTTCAATTGATCTAGTTCACAAAGTAAAGATCATAGACAAACATAGTATGCATACTTGGTGTGTGGCATGACTAGTGTTTAAGAAAACATAGTGTACATGCTTGGAGCATGGGACAACTATTGTTTTAAATTCAAGAATAAAGTTGATAGCTGAAACAGTATACAATGAATAATGTGTAATCATATGGTGATAAATAAAAGGTGTTTTATTTATGTTCAAAGATTTGATACCATATTGGATTCAATTATTATTGTGTTTCACTTTGCATGTTTTGACTTCCCGAATAAACTAGGTTATTCTTCCGGAATGACTAAGTTATTCAAACATCCACAGTCAGTTATATGTTGGAAGTAGATATGAATTAAGACTGTCATGGGTTGGCTTGTAGAGGTCTAAGGTGTTGGACAAAGGGCTACAACACTCATGAGTGCTCATAAGTTCTGAGTATTGGATTCAACCCGCGCTCATTGGAATCACTTCATGGATTTTATCACGAGTGATCATGAGACGATAATATCTTATATTCTTCAAACCTAGAGATATGAGTTGTTACTATGAGTTGATAGTACATTGATTGCACGAAACCGCATTTGGTAACTCGGTGCTATAAAACGTGCTTTTGTGTATGATTCAACAAGTAGTAGAACAAGCCATATGAGTCGAAGTTTATCCATTCCTTTTACCTTCAGGATAAAAGCGATATCTGTGGGCCCCTCGATGATTTGATGATGACAAATGGAAGTGCTCGGCCGAGCCAGGACTGATTTGATTTGTTCAATTAGTCAGTCGTCATAAATCGCAAATCGGGAAACAACAAATGGACAGAGAGAATGATTATAATCCATGTCTCAGTCCATATGATATCTAGAATGGAGGAATATATGATCCCTTATCTAATGGACAAGTCACTGACAAAGGTCAGAGTTCATCTACAAGGTCAGAGTACGATAGAAGCTTTTGAGAGCTACGATTGCCAGTTAGGTTTGAAGTCATACACAATAATAGTTTTAGACTTATCCAAGTGGGAGACTGTTGGATTAATGTCTAAGTCCATAACTATATTTGGTATATACTTGACCCGACCCGGCATGGTCCATTTGGGTTGCACTTCACCGACACAATTTATATGGATAATCTTTTGAGAATAGTATGTTTATGATTAATATTAATATGTTATAAGTTCTAATATATTAATATGGAATCATATTATTTAATTAGTATTGATCAAGAATTAATTTATAATTAATTAAGTGATCAAAAGGAACTAATTAAATATGGACTCTTATATATATGGAATGGGCCAAGTTCATTTAGGTTGGGCTAAGCTTTCATGGATAGTCCATGGAGTGTTTAACCCATGGATCCTAGGAAATGAAGAGTCATGGGTATTAGGGTTTAACCCTAATCCTCCATACTATATAAAGATGTCTTTGGTTGGTGAAATTGGCACTAGTGTGGATACACTAAAGAAGGGCTAGCCAATTTCACTAGAGAGAACCAAGTAATCATATTCTCTAAAGTATTCCAAGGTGTCTTGGTGATTTGTGATTCCACTTGAGGCTTCCACACTATTGGGGCTAATCTCTTAAAGCTTGAAGACATCAAGCTACATCAAGAGGTATGTATTCTATCTTGTTACATTCATAGTTTTTGTATGCTAGATTAGGATAATACCTTGGATGTTCTTATTTGCATGTATAATAGAGAAAACATAGATCCAAGGTATTTAGGGTTGCATGTACACTTAGGAAGTGTTAGAATGCTAAAAACCCAACATCCCTAACAATATGAATCATTCCCAGGAAACATGTATAGCGGTCAATAATCGAAGTCAGAGTCAAGAACTCGAAGTCACAGGGGTACGCTAGGCGTACGACCCCAAGCTCAAATCGATGGTGTGGGACGGAACTAAGACGAAATTAGGTTTGAGGGTTTAGTGTATTAACCAAAATCGGTCCATTCAAGCCCTAATCAACACATACAATTTCGAAATCGGCCCTAATTCGAGAAATATGTAAACCCTAGATTTCAAGCAAAAGCTAAATGCAGCTTATTTTATCGATTTAACTACAAATCAAAGCCCTTGAGTAACCGAAAAACTTACCCGTGTGTCGAATTTTACAAGAAAGGAAGCACAATCGAAAATGTTTAGGAGCTCTTGGCCGTCACAGTGCGAGTTTGAGAGAAAATTGGGAAAAGAATAAAGAAGAAGTCAAAGGGTCAAAAGATATACCTGGTCGCTGATGTACGCGGGGCGTAACACAAGGGTACGCAGGGCGTAACCCCATCCCCCTGAAATGTTCATTCGCGATTCGGGGCTCATTACGCATGGCGTAATATAACTTACGCGGGGCGTAGTTTAATTGAAAATTTCCTTTTTCTTTAATTTAACTTCCTTTTCTTTTTAATTATTTAATCTAGGGGAGTTAAAACTTATTTATTTTTTTTCCTTTTTAATTTCTTAAGCTAATGATGACTTCACGATGAGTGATAAAAAAATTGAGATGTCATAATCACTTATCTTTGTCAAGATCAAACCACAATGGTTGATCAAAAACCTTTGCACGCAAGAATTGGTTTGCGAAAACACCCGCTTTCGGGACCCGTTAGAATATTTCCCTTGTTTTCCTTGCACCTTTAACTAAAAGCGGAACAAGAAGTGACCTAACTAGTCAAGAACAGCAAGAGCTCGGTCTTCCACTTAACCACCACAATACGCCTTACTATACTACGCATCATGGATTGAGTTGGACAAATCAACAAAGTAGTAGGCTAAGCAGGTCAAGAATTCCCTAGTCGCTTTCATTCCCGAAACCCATGCCAAAAGTAAAGTCAAGCAATGTGTACAATCCCAAATTCCTGCAAAATAAAAACAAGAACCTTCCCGACAAGTGAAATGATATCATCGAAAATCAAACTAAAAATAAAAACTAACCAAAAACTAACTAAAAACAATTAACGAATAATCAAATAAAATAAATTAATGACAAGCCGTTCCGCGGCAACGGCGCCAAAAACTTGATGTGCACAAAAGTACCCACTAATTTTAATATTTATAACCTAACAAACTTAGACTATCTATGCACTTATAGGCAGTGTACCTAGTCAGATTACAGTATAGCTTAGGTAAGTCGGGTGTTGATCACAGGGAACGGTGGATTAATTTATTATATTTGATTATAGGTTACAGGTTACACGAAAATAATAAAATGGTTTAATAAATCAATTAACAACTCTCGATAAACTAACAGGAAAGCAAATCTCTTCAGGTACTTTGGTTTAGATAAATTACACCTTAAAACATAGACAATTGCATACACAAATTTATTTATTCAATGTTCACCGATTCCTAAAATGATTAGATTCGCGTTCACTATAACTAATCCTTTAGCAAACAAGTCAATTCAAACAGTGATCAGTTGATTAAACTAACATGCTTCCTAGTGTTCAGTTCGTATCAAGCAAGACTTGTAAATATAGTTAATCAATGTAGACATTTAATCAACCTCTTGTTGATGGTCATCAAACAAGGCTCACACATTAACTTACTTATTCTCAAATTAATCCTAGTTTCACATTCGTTATTTCTAGTCTTATAATCTCGATGGTCATCAAAAATCATAAGAGACAAGCAAATCAAGCAGATGTTCAAGCAACTCAATTCACTTAACAATTAACAGAAAATAATCATCATTAACACATGAGGATCTTTTAACAAGCTTGGCAAGATAAATTAAACACAAATAAACTATTTAATATAGCAATTAGTCTAATAATCAAAGCTTCATTCAATCATAAACACAAAGTAAAACGTTTTTACACCTAAATCAGAAACTAAATACAGAAAAGTACCACCATAGAATGCTAAACATGGTCACGTCAGCAAACCATATGATAATCAACATGTATCCGCTCTCCAATCCTTCCGATCTCCGCTTCCGTTAGCTTAACGGCCTTCCGGCCGCCTTCTAGACCCTCAAAACGGCTTAACAGAAGTTAATTGTCGACTAAATTAGGTTAGAAGTCGAATCCTCTTCTCTGGTTAGCTATAAATCGACATTTATAATCTTTATGGCCGACCTAAGTACGCTGGGCGTACTTAGAATTACGCAGCGCGTACTCAAGATAATCACGCGATCAAGTTTATCCGGTGCAAAGGTGTACGCGGCGCGTACTATTTCCTTACGCGGGGCATACTCGCTTTTTCAGCAATTTTGATTTCTTTTAGCTTCTAAGCCCGGTTCCCGATTCAGTCTTTTCTTTTGTGCTTCATCGACAACAATTAGCTGCAAAACATAATTCAAAGTATTATGAGTACTTTTTAGTTCTAAAATAGAATAAATAAGGCCAAAATACTAAGATAAAGTGTATAAAAATATATATATAAATACACATATCAACCACGAACCTCATAGTAAAGCCCTTCATCCTATTCCATAAAATAGGAGCTGGAGTCAAGAGAACCACTACGGGTTGAGCTACTATAATGACCACAAATCCGAAATTTGTGGTCATACCGGTTAAGCCCACATAGTAACTAACACCCTCAGTTAGTAAAGAGATTAAGTTCCGAGTTATGGAACCCTATACTCACTATATTTGACCTAGACCGAGAAAACTCAGAACCTTCGGAAGAGTAGTTGAAGAAGATATTCGCACTACTCAGGCACTTCGTCCACCCCGTTACAGACGAGTAGTGCCTAGGATCCTCCGCCCTCTCGCATGGAGGAAGTCATTGTCGCCTTGTAGACGATAGACTACATTCTCCGAAGTGAACACTAGAATACAGAGAACCATAGGATAACCTTCGCAGCCGAGAATACTTGATCAAAGTGCGAAAGTAGTTGCGTTAAGCCTCATGACCCAGATCCCGAAGAGATTATAGACTTAACACCAGCCTTGGTGTTAGTCAAGGGGT
Source organism: Lactuca sativa (assembly GCF_002870075.4). Classification (NCBI taxonomy): domain Eukaryota; kingdom Viridiplantae; phylum Streptophyta; class Magnoliopsida; order Asterales; family Asteraceae; genus Lactuca; species Lactuca sativa. Next base: position 329,780,430 of record NC_056626.2, on the reverse strand, counting down.
TATGCAGGAGCATGCGCTTTCCGCACTACAATACACCAAAGTCTTAGAGATTCATTGGACTATTAGGTGTTCCACGAATACTATCTCACGCAGAAATAGTAGAACCACCTCCCGAGATAGTCCAACACTCATCTAGTGAAACCCTATCTCCCTGACCCTGAGGGTTTCCGTTGATAATATCTCAAGATTCATTGTGCAGGTTCATTTTGCACGAGCTTGAGATAGACACCCTACAGTAAACAGAAAACCGTAGTCACACAACCCATCCGATGACCTAGAAAGCCTCTAAAAGTCAAGTGACAGGAAAAAGCGAAACCAAGGATAACCCGAGCTTCCGGAGAACCAACCTAAAGGACTACACTACCAGTATGAGAGAGAACGTTAGGAACTTCGGAATGGCGATCACGCCAGTGATGATCTTGCCATAGAAGTACACTATGTTCTAAGTACTGAAAAGCTCTACCCTTCCGAGAGCTCAGGACCATCTGAGAATCCTCACGGAGATTTGGTCCAACCCTCGTCAGACCATTACTACTTTCGTATATTCCACAAGCTTCACACCAGATCGATCCACTTCTTAGACTTGATATGTGTTTACCCGACATCATTCTTCGTATCCCACTCATCTTGATAGAGACCATTGAGAACCCTAACCTCGTAGATACACCAGATGGAAAACGCCTAACTACATGAGACGGAATCCGCATCCCGTAGGTGAAGGTTTGTTGGAATGAAAAACCCAGACCAGAATTCACTTGGGAATGCGAGGACAAACAGATTAGGAAGTACCCTCCTGCCTCTACTTGACCATTCATACCGACTACCTTGCCTAGACCTGAATTTCGGGACGAAATTCTCTCTAACAGGGGGATGATGTGACAACCCAAAGTTTATTCCGTCACATTACCCCGTTTCCGTTAACGGAATATTCCACGTTATAAAAGTTCCGTTAATTTGAGGTCGTAAAATAAATAAATGTTTTATTTATTTATAATCTGTGTCATTATTCGTCGTAATAAGATAAAGAAAAGCATGTAAATTACATTTCCATTTTAATTTGGAAAAAGTTAAATTTTATTACGACCACTAAATCGGGTGCGACCAAAATCCCCGTGTAACGGCAGTATCGGGTAGATTCCCACTGAGCTCCAAATCCAACCCATATATAAGGGGGAATGGACTTCATTCCACCCCTTTTCACTCTCTCTCTATACTCTCTCTCATAAACGTCCGATTTCGTCTAAAATCCGCAACCAAACGCCTCCAAATCATAAGGCCCCTTACCCTAGCTTGTTCTAAACATCATGGGTTGTTGTTATAGCCCAAAAATCGACCATGTGAGCCGTTAAAGAGGAGTTTAAGGCCTAAGATCCTCCTTAGGCCGTAAACCCCTTAAATGAGGCCAAAATGACCCAAATTTGTCCCTTTGAGCCTAGGAACCAATTAAGGATTTAGCCTAGGAGTGTTTGAAGCATAAAACAACAACTTTTGGGACTTAAAAGAGGTTTTACGGCCCAAGCACATGCTTAGGCCGTAAACACCCTCTAAACTTGTAAAATCAAGTTGCAAACACTCCCAAACCACCCTTAGGCTTAATACATAAATTAGGGACTTGCTATTTCGGGTTTGGAACAATTAAACACTAAGAAATGAGGGGTAAAAAGGAGTTTACGGCCCAAGCACATGCCTAGGCCGTAAACACCTCCAAACCATGTCAAATGGTAGTTTTAATCCCCCCAAATGGCCTTATACTTCATTATAAATTACTAGGATTGAAATAAGGGCCTTAAACTTCCATAAAATCAAGAGGGTAGGAGTTCACGGCCGTGAACTCCCATAGAGGTGGTTCATGGGCCGTAAACTCCCATTAGGTGCCCAAATGGTACCCAAACTCCTTCATTTGACTTGGAAAAATACATAGGATTTATTCTCAATCACTTAAGCCCTTAAAACACCCAAGGTATATGTCCATGGGAGCTTACGGCCGTAAACTCCCTTGGTTAGGGCCGTAAACTCCCATTTGGTCCCTTTAAAAGTCTTAAATCCACTCATACATTTTAGATTTGGACCTAGCAAAATTCCACGATCGAGATAAAGCCTTTAAACATCCTAGAACACCCTCACCATGAGTTTACGGCCGTAAAATCATGGGGAGTTGTCCCAAGGCCGTAAACACCATATGGAGAGTTTACTCTTGGAGAGTAAACTCCATTCCTAAGCCATTCACACCCTTGAATGTTACTCGGGTCACCCCAAACACTTAACCAAAGTGTTTTCTGCTCCTTAGAGTGCGTATACTTGTTTAGTTAGTATTAAATGTACTAATTGTATGTGAACATATGTTATCATATGTTAAATAGGTCACTAAGTGTGTCCAAGTCTTTACTTGACACCGAGCACCCAACCGGCGCCTTCGTCGGATCCACTTACACCAGGTGAGTTCATACCCCTGAATGAACCTTTTTAAATGTTGTTACATGTTTTATAGGGGGGGAATACAAGTTAAACATGCCAGTTATCATATCAATCACATGTGATTGATAACCCGCATGCACAAGGATTTACCACACTGTAAACTGTTTTACCAAGTAGGATACTATAAATGGTTTTCCAAAAGGTTTTCACTTGTTCAAAACTCTTACTTATACTGTTTTATCAAAGTTCATTTTAAACTGGTTTATGAAAAGTTTCCAAATAATTTCTAAAGGTTTTCAAACTTATTTTACCAAAGAACACCAAGTTGTGATTTTCTCAAGTATAAAGGTTTTCTTCCATGTTTTGATACTCCCTTTTAGTTTAAACTCCTACTTGATAACGCTTTCACTTCGTGATGCGTTTATACTTGTTATTGCCTCTATTTCGCTTATACTTGTAGTCGCTTATGCCTATTAGACGCTCTTACTTCACTTGTTGTCGCTTCTACTTCGTGATACACTTATATTTGGTAACGGTTATACTTCACGATTCGGATATTCCACACTATATGTTTATACATCACGATTCGGTTATTCCATACTGTACATTTATACATCACGATTCGGTTATTCCACACTGTACGTTTATACATCATGATTCGGTTATACTTCACGCTAGGTTTCCACTTGTTACACACTCAGACGTAGTTAGGTGTATGCCTGTGCTTGAATAGGTGCATATAAATAATGATTGAAGGACTTAGGATGGCTTGTCCGCCCTATTTCCTTTTCTTCATTGAGATGTGGTCTGGTGGGATCGGATGTCCGTCCGAAGGTCGTTTGATTCATTAGTTATATATTATGTGTGCAAGCATAGACATATAGGTTTACATTAGTCAGTTTAGTTATGAGTCTCTACCTCTAGTTCAGCACTTATATTGGAAACCCACTACCCACTATTTGGGATGCATCTTCGGGACACGGCCTTCTCCGTCGTCTAGTTGGTAACCAGAGTCTCCTGTAGGGAGAGTGGACATTGTGTGTATAGATCTATACGGGATTGACACCCCCGCACCCTGACTGCTAGCTACAGTCCACAGCCTACCAAGCCAAGGGGTGACAAATGTCATATATTATATTGACTCTTGTAGGGCGTCAGGTACTCTAGTGTCGGTATTCTCTGTTTTAGACCTTACTAGCTGTATCTTTCATTTGATACTGTCTGGGGTCTGTATCCTCTGTTTTTAGACCTTGCTAGCCGTACCTTTCATTTGGTACCGTCTGGGGTCTGTCTCTCTCTTTGTTAGACTGAGCCAGGCGTGTCGTTTGTCCGATACTCTCCTGGAGTCTATGATTCTTTTGCCTTAGTTAGCAGTCTTCACTGCTGAGGCATATGTTATTTTCCCTGATTTCTCTTGCTTTCTTTAATAATCAAATTTTGTATTTTGATAATGATAGCGATTAAGGGAAAACTACTTTTTACCACATAACTCCGTCCAGTCTTGGTAGAAGACTGCATTTATTAAAGAAAATATAGGATTTTCTGGAAAAGACTCTAATTTATTGGATACTCTAAAACTACCACTTTTGTTAAAGTTAGTTGAATAAAATGACACTAAATACTTATGAACTCACCAACATTTGTAAAAATGCTGATACTCGCTTTTCAAATAACTTGTATTCTCAGGACAACATTAGACATGTACATCCCTGGAGCTTCTGACGAAGACAGTTTAGTACCAAGTTGCACCTACATTATTTACTTGTATTACTTTGATATATTGTAATGTAAACCATGTAAAACTATTACTATTAATGCAATGTTTTGTTGTACTTTGATTACTATAATGCATGTGTTGTGATACTTGACATGACGTCATCCACCCCAGAACGTTTCCACCGTTCCGGTTTTGGGGTGTGACATATGAACTCATGTGGGGGGGTCATTTTTGATGGGTCGAATTTCAATGACTGGATTCGAAACATTCGCATGGCTACTCGATATGAGGAAAAGGAGTATATCCTCGACGAAGAGCTAAAGGAGATTGATGAATCTACTGCCATTCCTGAAGAGATAACTGAGTTTAATGCTCATGAGAAGGACGCGAAAAAAGTGTCGTGCATCATGCTTGCAACAATGACTGCTGAACTCCAAATGTTCAACGAGGACTACTATCCTTACAAGATACACCAAGATTTGATGGAAAGGTACCATTAAAGCGCTCAACAGGAGAGATACGAGATCATTGCATCCATGATCACAAAAAAGATGAAGGATGGAGAGTCCATCATGGCCCACTTACAAGACATGCAAAGGTTTGTGGACCGCTTGCTAAAGTTGAATGTCAAATTTGACGAAGAGTTGGCTATTGATATTATACTACACTCTTTGCCTCCTTGTTATGATCAGTTCCGAATGATGTATCATATGAACAAGGGGGAAGTCACTCTATGCAAGCTTCAAGGCCTACTAATAACTACCAAGAGTAGTTTGAAAGGCAATTATGTTGCACCCACTCCTACCGCTATTGCTCCTGTCTTAGCAATTGGACAAGGAAAAGGAAAGAAGAGGAAGGTTCCTTCTAAGAGCCAAATAGGAAAGTCTCATGATGGATCCTCTTCTAGTGGGACCATAGGTGGTTCTGCTGCTCCTTCTTCAAATCCAAAGGATGCAGAGTGCTTCCACTGCATGATAAAGGGCATTTAAAACAAAGCTGCCCTAAATATCTGCAGGACATCAAGGATGGGAAGATAAAGCCCACCTTCGCAGGTATTTACAATATTCAATCTAACAACTCCTCACATGCTATTTCATGGGTCCTTGATATAGGATGTCGTTTTCACGTTTGTTCTGATTTGCAGGGTCTAAGAAGAAGTAGGTATGTGGAGAACGGGAAGATGAACTTGATCATGGGGAATTGGAAAGTGTCGTCTGTCACCAAGATTGGAGTTTATTCTTTATTGCTTAGTAGTGGGTTAGGGTTAGATTTGAATGATTATTGCTAATCGTCGAAAATGGCAAGAAATATTATTTCTTTTCATGGTTTGTACAGACAAGGTTTTAGATTTTCCTTTTATAATGAAATTAGCTCTATAAACGCTTTATATAATGGTACTTTTTATTTTGAAGCATTTCCATGTAATAGAGTATATGAAACTGTGAATGTTGTAGATAACTTAGGAAATAATGTATTGCATATTGATTCATCCAATGGTTTGGAGAAAGCATGCTTGTGGCATTGTCATCTTGGACATGTCAACAAGAAACGCATAGCCCAACTAAAAAAGGATGGAGTGTTGTAGTCATTTGACCTTAGGGTCGATGATAGGTTCGAGTCTTGTTTCTTGGAAAGATGAATAAGTCACTCTTCATTGGCACTTGCGAAATGGGTGAAGGATTATTGGATCTCATACACACCGATGTGTATTGTGACAACCTAAAATTTTTTTACTTTGAAAGCTCAGTCAGTCAACTCAACCGAGTGTCAGACTCATTGGTAATGAGTTCTAGCCTGGTTAAAGGTCATTCTAAGGAGTTTTAAGCTAAGTACACTTAAGGAATGAGTGCTAGAATGTACCTGCTAGAGACACTGTCCAACAAATCAAGCTTTAACCTCATCATTAGGAGTTCACGGCCAAGACACTTGATTTTATGGCCGTAAACTCAAGGTTGGCCGTAAATTCCTCTATAAGTACTCATATCCTTCACTATTCATTCATTATCTCAGTTTCAACCTCAAGAACTTCCGAATCCTCTCAAGTATCATCCAACTTTTCACCTTAGATCATCAAAAGTTGTAAGTGTTCTTCCTTGATTTGTTGGTACATCTCATTATCTAGCATCATCTCATGATTTCATCCATGAAAATCATGTTTTCTTAGATCTTCAAGTTTCACCAAGAACACACACTAGTGTTATTGGCCAAAATCAACCCTTTCAAGCCTCAATATTGTAAGTATTCCTTCGTTATACTTCATATCTACTAGGAAGCCTTGAAATACACCATCTAAACATACATTCCCCATGAAGATCATGAGTTTACGGCCCAAGATCTCCCTTGGCCGTAAACTCCATATTGATGCATGTTTAGACCTTAAACTCTTCTAATGACCAAGCTTGTGACCAAGAACCATTGCTTGATGAGTATAGGACCTTAAACCACACTCACTTCATAATGTCCATGAGTTTACGGCCGTAAGCTCCTTGTTTGGCCGTAAACTCATCAAATGCCTTCCTTATGATGGTCTTTATCATCCTTGTGTAGAGCAATGGTCCCTCAAGCTTCCCTAGCCTTCGGACACCCTCTTAGGCATGCTTGACCATGCGTTTACGGTTGTAAACTCCCTTGGCTATATACCCATGGCCGTAAACTCATGATAGTGCCATTCCATTTTCCTTTGATAAATCACATGTGATTCCAACACTTGGTCAAAGTGTTTCCTAGTCTCGTGAGGTGTTTCCTTGCTTTTGGTTGCCTCTAAACGCCATATTTAAGTCAATACTTGCCATTGTATGTCATTTAGGACTCGTTAAGTCTCGAGACTTCATTCATGGAACTTCTCATCCTTACGCACATATTCGTTTGAATCACCCACATCAGGTGAGTTCATACCCCGTAATGAATATTTTAACTATTTTAAATACTTTTAAGGGGGAATACAATTTGAACACAATGAAAATTCTGTAAATTTTTGTTATATATACATCTTTCAAAAGATTGCTTATATCTTTTATAAGTGATCAAAACATTTCGAAAACTCTTTTAAAGTTATGTTACTTCATAGTATAACAAAACTCCGTTTTTAAAGTACAAGCATAACTTAGTAGATGAATGAGACTTTTCAATAACAATTCAAATAAAACATTAGTAAACTATAATAGGTATAGTTTAGAGATTCAGTTCATACTAGATATAATACATGATAACAGAACGAACATACTATATGAGAAACAGAACGAACATACTAAGTTGCTATAACATGGAACTACTACATGATATAATTATACTAATGAATCACTAACTCATTGTGCTAAACAAAAGGTGATAGTTAAATTGGGTATACATGGTCATATAACTTTAATGTGGATGTACACAATGCAACCGCCGGTTTGCCGAAGTCGTGTTTGGTTCCCAAAATCTTCTGACAGGGAGAGCATATAGTATGGGAACTATGCTTCACATTATACCTTAATAATCAATTTAAGGCAATTAGTACAACAGTAGTACTATATGCAATACTACACTATATAGAATTTCCCATTACTTTCATAAAATGACAGTACCACGTGAAAGTCAAATGCAAACTATTTTCGAGTTAAGATAGTTATAAACTAGGGAAAACTCACATTCTCACAAACATACATAACATTTGATGCCTTGGTAGAAGGCTACGTTAAGTAGAAGGGGACCATAATGCTAACTGTATGATTACTTAATATATACATCAAAGGATATATATATATATATATATATATATATATATATATATATATATATATATATAGAATCCGACAGATAATAGGATGTGTGCTCTCCGCTTCACTTCTTGTTCCTTGTTTGGTTGTGGGCTTGGAATGGATTCACTCAGTCTATTATCTATTCGATTCTAGATATATAAATATATGTTTCGTATACATTAAGTCATCATAAGGGTACCAGGTAGGGGTCAAGTCATAGGACACCAAATCAATGCACAATTTTCTAGTACAAAACACACTTTCCAAATCAGAACTTTGGGTATACAAAACTAAAAACTTACCAGTAAAGGGTTTAATCCATTTTATTAAACCAGTATAAACTTAAAGGACCTTAGGTGATTACTATATAATACCTTAGTTTATACATCATGGTTATATATCATTAATACCCAATAGGTAGTTGGATGTGTGCTTTCCGCCTTACTTCTTGTTCCTTTTTTGGTTGTGGGCCTAGGGCAGATTCACCCAATTAACTATCTATTCGATATTAAATTATATATAGCTAGTATAAACTAAGTGAGTATAGAAGTAATCACTCTGGTCACCACTTTATTATAAGAAATAAGGGTTTTCTTAAAGAATCTTTTCATTAAATGTAATGGAACTATTACAATTAACTCCACGAGTAACAAGTGAATACACTAGGGTTATATACAACAATGATCTAACAAACAATAGGATGTGTGCTATCCACCTTACTTCCTGTTCCTTGTCTGGTTGTGGGCTTAGGGCAGATGCGCATAGTTGATTGTTTGTTTACTCGGAGTTTTATATAACTTGTATCCATTTAGTACTCATAGAAAGGATTGTAGAATCATTTTTACGTATCTTTCATCAAATTAGGAAATATAGGATTTTCTAGAGTAACAGGCAAACTCTTCTAAACAAAACTTACAACTTACGACATTTAACAACAACTTTCTACAACTTACTTACATCACTAAAATCTTATGAACTCACCAACTTAATTGCTGATCAACTCTTTAAAAATAACTTGTATTCTCAGGAGACTAATAGACAGGTACTTGCGCTGGGAATTCAGAAGATGGAGCATAGTAGCTTCAAGACCTGTTTTGTTATTTGCTTATGTATTCTATGTTTTGTGAACACACACATTGTAAACACTTTATTTCTAATGAAATGGTTGTTCATTACTTTCTTACTATGATTCATGTCTTGTGATACTAAACATGACGTCCTCCACCCCCGAACGTTTCCGACGTTCCAGTTTTGGGGTGCGACAGATTGGTATCAGAGCATTGTTTATAGTGAACTAAGTATATCAACCGATAAAAGATATACAACTATAAATACAATTGGGCTTAAGTTCTCTGGATAATGATATATTTTAAGAGTATAACGATAAGTTATAAAAATATACCTACTTGCTTATACATTTAGACCAAGTACCACAAGAAGAACATAATTAAAGTATTTAAAAGTTGAACACTATCATCAAACCTGAACAGGTGTGTAATCATAGCTGGGATCAATACAGCCTGATCAACTATATTCCTTCGAGATGTGGCCGACATGTGTTTGAGAGCGATGTGGTGTTGCAACAGTCTTAAAACTTACCTAAACACCAGTCAAGAGAATTCTAGATCAAGTACATTACTTTAAAGTACTATAGGATTATTTTAGACCATGTAAACAATTTATGTGATAACTTAAAAGACCCTTACGTATAGGTCTATAATCTTGCAATATTTGCTCCCAAAGTTCTATATAACTGAGATTTTATAGACTTAGAATATGTGATCTACGCTTCACTACATGTTCCTTGTTTGGTTGTGGTTTTGGAGTAGGATCACTTATTCAAAGGCCTATTTAATTTTGAATTATGTAGAACTTGTATACATTGTATAATTATAGAAGGACTCTATAAGGATCACCGCATAAAGTTACCTTAAATCTCATAGATTCTTTAGTCACATCCATTCTAGCACGACAAATACAGATAGATGTAACCACTTCCTCATAGTTGTCAACAGAAGAGTCAAGGAGGAACAAGGGAAAGTTCATGAGAATTTTTCAAAGAAGGATCAACTGGAGTAACCACAATGCCATATGCGTCACAATAATAAATAATAATCTTGTTTAACTTAATGAGTTAGTGGAAACACTACTCACGTTATGTGTTAGGATTATTTCCTTTACATGTAACTGGTAACAGTTATTCAGGTCACAGATATTCATTCGAGGATAGCCATTTCAAATTCATAAAGTTTATTCGGTATAGACTCTTTTATGAATTGTTTTCAGAACCCTGTGGAAGTCAGGACCTAATACACTCAGAACTAGGATAACCTTGTCTTTCAGCTTTTGGCTTATCTCCACTGCTATAGACTTATCCCATCTCATCTTTGTATTCTTTTAGCAAAGATGCCTCCTCGTAGACCGAATAGACGCACTACTCCGATAACTCCAACTCAACCGCCACTACCTCCGCCACAATTCGATAGGGCTACCCTCCAAGCCGTGATATCCTCCGCAGTGGCAACTGCTCTAGCTCATTTAGGCGAAAGTGGTACCTTTGGATCTAGTAGCAGTACCCACTTAGCAAACCCCGAAGCTACTGACGGACACCCAAGGGAGTGTTCGTACAAGGACTTCATGAACTACAAACCCCTTTCCTTTAATGGAAATGGTGGAGTCATCGCTTTGATGCGATGGTCCGAGAAAACAAATTCGGTCTTCGAAATTTGTTTGTGCCCAGAAGGGAGCAAAGTGAAGTTTGATGCCTGCACCTTCTCCAACAGAGCCCTGACATAGTGGAACAGCCATGTTAAGTCACTGACCCTAACAGTGGCTAACTCAATAGGTTGGCAAAACCTAAAAGAGTTAATGTTGGAAGAGTACTGCCCAAGGGGTGAAGTACAAAAAGCTGGAACAAGAACTATGGGAGCTCGCAATGGTCGGCTCAGACATAGTGACCTACACTGACAGGTTTGGCGACCTAGCAGCACTATGCCCCGGGATGGTTACCCTGGAGAGAAAGAAGATAGAAAGATACATCTGGGGTGTAACTGCCCCGACCTAAGGATATGTGTTCTCTTCTAACCCAGCCACATTTGATAGCGCCAAACGCCTGGCCCATCGACTCATTGACCATGTAGTCTTCCACGGTGTAGAAGTCCTCGTCCCCGAGCCATCAAAGGGAAAGGACTATAATAAGAAGTCGGGGAACAAGAGGAGGAAGAAGCGAACAACATAGGAACCCCCACAAGAGCAACAAGCAAGTACTATGTATGCCGCTACAATGCCTGCTACTCCAGCACCTGCCAGTCAATATGCTGGAACCCTTCTGAAGTGTGGAAAGTGTAGCTATCACCACACCGGAGTATGTCGGGTAATGCAGTGTCTGAACTGCCACAGAAAGGGACACACAGTCCGTTTCTGCAGGGCACGGGCTCAACCGATCTCCCAAGTCCCCAAAGCTAAAGAAAACCAAGCCTGTTATGGTTGTAGTGAGACTGGACATTACCAGAAGGACTGCCCAATACTAAAGAACTCAGGCGTGGATGGACGCATTCTGATGATCACCACCGGTGAGTCAACCCCAAAGTCGTCAACGAGCAGTGGTACGTTTTTGAAATAGTAATTACTTTAAAAAATTAATTTATATTTATATAGGATTAAAACTTGGGGAAAACACTTAAAAAGTAATTATAATAACTCACATATTGAAATAGATCACAATATTCAAGAGAACTAAAAGATCCGTTTAGAGAAGCTTTGATGGCTTAGCATATACATTAGAGTTGTGCATGACTAAGATGTTGTAGACTTAGAGTGAGTGATTCCGTCTTAATTCCCGTTCCTTGTTTGGTTGTGGATTTGAGGCAGAGTTACTCAGTCGACCATCCTATTCATCTTAATTAATCATAACTTGTATATGACAGACGATCGTAGTGGTACCGAGGAGGATCATGATATAAAGTATCATCACCAGTTATCAAAGCACTCTCATTAGTATGTATGCACACATAGCGGTACGATATGTAGGAGTGTTAACATTAAAAGGAGAATAGAAAATACTGGAACATTTACAAAGAGTACATTGTCAAACACACTGGGAGCACGTTATCGAACACACCAGGGATACATCATCGTATAATAGACGTTTCTTTCAAATTGGCCAAAACTTTGGTCCGTAAAGTGTCCGTTACTATCATTCGTCATGAATTGGTGTGGTCCTCACCATACTAAGTTCATATGTTCCTATCGCCTCGATCGCCAAGTTCTTGAAACCTTCATCATTCGTATCGACAGTCCGACCTAAGCCTCAGTTTTAGCTTTCGTATTCTAAACCCCGAAGTACTCATGCAAAGAGTACTTTGATCTTCGAAGCCTTATCGTCAGATGACCGTAGACCATCACGAAATACCACTCGTCCAGCATACCAAGTTCGAGCACAGAGGCTAAGGACAAATACAGCCACCTATTACTATTCAGGATATACACGAAGGTGGTATATGGCTATGATTACGCAAATTTAGTATGTGTGCTTCCGCCCTACCTCCTGTTCCTTGTTGGTTGTGGACATGTGGCAGAGTCACACATTGGAGCGTCTTACTAATCCTAATCATATATGACTTGTATACACAAGGTAATGATAGATGGACCAAGTACGAATCCTATCATGAACACCATGGCAAAGTTGCTAGGTCTACGAGTGGGTATTCTGCAAATCAAAGGAGCGCAACCTCAGTAGTAATGTAAGAAAGCTAATTTCAGGACGAAATTCCATCTAACGGGGGATGATGTGACAACCCAAAAAAATTTTACTTTGAAAGCTCAGTAAGTCAACTCAACCAAGTGTTAGACTCATTGGTAATGAGTTCTAGCATGGTTTAAGTTCATTCTAAGGAGTTTTAAGCTTAGTACACTTAAGGAATGAGTGTCAGAATGTACCTGCTAGAGACATTGTCCAAAAACTCAAGCTTTAACCTCATCATTAGGAGTTCAAGGCCAAGACACTCGAGTTTACGGCCGTAAACTCAAGGCTGGCCGTAAACTCCTCTATAAGTACTCATATCCTTCACTTTTCATTCATTATCTCAGTTTCAACCTCAAGAACTTCCAAATCCTCTCAAGTATCATCCAACTTTTCACTCTAGATCATCAAAAGTTGTAAGTGTTCTTCATTGATTTGTTGATACATCTCATTATATAGAATCATCTCATGAATTAATCCATGAAAATCATGTTTTCTTAAATCTTCAAGTTTCCCCAAGAACACACACTAGTGTTCTTGGCCAAAATCAACCCTTTCAAGCCTCCATATTGTAAGTATTCCTTCATTATACTTCATATCTACTAGGAAGCCTTGAAATACACCATCTAAACATACATTCTCCATGAAGATCATGAGTTTACGGCCCAAGATCTCCCTTGGCCGTAAACTCCATATTGATGCATGTTTAGAACTTAAACTCTTCTAATGACCAAGCTTGTGACCAAGACCCATTGCTTGATGAGTATAGGACCTTAAACCACACTCACTTCATAATGTCCATGAGTTTACGGCCGTAAGCTCCTTGTTTGGCCGTAAACTCATCAAAAGCCTTCCTTATGATGGTCTTTTTCATCTTTGTGTAGAGCAATGGTCCCTCAAGCTTCCCTAGCCTTCGAACACCCTCTTAGGCATGCTTGACCATGAGTTTACGGTTGTAAACTCCCTTGGCCGTATAGCCATGGCCGTAAACTCATGATACTGCCATTCCACTTTCCTTTGATAAATCACATGTGATTCCAACACTTGGTCAAAGTGTTTCCTAGTCCCGTGAGGTGTTTCCTTGCTTTTGGTTGCCTCTAAACGCCATATTTAAGTCAATACTTTCCATTGAATGTCATTTAGGACTCGTTAAGTCTCAGGACTTCATTCATGGAACTTCTCATCCTTACATACATATTCGTTTCAATCACCCACATCAGGTGAGTTCACACCCCGTAATGAATCTTTTAACTATTTTAAATACTTTTAAGGGGGGAATACAAGTTGAAAACAATGATAATTGTGTAAATGTTTGTTATATATACATCTTTCAAAAGATCGCTTATATATTTTATAAGTGATCAAAACATTTCGAAAACTCTTTTAAAGTTATGTTACTTCATAGTATAACAAAACTCTGTTTTTAAAGTACAAGCATAACTTAGTAGATAAATGAGACTTTTCAATAACAGTTCAAGTAAAACATTAGTAAACTATAATAGGTATAGTTTAGAGATTCAGTTCATACTAGATACAATACACGATAACAGAACGAACATACTATATGAGAAACAGAGCATATTATATGAGAAACAGAATGAACATACTAAGTTGCTATAGCATGGAACTACTACAGGATCTAATTATACCAATGAATCACAAACTCATTGTTCTAAACAAAAGGTGATAGTTAAATTGCGTATACATTCTCATATAGCTTTAATGTGGATGTACACGATGCAACCACCGTTTTGCCGAAATCGTGTTTGGTTCCTAGAATCATCTGACAGGGAGAGCGTATAGTATGGGAACTAGCCATCACATTATACCTTAATAATCAATTTAAGGCAATTAGTACATCAGTAGTACTATATACAATACTAAAGTACTTACATTTTCCCATTACTTTCGTAAAGTGACAGTACCACTTGAAAGTCAAATGCAAACTATTTTTAAGTTAAGATAGTTATAAACTAGGGAATACTCACATCCTCACAAACATACATAACATTTAATGCCTTGGTAGAAGGCTACGTTTAGTAGAAGGGGACGATAATGCTAACCTTATGATTCCTTAATGTATACATCAAAGGATATATATATATATATATATATATATATATATATATATATATATATATATATATATATATATACCAATAGGATCCGACAGATAATAGGATGTGTGCTCTCCGCTTCACTTCTTGTTCCTTGTTTCGTTGTGGGCTTGGAACGGATTCACCCAGTCTATTATCTATTTGATTCTAGATATATAAATATATGTTTTGTATATATTAAGTCATCATAAGGGTACCAAGTAGGGGTAAAGTCATAGGACACTAAATCAATGCACAATTTTCCAGTACAAAACACACTTTCCAAATCAGAACTTTGGGTATACAAAACTAGAAACTTACCAATAAAGGGTTTAATCCATTTTATTAAACCAGTATAAATTTAAAGGACCTTAGGTGATTACTATATAATACCTTAGTTTATACATCATGGTTATATATCATTAATACCCAATAGGTAGTTGGATGTGTACTTTCCGCCTTACTTCTTGTTCCTTGTTTGGCTGTGGGCCTAGGGAAGATTCACCCAATTAACTATCTATTCGATATTAGATTATATATAGCCAGTATAAACTAAGTGACTACAGAAGTAATCACTCTGTTCACCACTTTATTATAAGAAATAAGGGTTTTCTTAAAGAATATTTTCGTTAAATATAAAGGAACTATTACAATTAACTCCATGAGTAACAAGTGAATACGCCAGGGTTATATACAACATTGATCTAACAAACAATGGGATGTGTGCTATTCGCCTTACTTCCTGTTCCTTGTTTGGTTGTGGGCTTAGCGCAGATGTGCACGGTTGATTGTTTGTTTACTCTGAGTTTTATATAACTCTTATCCATTTAGTACTCATAGAAAGGGTTGTATAATCATTTTTACGTATCTTTCATCAAAGTAGGAAATATAGGATTTTCTAGAGGAACAGGAAAACTCTTCTAAACAAAACTTACAACTTACTAAATTTTCAACTACATTTTACAACAACTTTCTACAACTTACTTACATCACTAAAATATTATGAACTCACCTGTTTAATTGTTGTTCAACTCTTTCAAAATAACTTGTATTCTCAGGAGACTAATAGACAGGTACTCGCGCTGGGAATTCAGAAGATGGAGCATAGTAGCTTCAATACTTGTTTTGTTATTTGCTTATGTATTCTATGTTTTGTGAACACACACATTGTAAACACTTTCTTTCTAATGAAATGGTTGTTCATTACTTTCTTACAATGACTCATGTATTGTGATACTAAACATGTCGTCCTCCACCCCCGAACGTTTCCGCCGTTCCGATTTTGGGGTGCGACATGTGTAGGCCATTCAGATCCACCATAAGGGATGCAAACCGCTTCTATATTACTTTTACAGATGATTGTAGCAGATATGGGTATATCTACTTAATCACGCATAAGTCAGAAACTTTTGAAAAGTTCAAGGAGTTTAAGCAAGAAGTGGAGAATCAATTGGGCAGTAAGATAAAGATGCTCTGATCTGATCGAGGTGGTGAGTATCTTAGTATCGAGTTCCTTGACTATCTCAAGGAATGTGGAATTATTTCACAATTGACGCCACTTAGGACACCGCATTTGAATGGTGTGGCTAAAAGGCGCAATCGAACCTTGTTGGACATGGTTCGTTCCATGATGAGTCGAGTTTCATTGCCTATCTCATTCTGGGGGTATGCCTTAGAGACTGCCGCCCATATCCTTAATCTAGTCCCAACTAAAAAGGTTGCCAAAACACTTCACAAGATGTGGATGGGGAAAGCTCCCTCGTTAGCACATATCAAGGTTTGGGGTTGCGAGGCTTTCGTAAGATGAGAGACTCACGACAAGCTCGAACCTTGTAGTGAGCGATGTATTTTCATCGACTCCGCAGAGAAGTCCTTTGGATATCTCTTCTAAAGATCGAGTGACAATGTTTTCTTCGTTGTGAGGAGATGGGTTTTCTGAGCGAGAGAAATCATATGCAAAGAGGACAGTGGGAGGAAAATTGATCTTGAAGAGCTTCAAGAATCAAGCGCTGAAGGAACCTCCAACACTAGCGATCAACCCGAGGAGGAAACTCCTGTTGAACCGATTGACGAGTCCTTACCTCTTAGACGTTCCAGTAGATTTAGTGTCCTACCTAAGTTTTATGGTTTCCAAATTAGTACTGAAGGTGATACGTATATCAGTGACAGCACACTGGTAAATTTAGATGAACCTAACAACTACAAGGAAGCCATGGCAGACCCGGAGTCTGCGAAATGGAAAGATGCTATGGATAACGAGATTCAGTCCATGTATGAAAATCAAGTTTGGAACTTGGTTGACAATGTACCAGGTCGTAAGACGGTCAGGTGTAAATGGATCTTAAAGAAGAAGACCACCATAGATGGGAAAGTAGACACTTATAAGGTGCGATTGGTTGCAAAGGGATTTACTCAAACTCTTAGAGTTGACTATGACGAGACCTTCTCACCAGTAGCAAAGATTAAAACTATAAGGCTTATGCTAGCCATAGCCACGTTTCATGATTATGAAATATGACATATGGATGTCAAAACCACTTTCCTTAATGGGAAGTTGGCTGAGGATGTTTACATGAGTCAGCCAGAGGTTTTTGTCGATGCAAAGTACCCTAATTGAGTGTGTAAGCTTGAGAAATCCATCTATGGATTAAAACAAGCGTCTCGTAGATGGAATCTTCGTTTCGATGAGAAACTCAAAGAGTTTGGTTTTCAAGAAGCGAGGATGAGTCCTGCGTATATGGCAAAGCTAGTGGGAGTATAGTTAGATTTCTCGTATTGTATGTGGATGACATACTGCTCATAGGAAACGACATCCCAACCTTGCAGGAGGTTAAGTCCTGGCTTGGGAAGTGCTTCGCTATGAAGGACCTTGGAGAAGCTGCTTATATTCTAAGGATAAGGATAGTCAGAAATAGGAGTAAAAGACTAATAGGACTTAGTCAAAGTACCTACTTGGACAAGGTGTTGAAACGTTTCAACATGGAGAATTCCAAGAAAGGAGAATTGCCTATCTAGAGCAATACCAAACTGAGTAAGACTCAAAGTCAGACTACTGATGCCGAAATGGCAGAAATGAGTCGAGTACCATATGCTTCTGCCGCTAGCTCGATCATGTATGTTGTGACATGTAATCGCCTTGATGTGGCTTTTTCTTTGATAATGGTTTTCAATATCAAGGGAATCCTAGTAGAGCTCACTGGATTGCGGTTAAGAACATTCTTAAGTACCTACGAAGGACTAAGGGTTGGGTCCTTATCCTCGGTAGGAGTGATGTGCGAGGGTATAGTGACGCCAGTTTTCAGACCGACCAAGATAATTTCCTCTCTCAGTCAGGCTGGGTATTTACCCTGAATAGAGGAGCAGTGACTTGGAAAAGTTCCAAGCAGGAGACAGTAGTTGATTCAACGTGAAAATCAGAATACATAGCAACGAGCGAAGAGTCGAAGGAGGAAACATGGCTAAAGAACTTTAGTGGAGACCTTGGAGTTGTACCTGCATAAAGAATCCTATTGAAATTTTCTGTGATAACGAGGGTGAGGTCGCCTTAACCAAGGAACCAAGGGATCATGGCAGATCCAGGCATATCGACAGAAAATACCACTTCATTATTGTCAGAAGAGAACCCAACAGATCCCATTACGAAGGGACTGAGTAGGGTTAATGCTTGGAGTATTGGGCTGAAGGACGATATTAGTTTTAGAGATTAGATAGCTATTTAGAAACTTGTAATAGAGAAAATGTAATTGACATTCGATGATTGAATAAAAGAGTTTTATTTATGAGTAAATTTACTATCTTGTGTCAATTGTTTACTATTGTTTCACTTTTGCATATTTTGACTTCCTGAATAACATGATTATTCAAACTATCCACAGTCGGTCATACTTTGGAAGTAGGTATTGAGGCAAGACTGTTATGAATTGGCTTGTAGATTGTGTAAGCGTTTAGACATAGCAAAAGTTTGCTACAACTTTCATGAGTGCTCTTGAAATAAGATTTGAGTATTGGATTAAGCCCGCGCTCACATGAATCACTTCATGGAATTTATCACGAGTGATTGTGAGACGATAATATCATATAGTCTTTAAACCGAGATATATGAGTTATTGTTTACAAGTTGGTTGTGCATTGATAATGCGTAAACGCATCAGTAACTTGATGTTATAAAACGTGTTGTTGTGTATGATTTAATGATTAAATAGTACAAGCATATAAGTCAAAGTGTATATGTTCCTTTTATACTAAGAGGTTAAAAGCGATATCTTGGGCCCCTCGATGATTTTGTGTTGACTTATGTGTTGGGCCCGGTCAGGACTAAATTGATGTGTTCAATTAAGTTCTATGTTCGACAAATCAAAAATTAGGAAACAAACTGCTGGACAATAGGTATGACTAAGTTCCATGAATTTGTCCACATGATATCATGAAGAACAAAGGACTACAAGATCCCTTATCTAAAGGACGCGTTATTGACTAGGTCAGAGTTCGACAACGGCTAGTGAGAGCTACGATTGCTAATCGGATCCTGGAGTTACATTGACAGTTATAGTTATTAGACTTATACAGGTGGGATACTGTTAGATTAGGTGTCTAAGCCCATAACTATAATTGGGATGTACTTGACCCGATAGTAGCATGGTTCTTTTGGGTTGCCTTTACACTGGTGACTAGACAGGATGACCATTAAGGAGAGAGGCTTATTTATTATTAAAAATAATAAATCAGTGCATAAATATGATTTATTAATATATTATAATAATAATACATCAATTAGGAATCATATTATTAATTAGTATTTAATCAGAAATTAATTTGGAATTAATTTTGGGATTAAAGGAACTAATTAAAAGTACAGGGGTTGTTTTGTAATTATTTGATAGTTGAGGCTTTGGGCCATTGGATCACCCTTATTAGGGATAGGCCAAAAATCCTAGATGGATCTTGGAGTTTTCGTCCAAGGCCTAAGGCAAGGAGGTCCATGGACTTGCTTAGGCCCTAACCTAAGGGATTAAGGTTTCCACCCTAAAACCCTAGCTAGCCTTAAGTATGAATAGACCCATTAGGCTCTAGATTTTGTCCACACCCTTGGAGAAACCCTATAAGAGCCAATTTTTGGATCAAGTTTCCCTCTCTCCTCTCTCTTATATTCACCCTCTCACTCAAGTGTGTTTGTGATCCATTAGAGGTACTACACTTGTGGTACTTGTTCTCAAGAGCAAAGGCAATTCAAGAAACTAGTTGTTATTACTATATAGAAACAAAGGTATGTATTCTAATCTTTTTTTGTGTATTTCAAAATTTTAGATGCATGTCATGGTTTTCTTTTGTGTTCATTTGTTGTATGTCTATTAGTGAAAACATAGATCCAAAATTAGGGTTGCATGCACACATAAGATTGTTTGTATAAAACCCATCACAAATCTATGATAATACCCTATTAATACTAAGAAACTCTTGATATCTAATGGAGACTTCGTAACCTCCTACTGCATAACTACATCCCTCTTCATATTTCAAATTGTGAGGAATGACAATGAATTTTTTAGACTTTCAGGAGATATGTTTATCACGTCTTGATAGAGGTTGAACGCATACACTATCCAGATAAAGTGCATAAGCTTAAGAAGCCTAATTAGAGGCTTGACGAAGCATCGCAAAATAGGAATTTGTATTTCCATGAGAAAGTCAAAAGGTATTGAGTTCTCGAAGTCAAGTTGATATCTAAGTACCTGTCAAAGCTAGTGGGAACATAATTGTTATGCATGGTATTGCATGTTGACAATACTATCAATAGGGAACAATATATCTAATGTGTAAGTTGCAAAGGTTGGGAACTACTAGGCCATAATGGACATAAGGGAAAGGGTACTCATACTTCATTTTGAATCTAAATGTTTAAATTGTATAGTTTAATAGAACTTAGTCAAAGGCACATATGAATAGCATGTTGAAATGCTTCAACATTAGAGATTCAATATATGGAAATACATATATTGGACCCTTGTAATATTGAATCGAGTCCCATATGCTTTTGATATAGGATCAATTACATGTGCTATAATATTTTTTTAATCTAATTTTTCAAATGTTCCGAGCATTGTGAAAAAAAGGACTAGAATTTCAAGATACTAGAGTTATTAAACAAACTGTCGGTTTACTAAAGATTGGTTGCTTGTGGACAGTTGTAAATATGGTATTGTTTTGGAAGAACCATAGTGACACGTTTTGGATTGAGATGATTCTTGGTCATAATTGTTGTTCATATGGGAATTTGGAAATGATTCCATAATGGGAGATGAGTATATGGAAATGTATCCACAATAAGAGTTAGTTATAAAATCTACATGTGAGTTGGAAAATTTAATGTAATAAAGGTGTTCAAGGAGTGTACCTTGAATTTGAGACCTCAGTAGCATGGAATTGTTTCTAGTAACAAAGTTTCAGTGGAATATTTTGTAATATTGGAGACTCGGTCTTTGAGACTTTAGAATCTCAATATCACAAGAAATCAATGCATGTAAAATTGGAATTCCACCACATCTTGGATAGCAATAAGAATTTAGAATTGTAACAGCCCGGAATTTCAGGTATTTATTTAAATTATTTTTGGGTATATTTAAAGGGGGACTCGGCGAGTAGGTGCATGACTCGCCGAGTAGGGTCATAGTCTTGGTCGCAGTCGCGGATACGCGACTGGACTCGACGAGTCCAAATAAGGACTCGGCGAGTCGACGCTGTTTCAGCTAAACCCTAGCCGTTTCATTTCTGATCGTATATAACGATCTTATGGCCGTCATGTCACGTCTTTTGGCCGGTTGAAGACATCTTGGGAGCGTGTGAGCGTTTGAGGCAAGAGAGAAGACTTGAGGAGGCTTGAAGAAGTTGCTAGACAAGGAGAAGCAAGTTAGTGATCAAAGGAATTGAGTGTTGGAGGCTTGGGGACACAGGGAACACGTTCCAGGTATTATTCGGATCGAAAATCTGTAGTTTTTACGTTGAATGCGTGATTAGGGTTAGGAAACCCATTTAAGGGTTTGATATATTGTGTTGTTGTGTAAGTGTTTTAAAAACCCTGTAATAGTATATATGAAAGCCCAGGAAGTCCCATATCTTTATGCCGCGTAATCACGTGAGGTACAGGAGGCTGTGGATTGACTGCATGGCGAGGACTCGCCGAGTCCAATGATCAGACTCGGCGAGTAGCTTGAAGATGTACTAGAACTCGCCGAGTTGTTCTTCAGACTCGGCGAGTATCTTGAAGGTTCACTAGGACTCGCCGAGTTGCTCTTCGGACTCGGCGAGTAGCTTGAAGATCTACTAGAACTCGTCGAGTCGTTCTTCAGACTCGGCGAGTGGTGTCAGGGTGTCTATACTCGTCGAGTCACCCTTTGCACTCGACGAGTCTGGTCAAGATTGACCGTTGACCTGTATATCTCTTAGAGGGGTCAGTTGTCTTGTTTGATAAGATCATTAACTAGGGCTGTGGTATTATAGGGAACCTGCGGACTAGCGGATCGTGTGCGAGTAGCTCGAGGAGGTTATAGCCTGCGTACTACGAGGTGAGTTTTCTCACTATACTTCACCCGGAAGGGTTTGACTGTTAGACCGGAAGGTCGCGTATGTTATATTCATGCTATGTCTAGAGAGATAGATGCTTTATATGCGATGTGTGCTTATATGTGATGTATGATTATACGAGCCGGAAGGCGAGACTTATGTGTTAGCAAGAACGGTATGTTATATGTGCTTTATGTGTTAGAGTATTTGTGTTATGTGTTATATATGTGTATGGGCCGGAAGGCAATTATCTCGTGGATCGAAAGATCCGGGCCGGAAGGCGATGTTATGTGGACCGAAAGGTCCGGGCCGGAAGGCAATAGTATGTGGACCGAAATGTCCGGGCCGGAAGGCGCATGTGGGTAAGTCGTATACTGGGGAACTCACTAAGCATTTATGCTTACTAGTTGTGTTTATGTTTTTCAGGTACTAGTGATGACCGTGGGAAGGCGCCGGCGTGACTCGTACACACTGCCACTGTTGGAGATCCTGGAGATTTATTATTTTTATTATTTTTATTTTGAAATAAACCTGGAATAAACCCTTTTGTTGATTAATGATGTTTTTATTTTAACGAAAAATTTATTTGAAAATTTGAGTTGTTACAATTGGTATCAGAGCCTTGGTTTGAGGGATTCAGGTGTACTTTTGGGTGCAACTGAACTCAGACCGGGGATTTGAAGAAAAACTTTTTCTTAAAATGATAAGGACAAGGCGGTAAAAACAAGGGTGGAACAGTGTGTACAAGCAGCCAGCGTCCGAACGGTAAAGATCCCCAGAATACCTTACAATGTTTATGTTATGCACTGAATTATGAATTGTTATGCATGCTAGGGGACTAGGTATACATGATAGGACTAGAATTGCCTGTTTTGTGATGCCTTAGTCTAGGGATTGCGTATATGAGGTATTTGGTAGCATGTAAGTAGATAGTGCATAATAGAGGTAGAGTGCTCATTATTCGGGATTTGGGGAGGAAGATTTGGGACGAATGCTGATACGGTGTGGTCGGTAGTATTGGGCCCGTACTATCGAAGGCACCGGATCAGTGGAAGGCTCAAATAAGAATCCCTGGAAATCGGAGACTGGGTAGGGCGCGTATCGAGTACAGTTGTACTTAGTGGAGTCTCTGATGATTTTATGTTGTATTTCAGAGACATCATGGTTGTCACACGCAATGGGGCGAGTTCGAGCGGTGCGAGTGACGAGGAGATTCGTCAGATTATTCAGGAAGAGGTAGCTGCGGCGGTCCGGGCTGAGATCCCGGAGATGTTTGGGTCTATTAAGACCACGTTGATGGAGGAGTTTGAGGAGCGGTGCGCCGCAATTTCTGAAGCTGCAGTCGCTGCCGCTACCGCAGCGGTGGCTGCTGCCAGGCCGCAAGGGGGTGATTCATTACCGTTCAGGGAATTCAGCAACACGAAACCCCCTGAATTTGATGGGACGCAGGATCCGATCGCAGCCATGAGGTGGATCGCCGACATCGAGGGGTGCTTCTATACTTGCTCATGCCCGGAACACTTGAGGGTACGGTTCGCCTTGAACCAGCTCCGTCTGGGAGCGAAGGATTGGTGGAAGTTCGTGACGGTGAACTTCACTCAGGCAGAGGTT
Organism: Lactuca sativa; assembly: GCF_002870075.4. Lineage (NCBI taxonomy): Eukaryota > Viridiplantae > Streptophyta > Magnoliopsida > Asterales > Asteraceae > Lactuca > Lactuca sativa. Next base: position 329,756,553 of record NC_056626.2, on the reverse strand, counting down.
ACGGCAGTGACATGGGAGAGGTTTACGGAGATGTTCAGGGATGAGTACGTTCCCCCGGTAGAGCGGGAGCGGTTGATTCAGGAGTTTTTGACCCTTAAGCAGGGTACTGATTCCGTGGCAGTGATCACACGGAAGTTTCATGAGAGGGCAATGTTCTGCCCCGAGCTGGTATCTACGGAGCAGTCGCGGATGAGCCGCTATTTGGGTGTTTTGAAGAAGGAGATTCGGGAGTTTGTGTCAAACTCCACCTATCGCACTTTCACGGAGCTTCAGGCGAACGCCAGGAAGCGCGAGATTGAGTTAGAGACTCAAGCGAGGGAGGAGGCTGAGTCTCGGCAGGTGGATCGACGGCCGGCTCAGTCTCAGCCGGCAGCCAAGCGGATTAAGTTCGCTGGTTCGAGGGGGGGAGGTTCGAAGGGTCGCACTTGCGCGAAGTGCGGCAAAAGTCACGAGGGGGCGTGTCGAACCGGTGGTTGCTACAAGTGTGGCAAGGACGGACATATTGCCAGGGATTGCCCTAAGGGGTTTATGGTTTGTTTTCACTGCAACCAGACGGGCCATCGGAAGGCCGAGTGCCCGCAACTTCGTCAGGGAGCTACACCTACTACCCGGACTACTGAGACCCGACCGGTGAAGGTCGAGGCCCCGAGGGCTCGCGGGAGAGCCTTTCAGCTGACTGCGGAGGAGGTCCGCGCTGCGCCCGATGTTGTGGCAGGTATGTTATCTTTCATGTATTTAATTAAAGGTCGAAATGTTATGCTTATGTTAATGTATGTGTAGGTACTTTCCTTGTGAACTCTATGCCTGCTCTAGTATTATTTGATTCGGGTGCGAGTAGATCGTTTGTATCGTTAGCTTTTAGTCAGCACATCGGCATTAGTCGTGAGCCGTTAAGTCGGCCTTTGAGCGTTTCCATTGCGGCTGAGAGGGTGATTTGTGCTACGGAGGTTTTTCGGGGATGTGTGCTAGAGATCTTCGGGGTCGCATTTCCGATTGACCTCATTCCTATTGCGATGGGGGATGTCTGTGTCATTGTAGGCATGGACTGGTTGAGCCGATTCAGCGCTGTCATTGACTGTGAGCGTCAGTTGGTGACTATACGAGACCCTAGTGGGGGAGTTCTTACGGTGTACGGCGAGGGTACCCGTTCGAGACCAGCTTTTTGTTCGGCTGTTAGGGCGAGGCAATGCCTACAGCGGGGATGTAACGGTTTCGTGGCGTATGTGATGGATACGCGGGAGAGTTCTGAGAGACCGAAGACATTGCAGGAGGTCCCAGTGGTGCGCGAGTTTCCAGATGTTTTCCCCGAGGATTTGCCGGGAATACCTCCTGCGAGGCAAGTGGAGTTTGGTATCGACCTAGTTCCAGGGGCGGCGCCTATTGCGAAGGTGCCTTATCGTCTTGCACCTCCAGAGATGCAAGAATTATCCTCGCAACTTCAAGAGTTGTTGGGGAAGGGATTTATTCGGCCGAGTAGCTCGCCATGGGGAGCACCGATTCTATTCGTCAAGAAGAAGGATGGTTCACACCGGATGTGTATCGATTACCGGGAGCTGAACAAAGTGACAGTTAAGAACCGTTACCCGTTACCGAGGATCGATGACCTATTCGATCAGTTGCAAGGGGCATCTTGGTTTTCCAAGATTGATTTGAGATCAGGGTACCATCAGGTAAGGGTGCGGGATGAGGACGTCCAGAAGACAGCCTTTAGGACGCGGTATGGGCATTACGAGTTCGTGGTGATGCCTTTTGGGCTCACCAATGCCCCAGCAGTGTTCATGGATCTCATGAACAGGGTATGCAGGTCGATGCTGGATCGGTCTGTGATTGTATTCATCGACGACATTCTGGTGTATTCGCGGTCGAGGGAGCAGCATGAGGGACATTTGAGGGAGGTCCTTGAGGTACTGAGGTCGGAGAAGCTATATGCAAAATTCTCCAAATGTGACTTCTGGTTACGGGAGGTCCAATTTCTGGGGCACGTTGTAAATCAGGCAGGGATATTGGTTGATCCGGCCAAGGTGGAAGCGGTGATGAGATGGGAGGCACCGAAGTCACCTTCGGAGATCAGGAGTTTTCTTGGGTTGGCGGGGTATTATCGAAGGTTCATTAGAGACTTCTCCAAGATCGCGGTGCCACTTACCAAATTGACCCGAAAGGGTGTTACATTCTCATGGGGACCCGAGCAGCAGACTTCCTTCGAGACACTTCGTCAGAGACTGTGCGAAGCACCAGTATTAGCTCTCCCGGAGGGGATGGAGGACTTTGTCGTATATTGCGACGCATCGATTTCAGGACTGGGTGCAGTGTTGATGCAGAGGGGCCATGTGATAGCCTATGCATCGAGGCAGCTGAAGCCTCACGAAGCGAGATATCCCACGCATGACTTAGAGTTGGGGGCAGTAGTGTTCGCCCTCAAAATTTGGCGTCACTACCTGTACGGGGTTCGTTGTACCATATACACGGACCATAAGAGTTTGAGGTATTTGATGGATCAACCCAACCTAAACATGCGCCAGAGGAGATGGTTAGACGTGGTTAAGGATTATGACTGTGAGATCCTATACCACCCAGGTAAGGCTAATGTGGTAGCTGATGCATTGAGTCGTAGGGCGGAGAGTACCCCATTGCGGGATGTGTGTTTGAGATTGACGGTGATGACTCCGGTATTAGATGCTATTCGTGGGGCACAGGCCGAGGTTGTGAAGTCTGGAATGCAGAAACAGGAGCGGGTCGTCGGGTTGATTTCGGAGTTCGTTACGGATGGGCGGGGACTACTGACATTTCAGGGTCGGATCTGGGTGCCATTCGTGGGCGGTACGCGTGTTATTTTGATGGAGGAGGCACATAGATCGAAATTCTCGATCCATCCCGGTGCCACGAAAATGTATCTGGATTTGAAAAAGGAGTATTGGTGGCCTTGCATGAAGAGAGACGTTGCCTGGTTCGTGGAGAGGTGTTTGACCTGCCGTAAAGTTAAGGCCGAGCACCAGAGACCGCACGGTAAGTTGCAACCTTTGGAGATCCCTGAGTGGAAGTGGGATCAGATCACGATGGATTTCATCACCAAATTGCCAAAAACTGCCAGGGGAGTCGATGCGATTTGGGTGATTGTGGATAGACTAACAAAGAGTGCACATTTCCTTGCCATTAGTGAAAGTTCGTCAGCAGAGAAGTTGGCGGAGTTGTACGTGAGAGAGATAGTATCTCGGCATGGAGTGCCGACCTCGATTGTTTCGGATCGCGATGTACGCTTCACTTCCAGGTTCTGGAAGAAATTTCATGAGGAGTTGGGTACTAAGCTGCATTTTAGTACCGCATACCACCCCCAGACCGACGGTCAGAGCGAGCGGACGATTCAGACATTGGAAGACATGCTTAGAGCGTGTGTGTTAGACTTCGGGGGTAGCTGGGACGCGCATCTGCCGTTGGCTGAGTTTTCCTACAACAACAGCCATCATTCGAGCATTGGTATGCCACCTTTTGAGTTGTTGTATGGTAGGAGGTGTCGGACTCCCATTTGTTGGGGAGAAGTGGGCCAGAGAGTGATGGGCAGTACAGAGATTGTACTTCAGACAACCGAGCAGATTCAGCGAGTGAGGCAGAGGTTATTGACCGCCCAGAGTCGACAGAAGAGTTATGCGGACAGACGCCGATCCGAGCTCGAATTCCAGGTCGGCGATTTCGTTCTCCTAAAGGTTTCTCCTTGGAAAGGGGTAATCCGGTTCAGGAAGAGGGGCAAATTGGGCCCCCGGTTCATAGGCCCATTCCGAGTAATTGCAAGGGTAGGTCGGGTAGCTTATCGGTTGGAGTTGCCAGTGGAGCTGAGTCAGATTCACAATACCTTCCACGTGTCGCAGTTGAGGAAGTGTATAGCCGATGAGGCAGCAGTAGTTCCGTTAGAAGATATTCAGGTGGATGCGAGCCTGAATTACGCCGAGAGACCAGTAGCTATCAGGGATCGGAAAATCAAGGTTCTACGGAACAAGGAGATACCTCTGGTGTTGGTTCAGTGGCAACATCGGAAAGGATCGGAGATGACTTGGGAGCCGGAAGGAGAAATGCGGGAGCAACATCCGGAGTTATTCGCAGAATGAGAGACTTCGAGGGCGAAGTCTAGTTCTAGTGGGGGAGAGTTGTAACAGCCCGGAATTTCAGGTATTTATTTAAATTATTTTTGGGTATATTTAAAGGGGGACTCGGCGAGTAGGTGCATGACTCGCCGAGTAGGGTCATAGTCTTGGTCGCAGTCGCGGATACGCGACTGGACTCGACGAGTCCAAATAAGGACTCGGCGAGTCGACGCTGTTTCAGCTAAACCCTAGCCGTTTCATTTCTGATCGTATATAACGATCTTATGGCCGTCATGTCACGTCTTTTGGCCGGTTGAAGACATCTTGGGAGCGTGTGAGCGTTTGAGGCAAGAGAGAAGACTTGAGGAGGCTTGAAGAAGTTGCTAGACAAGGAGAAGCAAGTTAGTGATCAAAGGAATTGAGTGTTGGAGGCTTGGGGACACAGGGAACACGTTCCAGGTATTATTCGGATCGAAAATCTGTAGTTTTTACGTTGAATGCGTGATTAGGGTTAGGAAACCCATTTAAGGGTTTGATATATTGTGTTGTTGTGTAAGTGTTTTAAAAACCCTGTAATAGTATATATGAAAGCCCAGGAAGTCCCATATCTTTATGCCGCGTAATCACGTGAGGTACAGGAGGCTGTGGATTGACTGCATGGCGAGGACTCGCCGAGTCCAATGATCAGACTCGGCGAGTAGCTTGAAGATGTACTAGAACTCGCCGAGTTGTTCTTCAGACTCGGCGAGTATCTTGAAGGTTCACTAGGACTCGCCGAGTTGCTCTTCGGACTCGGCGAGTAGCTTGAAGATCTACTAGAACTCGTCGAGTCGTTCTTCAGACTCGGCGAGTGGTGTCAGGGTGTCTATACTCGTCGAGTCACCCTTTGCACTCGACGAGTCTGGTCAAGATTGACCGTTGACCTGTATATCTCTTAGAGGGGTCAGTTGTCTTGTTTGATAAGATCATTAACTAGGGCTGTGGTATTATAGGGAACCTGCGGACTAGCGGATCGTGTGCGAGTAGCTCGAGGAGGTTATAGCCTGCGTACTACGAGGTGAGTTTTCTCACTATACTTCACCCGGAAGGGTTTGACTGTTAGACCGGAAGGTCGCGTATGTTATATTCATGCTATGTCTAGAGAGATAGATGCTTTATATGCGATGTGTGCTTATATGTGATGTATGATTATACGAGCCGGAAGGCGAGACTTATGTGTTAGCAAGAACGGTATGTTATATGTGCTTTATGTGTTAGAGTATTTGTGTTATGTGTTATATATGTGTATGGGCCGGAAGGCAATTATCTCGTGGATCGAAAGATCCGGGCCGGAAGGCGATGTTATGTGGACCGAAAGGTCCGGGCCGGAAGGCAATAGTATGTGGACCGAAATGTCCGGGCCGGAAGGCGCATGTGGGTAAGTCGTATACTGGGGAACTCACTAAGCATTTATGCTTACTAGTTGTGTTTATGTTTTTCAGGTACTAGTGATGACCGTGGGAAGGCGCCGGCGTGACTCGTACACACTGCCACTGTTGGAGATCCTGGAGATTTATTATTTTTATTATTTTTATTTTGAAATAAACCTGGAATAAACCCTTTTGTTGATTAATGATGTTTTTATTTTAACGAAAAATTTATTTGAAAATTTGAGTTGTTACAAGAATCATGAATTGAGCATCATTGGACTAATGTCTAATAGATCTATTTATAAATGAAGGACCATCGAGAGGCATGGTATGCACGTTTAGGACATGGCATGAATGATGTTATCTAATTCAAGTGGTTAGTTGATTACTTGAAACATTATACAATGAATAAATTCATAATTGTTATGATGATTAAATAATAACAATTTATTTATGATCAATGGGTATGATGTCATAGTTAATTAATTTATTATTGTGTTTCACTTTGCATGTTTTACTTCCCTGAGTAATTTAAATATAATTCAAAATTCCACAGTCGTTCATACTTTTAGAAGTAAGTAGTGAATTAAGACTGTCATGAATTGATTGTAGATTGTCGATTGAGGTTAAGACATTGCAATTGGCATTGCTACAATATTCATTAGTACTTTGAAAAAAGAGATTTTAAGTATTAGATAAACCCACGCTTAGAGATTACTTCATGGATGTTGTCATGAGTAATTCTAAGATGATAATATCTTCTATTCTTAAACACAGATATATAGTTCATAGTTTACAGATCATTTGTGCATTGGTTTACTCAAACACATATCGTAACTGGGTGTTATAAAGGGTTATTCCATGTGTGATTTGATGTGTGAATTGTATGATTATATAGTCAAAGTAACTTGTTCCTCTTGCCCTAATAGGAAAAGCAATATCATTAGGCCCCTTGATGATTTGGAGTTTACTATATAGTGTTGGGCCGAACGAAGACAAATTGATGTGTTCAATTTGAAGTCCAATCAAGTATTTATAAATCGGGAAATTGGGAAACATAATTTTGGACAATGAGAATGATTCTGATCCATGTCTTGTGTCTATACGATATCCTGAAGAATGAAGGAATAACCGATCACTTATCTTAGGGCCAAAAGCTGATTTCAATCAGAGTTCAGCAGTGACTTTAGAAAGCACTCTTTGCTGTTTATTTCAAGGTCTATACTTGCAACTGTAGTTACAGACTTATCCAAGTGGAAGACTGTTGGATTAAGATGTCTAAGACAATAACTAAATTTGTATATTCTTGAATTAAAAGAAAAGTCCTTTTTGGTTTGCCTTAAAAACTAGTAACTAATTAGAATGACAGTTAGAGATAGTGGATAATTTGTTAGTTTATTATATGAATAATAAACTAATTGGAAATTGAAATATATGATTTATTGATATATTATATGATTAATATATTAATTGGAAAGAGTATGATTAATTGATTAATTAGAATTGATTTGGATTTACTTCTAAGATTAATTAGAATTAATCATCCACAGGACTCTTTGGTTTCCATGGGAGTTTCCTTAAGCAAGTATAAATAGGACACCATGATTGACATATTTTCCACACACCTTTTATTGCTTTCATAGAGCCAAATTTATGCTCAAGCCTCCTCTCTCCTTAAGTATTCTTGCTATTAGAGTTTTGGGAACAAGCCGTTAGAGGCATTCATTCCTTTGGTGCTAGCTTTCCAAGATCTAGAAGAAGGATTCTACTTTGATTATTTACAATAATAATCAAAATATATGTAACTTTAATTTTATGTATGAATTTTGATTTCATAGCCTCTCTCTTAGGGTTTTCTTGATATTCATAGTTAGTTGCTATTAATAGAGAAAACATAGATTCTTTCTAGGCTGCATGTGAACTTAAGGGGTTAAGTGTTTTCTCCGTCACATGTAATTTTTGTTTATAACCTAGAAAACCTATCATGCTCTGGCCGCATTCATGGATCTCATGAATTGTGTAATTTTTGATCGGTCCGTGATTGTATTTATTGATTACATTCTGGTCTATTCCAAGAACAAGGAACAACATGAGGAGCATCTGAGGGAGGTATTGGAGACTCCAAGGAATGAGAGATTGTATGTGAAGTTCTCCAAGTGTGAGTTCTGGTTACGTGAGGTGTAGTTTCTGAGGAACCTTGTCAATTAGAATGATATTTTGGTTGATTCGGCCAAGGTCGAGGTGGTGATGAGGTGGGAAGTTCTGAGGTCTCCATCTGATTTTGAAGTTTACTTGGACCAGTGGGTTACTATCAGAGATTCATTCAGGATTTCTCCAAGATAGTGGTTCCTTTGACTCGGTTGATGAAGAAGATCGTCATGTTTTGTTGGGGGCCTGAGCAGTAGGCAACTTTTGAGATTGTGAGACAACGATTATGTGAGGCTCCGATTCTGACCCTACTAGAGGGTGTTATGGATTTTATGGTATATTGTTATGCGTCAATCACAAGTTTGGGGGCAGTATTGAGGCAGCAGGTTCATGTGATTCCGTACGTTTCAAGGTAGTTGTAGCCTCATGAGGTGAATTATCCTACGCATGATTTGGAGCTTGGGGTTGTGATGTTTGCCCTCAAGATTTGGCGACATTACCTTTATGGGGTCCATTGTACTATCTACATGGATCACAAGAGCCTAAGGTTTTTAATGGATCAGCTGAATCTGAACATGAGGCAACATAGATGGTTGGATGTGGTGAAGGATTATGATTGTGAGATCCTTTATCACCCGGGGAAGGCCATTATGGTGGTTGATGCTCTCCCGCAAGGCGGTCTTGGATCCGATCAGGGATATATGTTTTAGGATGACGGTGATTACTAAACTTTTAGAGTAGATCCAAGAGCTCAGGTTGAGGCTATGAAGGAAGAGAACTGTAAGAGCAAGCACATAGTGGTTCAGGTGGCTTCCTTCGTTTATGATAGTCGAGGGTTATTGACCCTTCATCGGAGGGTGTGGGTTCCATATTTGGGTGGTGAGTATCAGGTTTTGATGGAGGAGGCGTACAAGTCGAGGCTATATATTCATCCCGGAGCAACAAAAATGTATAGGGATCTCCAGATCGACTATTGGTGGCCATACATGAAGTGAGATGTGGCATGGTATGAGGAGAGGTGCTTGACGTGTAGGAAAGTCAAGGCCAAACATCAACGAACTAACGACAAGTTACAATTGTTAGACATTCCCATTTGGAAATGAAAAGAGATTACTATGGATTTCATCATAAAGTTGCCATGGACAACGCACATAGTAGATTCGATATGGGTCATCGTGAATCGATTGACCAATAGCGTGAAATTCATTCCGATTCAGGAGAGTATCTCCGCGGAGAGTTTGGACGACATTTACATCAAGGAGGTTGTGGCACGAAATAGGGTATCAGTTACAATGGTTTCAGACATGGATGTCCAGTTTACTTCCAGGTTCTGGAAGAGGTTTCACGAGGAGCTGGGTACTTGTATACATTTCAGCACGACTTTCCATCAACAGACTGATGGACAGAGTGAGTGGACTATCCAGACCTTGGACGATATGCTTCGGGCATGTGTATTGGATTTGGGTGGGAATTGAGATAGTATCTCCCTTTGGCAGAGTTTTTGTATAACAACAATTATAACGCCAGCATTGATCGACCTCCTTTTGAGATTCTCTATGGAAGGAAGTGCAGGACCCCAATATGTTGGGGTGAGGTCGGTCAGCGAGTCATGGGGAGTATTGAGATGGTACTAAAGACTACTGAGTTGATTCGGCAGATTCGGGGTAGACTTTATATAGTATATAGTCGGCAGAAGAGCTATGTCGACAAACGTCGATCAGATCTAGAGTTATAGGTTAGGGATACGGTTCTTCTGAAGGTGTCAACTTGGAAAGGTGTAATCAGATTCAGGAAGATGGTAATTTGGGCTCAGGTATATCAGTCCTTTGAGGGTTTTGGGCCAGGTGGGAATGGTTTCATATCGCTTGGATCTACCAGAGGAGCTCAATCATATTCACAACACTTTTCATGTCTCTCAACTGCAAAAATATTTGGTTGATGATTCTGTGGTGGTCCCTTTGGAGGACATCCAGGTGGATGATTGCATAAATTATATTGAAAGGCCGGTGGCGATCCTTGATCCGAAGACGAAGGCCTTGAGGAACGATGTCGTGGGTTTGGTGAAGGTGCATTGGCAACACCGAAAGGATTCAAAATGGACATGGGAGCCTGAGGATGAGATGAGGGAGCATTATCCAAAGTTATTTGCAGTGACAAACTTTGAGGATGAAGTCTGATTCAAGTGGAGGAGAATTGTATCCTCTGAATCCTTGAGGTACTTAATTTATTGAATTCTTACATTTTGGAGGAGGGTCATGAAGTGAGCCATAATGGTCACGATGTGAGTTCCATTGACCATTTGACCCGCATTCTTGAAGTCTCATGACATGAGGAATGTGGTGACGTGAGAAAGGCCTAATGAACCAAAACTCTAATTTTCAAGTATTTAAAGGAATGAGAGAGTTATGGCTGCCTATCCTCATCCTCTCTCACTCTCTAGCCTCCTGAAAACTCTAGATTCGACTGCTTTCAGAACTTTGGCCACTGTTGGTGACCTTAAGGAGCTTATTTGGTGGTTTTTGGTCCACTGAAGTGAAAGAGGACTCTTGTGGTGCTTCATTTTTGCAATATAGCTTCTACCTCTTGGTCTTTCTAAGCTTTTGGACCTCTGTAAGTCACAAAGCTCTTACCTTTTTGCCTCTTGCATGTTAGATTTAGGTTTTGGAGCTTTTCTTTGCATGATTGGGTTGTATAGAATGCATGGGATCCATAAAGTTGGCAACTTTATGGATTATTGAGACACCTCCTGTATATGATGCTTAGGATCTGAGTTTCAGTGTTGGTTTTAGACTCCAAGCATGAGTCTTGATCTTATTACTTTTATTTTGACCTAGTTAGTATCTAAGTCATTCATTGGACATACATGACTTAAAAGCTATGATTTTTGTAGTCCTTAGGGTCGAGGAAGGTCCCAAAGAGTATCTTAAAGGATTAAGAGCTTAATGCTTAAATTTGGTCAGAACCGGTCTCACGACGTGAGAAATGACGTTGTCCCGATCTGAGAAATCTGGTTGGATGAGTTGTAACTGAGTCGACTCGCTAAGCGGGACTGGGTGTTACAACATCAATTGGAGGAAATGGATAACATGTTAGAACACCCTTTGTTTTCTATGTCATCATTTTTTTCATATTTTTCAACTTATTTTTTTCTTTTTTCACTTTATTTATTTTCGATGTGTTTTTTTATTCATGTTAGATTATTTTAAAAACATGCCTTTTAATTAAATCCTAAATTAACCATAACATTTAAAAACTAAAAAATAGCATTACACAAAAAAAAAATTGAACGTAAAAAAAAAACCATAGTCCTAAAAACATAAAAACGATACACTAGTCATCCAAATATGTCTTCTCGGTTATCTCCTTCATCTTTCGGAGCACTTGTACTTGTCGTGGTCCCATATTTTCTTCGCTAGTCTGAAGAATTGTTAAATTCCTTGTCATTTTATTTTCCTCCGCTTGTTTATGAAGGAACTCTCATGTTGCACTTCAACCTTTTGTTGTGCGATTAGATTGTGTTGGTCGAACTTTTCATTCATTTACGCCAATCTTGTGCCTTTCTATTGGCTACGCCCACATGTCTGAGTGCGCTTCGCTTTGACGCGACCGGTCGGTCTGCGTGGGGGAGGGGGGATTTCTTCGATATCGTCAGGGATGTCATCCGTGTTGGTGTTAAGATCGATGTTAGTTCGTGCGTCGGAAACGTCTAACAAACCCGAACCACACAACCTCTTCGATTGTACCTCCGACGATGTTGCTGTTTTAAGCCATTTTGGATCGTTTCTCATTATCTCCCTAATTTTTTCGTACTCGAAAACATGACCCATTTCGATGTGATATTGCTCCTTCGCGGCTTTGAACACATCAAAATTATTCGCACCACTTTGTTTTTGCAAGGAAAGTTTGTTGTAGATCCCATTAAACTTGGTACACTTCCGACTAATTGGAGTCCACTTGCTACTAAGCATATCGGTATTGCGATATGCCCTGTCTTTCTTCAAAATTAGGCGAAATTTTCCGAGCACAACTTCCGAAAAACCAACTCTCTGCATATTGTATCCTATAGTTGGATTTTCGAGGTCCCAAACCACGCCACAACCAACATGTACTGCTCATCTGGTGTCCACCATAGTGGATGTTCTTCTTCTTCTTCAGTTTAAGAGATCGTTTTCCCTTTCCCACCACCACTCCGACTACCTCCCGCTTAAGTTTCAACAATCGTTTGTTGCACTGGTTGTGTGGGCGGTGATTGTGTGGTTGTTTGTGGCATGGAAGCAAAAGTGTTGAAAATATTTTGTTGAATGTTTGAGTTTTGTTGCAAGTAGGGCTATGTAGGGCATTGTATTGGGGTGAGGCGGAATTAAAAAAGTTTTCTGAAAATGGTATCTGTTGTGAGTTTAGAGAGTTGAGAAGGTTCGCATAGCCCTCATATGTCATGAAACCAAGCGAAGTGGATGTGTTTGTGTTTGGAGGAAGGGTGTTCTAGCTTTGCCCCATATTTAGTTGAATGAGAAAGTGGTTGATTTTTGTGTAGTAACACCAGAGAAATAGAAGAATTGTGTAGGTAAAAATGAGTGTATATTTGTATTTATATGTGAGGTAAATTGAAAAAAAAAATTGTTCACTTTTTTTAAAAAAATTTACTTTTATTTTTTTACATTTGTGACCGTTTGGTCAAATGACTGTTACTCTCAAAATGTGCAATTGCCTTTCGTTACCATCACCATAGAAAATAACATAACATGCAAATACGGTAAGCCGGGGCGGTGTTTGGGCCGTGGTAACGACGTTTTCCGACGCAATGTCATAATAACACGAGGGGGCATTGTCCACACCGATAAATCTTAAGGTTAGAATAAGTGTTGAAAACGAAAAGCTATTTTTTATTTATATTTTATGACTTTTGTATTTTAGAATACAAACAATTTTATTTATTATTTATTTTATTTAATTTTTTTTTTTTTGGTATTTTGGTAATGTCTATCCACTCATAGAAAAAAGAAATCTCTATTAGTTTTTATTTTTAGTAGTTTTTTATTATTATTATTTTTTTTAAAGGAAAGGAGTTTAGAGTATAATATGACAAATGGACTATTTTGAATTCGTATTTGCAAAGACACGTGGGTGATGGATCAAAACTAGATTTTAGAATAATATTTGGCTTGTTGATGTATCTTTTATGTATAGATTTCCGAGGTTGTTAATTTTGGTTGGAAAATGACAAAGGTTTTCTTAAAAAAGTGGAATGGTGTGCATTGAAATTGGAATTAGCAAAATGAGATTAGTAGGTCTGTCCGAAACCCGTTCTACCCATCCGATCCTTTCCGAATTCGGGTAGAACGTGTAACGGGTATGAACATTCGGATAATAGGTTAACCCTATATTAATAATATAGATCGGGTTTTAGGTATGAATATTTATTTTCCGGTATACCCGAAAACCAGAATTCGTTTTTTAAATAATACCAAATATACAATGCAGTTTCTCACTATAACACGGAATGAAATTAAAAAAAGTACATAGCATATTATAATGATTTGTATTGTTATTATATATGTACTTGTTAATTGTATGAAGTATTTTCCTACCTGATTCTTTATTAAACCAACCAATATGTAAAAATAAAAAAATAAAGAAAAAAATTATCAATAAGTGTCATTTAAGAAATTTCTGGGTATACTCGATAATTACCCGACCCGACCTCAAACCCGAATACCTGAAACCCGAAAACCCAAATTACAATATAGGTCGGTTATCGAGTATCATTTTCTTAAAGAAATACCCATTCTACCCGAAACCAGAAAATCTTACCCGTTCGACACCCCTGGAGATTAGAGGAGGAACACATGTTGGTGATTTTAGTGTTATCATGTTATTTTATGTAATTAGAACTAACATGTGAGCTAAAAGGTCTTCATAATTTGTACTATAATATATGTACGGGTTTGTGTGGAGTATACACATGTATAAGATCGAATTAGAAGTCCGTTCGACGACAAGTCGGGGGGTTCGGGGGCAACGCCCCTGGGTCCGGGGTTTCCAAAGAGGCAGGACCCCTTTGGCGGGGTCTAAGGGCAACGCCCGTAGCGGGGTCCAAGGGGCAAAGCCTCGGACTGGGTTTGATGTTGATTATGGTAAAACTAACGAAATTCGTAAGTTTTGGAAACCCTAAATCCTCATTAAAATCCAAATTTTTCTGACTTGCTTCCAAAGCAACCTATGACGGCCAACCCTAAGAAGCAAACCCTAATCTCGTTTATTATAAATAAAAGACTTTCTCTTTGAGAATAGATACACAATGATTAGCTCTTTTTTTTCTTCAGACGAACATAAAATCCTTTTAGCAATTTGACTTACGATTTCTGTGCCTAGATTGGTAAGTGTCCTCTTAGATTATCTTAAATTGAATTTCTTGCAACCCCGACATAGGATAAAAATATCAGTTTGGAAAATGTTCACACGATCCAAAAGGTATCCAGATCTTCAAGATAAACCCTAATTCCTCCAACACCACATGCATATATGATGAGTGAGCTAACTCTCCTACTTGTGTCCTTTCATCATATCGAAAGGACTATTTGAGATAGAATCTTATAGCAACTCTAACACTTTCACGGCTAGTGATACTAGGAGGTTCATAAGTTCATTGATGATGAGATACTTCCCAGCAGTGGTTTGGGTACGAGATAGAATAGGTTTATGCCAAGAAAAGTTTAACATTTTATGTTGAAGAATTCATAGATTACCCAATTGCACCAATATGGTCAATAGGGGAGTTGTATGTGCTTTTCCCCTTTTGTACGAGTAAAATTGAGGTAAAAATATATGTTTGAAATACTATGATCAAGATACCCCGCTCATTCTTCTTCATTATCTTCATCGTTGTATCATTATTTTCATGTTTTCAATGGTAACTCTGTATTATTATATTCTCATATATGAAACAAGATTAACTTGTAAAATTGGCCTTTGCAGCTAATTATTACGACCTAGTGACTCATAAAATATGAAAATTTTAGTTCAATTTATGCTACACTACATTTAACTTCCGTAATAGTTATGCCTATTAATGAAAAGTTGAGTAACTAAAGTTTAATGTATACTTTCATGTTACAATTATTGGATACAAATCAGTGCTACAAATCATTCGTATACAAAAATACTTAATCAAATCATTTCTTCTTCTTTTTGAATAGCCATTCGCACATTATCACGATCAAGCCTAAAAAACCGATACAACGGGGTGTAAAACAAACTACACATTCCAAACGGAACTGCCATCATCGAAAAAAGCGCTTTCGACAGCGCTAACGCTTCTCTCGTGGACCCTGCGACCGGGTCCACGGATTTCGGGTCATACCCGTAAATCCTTTCTGCTAAAATCCCAACAATAGGTGCAGCAAATGACGAAAATGACCCTTCAAAGGCCCGATCAAACGCGTAGATCATGGTACGATGTTTGGCGGGGACCACTTCGGCGAACATTGGTGCATTGGCTGCAGTTCCATTCCAACTTATTGTAAGGCCCATAAGGAAAAGGGTAATAGCGTAAATTTGGTAGCTGTTGACTGATTGTGGGATTACACGTAGGAGAAAGAAAGTATACGGGATTCCCATAATTGCACTGAATTGGGCGCACATGATTCGACCCGTGTGAGGGTAAATTTGGGATAAACGATCCGCTATGATTCCACCCATGAGTGATCCGAGAGAGCACCCGGCCCCAAAAAGGCTAAAAAGTGTTGCAACTTGTTGGTGATCAAAACCTAAAAGAAATATAAAAATATTTATGAAAATGAAGTCTTAGTGGGAATGCAAGCAAATAATAGATAAAGGCAAATTTGTAAAATGTTATGACTTAATGGGGAAAGACCATTTCATGTGATTTTCTCTATTAACTAGTTCTTTTTGTATAAGGTGTTGTCAGAATAATCGATGTATATAAGATATTATTTGAGAAAACGAGTAACATACATGGAAAAATTAAAGGAAAACATAAATGAGGGGAAATTTTTGAAAAGTGGTGACTTAATGGGGTACGCACGTCTTCTTTAAGTAACAAAAACACATATAGCTTATCGGATTAAGTCATATCTTTATCAAGTTAAGTCCATTAAGTAAAAAATAAAAAAAGAGAAAATAAAAACACATACATGCTCACCAATTAGTTGGAACCATAAAGTGAAAAACACCATGGCTGTCCATGGGATTGAACCAACAAGACCCTGCAACACGATGATTTGAAACGTTTTCACTTTCATCACACCTTTCATGGCTATCCATGACTCAATCCAAACCGAAGAAGATCTAGAATCACGGTTTCCCTCCAAAAGTTCGTTTCTACAATAAAAGAAATATCTAAATGCAAAAAAATAACAACATATTTTCATTTATTTATGTAGTATAGCATCCTACTTTGAAGAATTTACCGAAAAATATTATACATTGCGGATTTTTTAGAACATAAGATTGCATAGAAAAATGAACAGATGAATGAAAAATCTTAAAAGAAACTAAAAAGTCAGTAAAGACAAAAAAACAAAACAAAGTAAAAAATTTCATACCTATCAGGATCAACAGCAACTAGTCTTTTAGGATCAACAACGAACATGAACACAAGAGAAGCAATTACACAACTTAACGCAGAGATCATAAGAAATGCAAATCGCCACCCGGGTACACCCCAAAACTCATGTCCGGCCATAATCATAGCCACCGCACCACCACCGATGCCACCCACCTTTCCGACAAGGTTCAACAGCCCAAACCCAGTCCCCCTCACCTTATCACTATAAGTATCAGCTATAAACGATTGGAGTGAAGGAATCACAATCGCTAATCCAAATCCATTCACAATCTGCCATAAAGCGAGTTGACTGAAATAGCGACTGCCACCTAACGCGCCGGTGGATAACGCCCAGCAAAGGGTGCCCATTGCAAGAACTCTAGGGCGGTCGTAGGTTAAAACCAAGATTCCGGCCATCGGAGATGCCAGACCTTGAAAAAAGTTTCTCATGAACATTAAGTAGCCCAAATCGGAGGGACCCACATTGAATGTTTCGCTGAGTTCTTTGTATACAGATGGAAGCAGATTTTCGTCTGTACGCTCTACTATGGCGGCTAAATTGATGATTATGAGAGAAAGAGAAATCCCAAAAAGTTTTCGCGTCCTGCGAGTATCCGATGTAAGATATCATCTAATCCATAAATATAAACACAAACAGTTGATATGCGCATTGATACATATACTGTGTTCTAGTGATTACTGAGTGGAACTTGCATTTGAAATCTAATCGAAGAGGGAAATGAGTCGATTTGAACTCGAAAAAAAAAAAAAAAAAAAACTACAACTAGTGTACAGCAACAGGAGACAATAGAAGTATAGCAAAATAGAATAGGAATAATCAAACTCACTTCATGGTATTCGGATTCGCTTTTGAAAACAAGAGCTTAGATCCAGAGATGACGTAATCTCATCTGCAAGCTAAAAAAGACCTCCGAAGGGCCATCGTACTGCGCCACTAAATTGTCAACATTAATAAAATCGAACACCCAGATTACGTATAGAACTGTAAAACGTTCAAATCAACGATCAAAATTTCAATTTTTCTTAGAAGAAATTGGTGGCATCCGGCTACTGTTCAAGGGTTGACCCGCGTTGAGGAGCCTTTTTCCGTATAGTATACCGAAGCAATCCACGTGAGTAATTATTTTTTCTAGGTGGTGGAGGATATATATATATATATATATATATATATATATATATATATATATATATATATATATATATATATATATATATATATATATATATATATATATATATATATATATATATATATATATATATATATATATATATATATATATATATATATATATATATATATATATATATATATATAGTAGCCGTCTATCCGCGCAAAGCGGCGGGCAGTGAATAATTTGATCTCTTTAGAGTTAAAACCATTTGGCGTTCACTTTGAGAAACGAATATTAAATGACATCTATTTTTCAAGAGCATTATCATACCATATTAAGAGGGTGTTTGGCTAAGCTTTTTTTAAAACAACTTATTAGGTTCCACATCACTATAAGTTAAAAAAGTGCTTGGATTAAAATAACTTATTCCGGTGGGGAACCTCTAATACGTCATTTTTTCATAAGTTACCCTACACTTACTTATTAACTTATAAGCTAATAAACTAATAAGCAATAAGTTTTTTTTTGTCAAACACCCCCTAAATGGTTATTACTTCCATTTATATATACTCAAACCACTTGTACTGTTTATCGTCCTTTGTTTTCGTTTTTCTTAATTCCTTTATTAATTTAATGTCCGACTAAGTAAAATACTAAAATATATAAATAATAGTTTATAAAAATAAACCTTTAGAATATCAGGTGTTATGATTCAAAAGTCGATAAATAGGCCTTTGAGAAGGCCAAAATACTCAGGTGTCAACTTGTTCATTGTGATTTTAAACCAAGTTTGGTCACAAATTAAAACATTTTCAACGATGGTATGTAATTCAAGGATTCATATTGATTTAGGTTCTTGAAACCTTAAAATATTGAACAAAATCTATATAGAACCTTATAATAAGGACAATAATCACCGTAATCAGGAAGTCCATGTGATGGAACTTGATAGTATAAGGACCAATGATGAAAAAGGTTTCATTTTTAGAATAAACAAGATGAAAAATATACAAACTACCTTAATCATGTCAAATCTTGTGTTTAACCGTTCTTTATTGCAAAAGTAAGATGCCAAAATATACAAACTTAATGATAATACAATGCTCTAACTGGCCCTCTTGGTTGAGTTCTTTGAACCTGCAAAGCAAACACATTAAAGAAACATAGTAAAAACCTTTTTAGGAACAAACCTGATATAATAAAGTCTTCACCCAATATATTTATAAGATAAAAATACAAAAAGTTAAAAATGATGAAATCAATTACAAGTAAGGATTAAAATAAAAATTTGTTAAGAAAGAGTCATCTGCAGGAGGGATATTTGAATCAACATGTATTTTCTGATGGTTTCAAATTTTGAATTCTCCGAAATTCAGGGAAGGAGATAGAATTTGTTGAGAAATATAAGGATTCAAAACACAGGTTAAAATTTAATATAATTTTACTGATGACTACTTATACTATTAGCTTAATGATTTGAACGTCTTAAAAAAATAATATTATTATATTCAATCTATTTTTAGAAATAGTGGGATTTCTTTTATGAGATAGTAAGATATATATATATATATATATATATATATATATATATATATATATATATATATATATATATATATGTTCAGGTTCATTTGAGACCATTCTAATTTGTGAGACCGTGAGACCAAATCTAAAAATAATTTTAAAACGCAAAATAAATGGAAAAATTCAAAAATTCTTTTTTTAAATATTATTTTCGGAACTTGAATTAACTAAAAAAAGTAAAAAAAAATCCTGTTTTTTTTTTTGAAAAATACGTGAAATATTCTAAATAGAATATTACACTGACATATTATAAAAAATAATTTTAAAATGCAAAATAAATGGAAAAATCTAACAAAAAAATTTTAAATATTATTTTCAGAACTTGAATTAACTAAAAAAATAAAAAAATAAAAAAAAATTCTATTTTTTTTGAAAAATACATGAAATATTCTAAATAGAATATTACACTGTACGTATTCTAAAAATAATTTAAAATGCAAAATAAATGGAAAAATCAAAAAATTCTTTTTTTAAATATTATTTTCGGAACTTGAATTAACTAAAAAAAATAATAAAAAAATGCGTCTCACGGTCTCACAAAATTAGGCCGTCTCACATGAACCTAACCATATATATATATATATATATATATATATATATATATATATATATATATATATATATATATATATATATATATATATATATATATAAAGGTTCAAATAAGAACTAAAAAAGGTTAAGAACCGTAAGAACCTCTAATTTTAGATGTTTATAAAGGGTTTAGGGTTTAGGGTTTAGGGTCTAGGTTGTTTATAAAGGGTTTAGGGTTTAGGGTCTAGGGTGTTTAGAAAGGGTTTAGGGTTTAGGGTTTAAGGGTTAGGGGTTAGGGTTTAGGGTTTAGGGTTTATGGGTTAGGGGTTAGGGTTTAGGTTTAGGGTTTAGGGTTTAAGGTTTAGGGTTTAGGGTTTAGGGTTATCCTAAACCCTTTATAAACATCTAAAGTTAGAGGTTCTTATGGTTCTTAACCTTTTTTGGTTCTTATTTGAACCACACACACACACACACACACACACACTCTCTCTCTCTCTCTCTCTCTCTCTCTTTCTATATATATATATATATATATATATATATATATATATATATATATATATATATATATAGGGTTAGGTTATGTTTTTTTTACTAACTATTGTGTGCCAGAATGCACAAATCTGGACCAACGGATGGAATTCATCAATGGACATGATTTGAGAGTGTATGATATTAGAATAGGGTAGTATGTACCATATAATCATACAAATTTTAGCAAAAGGGTAATTTGGACAATTAACTACAATTATAAAAGGAAATTTTCGGATATTTATGGATAATTAATTATCCTAATTTTAAAAATATGATTTTTTTAATTAATTCAATTTTAATTCTAACATAATTTGTAAGCATAACCGATTTTATTCTGTCAGAATATTTTTTTAGTTAGAATTGTTGGAATAGTGTCTAAGGCTGCAACTATATTAGACAAATATTTGACCCGATTGTGCATGGTCCTTTTGGGTTGCCTTCACCATAGCAACTTGATAAGATGATTTATTAGAAGAGAATAAATATTATTAATATATTACGAGAATAATATAAAGAATAATAAGATTTTTATTTGATTAATATAAGTCATAGAATTAATTAGAATTAATTTGGTGACTTAAAGAGATTAATTAAATAAGAGGGTATAAACTGTCGATTGTTTGTTAGTTAAACTTTAGACTGTCAATCCATATTGGATAGGGGTGGACGGATTCTAGAAGCTAGAGATAGCTTCAAATCGTCTAAAGGCTATCTAAGGAATGGATTTGGATTGCTTTAAGAGAAGATTATTCAACTAGGGTTTAAGTTGTAACCCTTAAGGAGTCTACAAGTATAAATAGACCCTATGACAAAGGGAAATTGGCACTTCATCTAAAGTAGAGAACCCCTGGCCGAATTCCCTCCCCTCTCCTCTCTCCCATATCATCCTCCTTGCTATTTGGTGTTTGTAAGCCATTAGAGGAGTGACAATTGTGACTCTAGAGCTCCAAGACAACAAGATCAAGTAAGAGATTCAAAGGTATGATTCTAGATCTGATTTAATATTGTTATTACTCCTAATTAGTTATTAGAAGTCTTGGATTCAAAGCATGTTTAATTAGAAAGCCTAGATCCAAGCATTAGGGTTTTGCATGCGCACATAGGAAAGTTCTTATGGCTAAAACCCATCAGTGGTATCAGAGACTAGCTTAGTTTCTATTAAATTGTTGCTTGTTTGTTTGAAACTTAACTGCAAAATTCGATTTTGTGTTTCTGTGTCATGAACTCGACGAGTCCCATGGTGGACTCGACGAGTTGGCCTGACTCGATGAGTCCAGTTGGGAACTCGACGACTTCTAGTGTCAGGAAGAGCAAAAATCGGGATTTCTTGATATTTATCTTATGGAAACTTGTCTTAATCATATTAGATCAACCCTAATCCATTTTTTGATATATATGACTATAATCTTGATCTAATTTAAGATATTTATCAACTAATAAAATATTTAATTTCCTTATATGATATTTATTTAATTATTTTGATTAAATTGGTAATTATCTTACAAGAAATCTTGAATAAATCAAATATGGATAATTATGGAATTAATTGTTGATTAAAATTATTTGTTACCTAATCCTCCATGTTTTAAATGTTTTAAAACTTGTCCTCAAGTTTTGAAATTTATGTTTTGTGATTAAAAGTTTTAATTTAGACAATTTAAATTTCAAACCCTAAATTTTAAAAGGTTTAAAATACAACCCTATACTAATATAATATTACAAGGTTAATATATATATGTATAACTAAAATGCTAGTCTTACCGTTAGTAGGCCTCATTCACGAAGCCGATCTATAAGGTGGGTATAAGGTTGCGGCCTATAAAATGGCGCTTAATGGGTGTACACTCACACCCACCGCTTGCTTGATCGGTGGAGGGTCGTTAGCCGAACGGGTAGGATAGGGCAACCTCATCCTCTCATTAAAAGTATAATAAGAAATATAAAGTAACTACACTTTTTTTTTTAATTTCCCAATCTTAGTTACTTTAGGAAAAGTGAATTGATGCAATCCCATGAAATTACACTTTGCACCCTTGCTAAGAAGTTAGTGGAGCGTGTGTGGTTTACCGGCACACTAATTGGTTCTAAGCAAAGGTGACAAAGGGTGATTCATTGTTTATCATAGTTCGATGGAGTGTGCGTGGTTTACCGGCACATCGAATAGGTGATCATTACAATGAAGGCACCGTGTAAATTTGCATGGTTACTCACACCCGCTTTGTGATCCTCGGTATCCCAGTCACAAACAAGAGGGGCATATCGAGATTTAAACATGCCATTGAATAGTTTCAATAAATCTCATCCGAACCTAGGAATTCTCAATCCATTTAGGACTAATAGTTAGGTTTTGTGGTGGAGAATTATTGAATCGTCATTCACTTACCTTCATATTATTTGCATGTTGGATTACGACATCCCTTTTCTAATATGTAAATATTGTTGTTGGATCCTAGCCCTAATTTTTCATATTGGGTGATAATTAGGGATTCATATTCTAATCTATCTTTGTCCTTTCTATTTGTAGATGTCGAACGCAAACAACGCTGCTGCTAGTTCTTTCACATTGATGAGCCTTTGCCAAAAGGTCACCTTCGATGGAACGAACTTTAGCGAATGGATAAGATACATTCGCACCATTGCTAGCTATGAGGATAAGGAGTATGTCCTCGATGAGAAGCTCGAGAAAATCAACCCTGAAATCGCTACTCCGGCTGAAATAACCGCTTTTGAAACTCGTGAGCGCGATGCAACGAAGGTACATTGCATCATGATAGCCACCATGAACTCCGAATTCCAAAAGTCCTACGAGGACATGTACCCGTACGAAATGCATCAAGACTTATTGGAGAGATACCACCAAAACACAAGACAAGAGCGTTATGAGATTTTCACTAACATGATTTCCGCTAAGATGGGTCATGGAGAATCTCTTATCGTGCACCTGCAAAAGATGCAAAGGTATGTCGACCGCCTTCGCAAGTTAAATGTTGACTTTGGGGAAGACTTGGCGATCGACATGGTGCTTCACTCTTTGCCTCCAATGTACAATCAATTTAGGATGACCTACCACATGAACAAAGAGGAGGTTACCCTAAGCAAACTCCAAGGTCTCTTGAGGGTCGCTGAGAGCAACTTCAAAGACAAGTCTGTTGCACCAACTCCCAATCCACCCGCTGCTCCTGTCTTGGCTATTGGTCAAGGAAAGGGAAATAAGAGGAAGGCTTCATCAAAGAACTATCGCAAGGTTAAAGCCCGAGATGGTGCCTCTTCTAGTGGGACCAAAGTTGATCCTGCTAAGCCCTGCCCTAACCCAAAGGAGGCGGAGTGCCACCACTGCCACAAGATAGGACATTGGAAGAGAAGCTGCCCAGAGTACCTGCAAGCCATCAAGGAAGGAAAGATCAAGCCGTCTTTCGCAGGTATATACACAATTAAATCTAACGATTCTAATCATGCTATTTCTTGGGTTCTTGACACCGGTTGTGGTTATCACATTTGTTATAATGTGCAGGAACTAAGAAGAAGTAGGGATGTGGAGCAAGGAAGGATCAATCTAATCATGGGGAACAGAAGATCGTCGCCTGTGACCAAGATTGGAATGTAGTCTTTAGTGCTTAGGAATAATTTATGTTTAAATTTGAACAATTGTTGCTATTCGCCAGAAATGGCTAGAAACATCATTTCATTTCATGGTTAATAATGAGAATGGTTCTATTTTAGCTTATCTAAATGGTGTCTTTTATTTTGAAGTGATGTGTGTAAATTCAACTAGTTTTATCCCTACTTTTTATTAATAATTTGAGCACACAAAGGCAGTGAACCTGTCTTTAAGTGGTATAGATTGATAAGTAAGGTATCGAACTCAGGGAACGGAAATTAAACTAATAGCTAATTTTAACTAAAATAAATAATAACAGTAAATGGTTTTTCTCTAGTTTTGCAAGACTAGAAACTTAACAAATTAAATTTAACTAATTAACTAAAGCAACAACTACTCACCAAATTTGATAAAGATGTTTCTATTTAGGTTCAACCAATTCACTCCTATGGTTATTTAAGTTAAGATAGATTAATTGCTATTGGTTACCAATGATAATAGTTAGGTTCATGTTCATTACTCCTAACCCTTAGACAATTAACTAATTTAAGCGTTGATCAAGTGTTTAAACTAATTAATTCCCTAGATTAATTATTTGGGTTAAATAAGATTTGTAATGGTTAATTAAGTTATTAATTCAATTAACCTCTTGTTGGTGGTTTCTCAACAAGCTCACACATTAATCTTCCTATTTTCTTATTAATCTTAGTTTCATAATCATTACTTCCAAGCATACGTTTTAGCATTCACATAGACATATGAGGTTAACAATTAAGTGATGTTCATGCAACCTAATTGCCTTCCAATTAACAGAAAATAGTAGTGATTAACACATAAGGTTCTTTAACAAACTTAATTTAACAAATCACCAATAGTTAATTAAACAAAATTCAATAATTAAACCATAGGAGTTCTTTGGTATTCCCCAAACAGAAACAAAAACGAGTTTAGCTCATAGTTGCAGTAGAAACAAACAAAGAAACAAAGTTTAAGAAAGCAAACATGTTTAATTCCTAAGTCTAAGTGGTAGAATTAACCTAATTGCTTGAATTCTTCCAACTCTTGAAGCTTAGGGTTCTTCAATGCCTTCTGAATCTTTTTGTCGCAGGTAATTCTCCCAAAATTCGCCAGAAGTTATATCCCAAGTGATCAGGATTCGTCTTATAAAGATATCTCAAAACAGAGGCTACTCGGCGAGTAGCAGAATCAACTCGCCGAGTAGGTCAATACTTATCCGTCTTCAGGTTAGCAGTCGTACATATCTTCTAGTATCTCATCGTGTACTCGCCGAGTAGGGCCGAGGTACTCGCCGAGTAGGTCATTCTTGGCACCCTTTAATCTTCTCTTGCTTTCCTTTTCTCCTTTTTACATCCAAGCATATCTTTTGGGCTGAAAACACAATTCAAAGCATTTTAAGTACCTTTTGTCCAAATTATTCTTATAATTAACCAAAAATAACTAAGAATATATGTTAAATAATTAACTAATTATGCACATATCAAAATACCCCACACTTGACTTTTGCTTGCCCCCAAGCAAAACTATGTTTTAAACACATTAAAATCACATTAATAATTCCAATCCTTCCCAGCCATTATGCCAAGACCGCAACGCATGCATTTGTGTCTAATTCCTAAAAACCCCCCATACTCCAAATACTCACAATCCTCATAAACATTCACCCACTCACCCCGAACTATGCTCATTTTATGCAACCCTCCGAATCCATCCTCAGAAAACCTCTTTACCCTCAAGGTATTTTTAATTGAGCAACCCAAGCATACATAATCTAGATAATTACAATTAATGATACCACATTGGAGCTCTTTGGAATTCTTCACTTCTTTGACATTTGATCTTTGATATCTTCAAATTCACCAACTTTGTTGCTTGATTTTTGGTATCTTCAACTTTTTGAATTTCTTCGAATTTCCGATCTTCATATTTGACATTTGACTTTGATGCTCCAAAAATTCTTCAAACTTTTTCTTGTAATTCTCTCTTTTTTTTTTTTTTACATGTATTCCTCATTATTTTTTTTTTCACTCAAATCCCTACATGCTTAAGCAGGGGCGCTCAATCTCAACCTTTATTGGCTAATGATAAAAATCTTCCTGGATACATTTCAGGTTTAGGCTGCTAAACATATTGCATCCCTCAGGCTGAGCAGGGTCGTGTTTTTGCCTCATGATTTCACTGGAATAAGGAAGCCACAAATGCACTAGAACGTGTATAGGCTCAACTAAACATTTGGGTTCTCATGCAATTATTAACACAACTTTAATATGGAATCCTAATTTTTACCAAAATTTTCTAATTTAAGACCTAAGCATTTTAAATATTCAACAAGTTAAACATTAGCCTAAATTAAGATTCTAAGTGTTCTAAGATGTGACTAACCCCCTACCCCACACTTATTTTATGCAATGCCCTCATTGCATATTATAACAAAAAAAATGCAATTAGAGAGAAAGTTGGAACAAACTCCCCTGGGGTAGCAGTCGCTAGGTTGACACTCTCGTCTTCAACTCCATCTTCTAGTGACTTTAACCATGGGAACAGCTCATCCATGGCATGGGTGTCATATGTCTCGTGTGGTTGATAGCTCGAAAACTCCAAGGAAAATTGGTTGTTGCACAAGTCGCAGTAGTAGTGCACAAAGAATGTATGAATGGCACATGAACAATAACCAGAACAAAGAAAAATTCCTCCTGCAGCAGGCTACTCGGCGAGTATGCGAGTAAACTCGGCGAGTAGGATGTATCGGACAAGCAGATCGCACAGAAGCAGATGTACTCGCCGAGTAGTATTAGTGCACTCGGCGAGTAGAGCATATAATTCCAGAAATTGTCTAATTGCTGGCTTTCTTTACTCTAGTGTTGTCATGCAAATATAAATGCACTCTCCAAGAACTCTCTAAACAGCAGCACTCTAATAAATTCTCGATTAGTACGGACTCAACCCTAGGAACAAAACTCCATAAGCATCCCTAAAAGCTCTCATTCCTCGCTTGACCATTCCTAAATAGCATGCATCCTAGCTTCAATACCTGAAAAGAAAACTAACAGTAACACTAAAATTCAAACCACTTCACCAAGTCCCAAGTTCACAATTGTTTTTTTTTTTTTTTTTTTTTTTTTTTTTTTTTTTTTTTTTAAAACAAACATCACAAACAAAACAAATAAAAATAAAATCTTCATTCCTCATCGTCCATCCCAGCTCCTCCAGCTCCACTTCCACCTTCTCCACTCCTTCGTTGCATCCGTTCGTCCCAATTCATTATGTACGGATAACCGGGTCCCGGCCGCGGGGCAATGTGCATTTGTTGGAAAAGATAATCAAAGGATTGATTGGTGTAATTGACTCCTTGCCCTATATCATCCAAGTATCGCCGATACTCCACTTGGTTCCACCCTTCGTTATCCTCCACCGGAATCACCGGTGGGTCTTCACGTACCCGCTCGTTCCTTGGCCTAACCCGCCTTCCGGGCTCTTCTGGGACCGCCGGCTCATCTTCATTTGGAATAGTAAAGGAATCACCAAATTTCTCCACTATCCGAGCCCTCCTATAGAGTGCCGTATTGAACGGAGGAGGGTGGATAACCGTTAGCATTTGGGCTTGCGGTAATTCCAAAATCCCAAATGATCGCGCGAGCCTCGTGATGAACATACCCCCATTGATCTTCGAGTTGATTTTTTCCTTAACTGCTCCCTCCGCAAGAAATTTAGCAATGCAATATGGGAGATTGCAGAAAACATCGGGGGTGATGATACTCCACATATAAAAGATATCAAGGGTGGGAACTTTATCCCCATCCTTTCGCATGTTGATTGTGCTTGCAATGAATCGGTGAATGAGTCGATGGATTGGAGAACGAATATGCCCTTCTTGAGCAGTGGAAGGTATATAGACCCGGTTAGCAATTGTACTCCACCATGTTGATGCCACCACCCCCTCGGGAAGTTCTTTGTAGGTATTTTCCAAGAAGGCTTCAAAGTAGTCCGTCATCGCCATATCTTGATCGTAGATGCCCAACCGCCAAGAGAACTCAACCATGCTGCATTGTCGCATCTCTCCTCCCAAAGAAAACGAGATCGTGTTTGGATTGTAATATTCACTCCCACCTCGGAATGAAATAGTAGCAAAGAATTCCCAGCACAACTCCGCATATACTGGCTCTTGTATTTTAAATAATTGCAGCCAACCATCACAAGTGATGTTGGCATAACCCAAGTTACAATCTTTTACCAAATATGGAGTAAGTTCCTCTTCCAAGCCGACATTACCCATCCATCCCCAATCCACTGCAGTGGGCAAGTGAATTTCTTTCTGTCGCAGCGCTTCCAACCTGTTTAGGGCTCGAGTTTTGGAGGATTTAGAGGTAATTTGTTGAAAGGCTAACCATGGCATATCACCATGGCCTCCTCCACGTGATGACTGTCCTCTCCTTGCCATGATATCTTGGTGCTTGAATTAAGAGAAATTGGAAGAAAATTGACTAGATCTTGAGGAACTTCTTGGGAGGTGGCTGAGAGAAACTGCTCGGCGAGTATGGGGGTGAAGTGTTGAACAAAAGCAGTTTTTTACAGATTTTATTTTACTGGGTTTAAACCGTATACTCGCCGAGTATAATGGATATACTCGCCGAGTACGGACGCGTGTTGTGAAGTTTTAGCTGTATACGAGCATCTACTCGCCGAGTGTAACCGATATACTCGCCGAGTATATGTCTCAGATTGAAAAAATTTAAGTTTTTGCCAATTTTACTATGTGATTTCCTTTATTTTAGCCTTTCCACCCCACACTTTCAGTAGAGCTTGTCCTCAAGCAATTAGAGAAGTAGAATGAATGACTAGAAATGAAAAAAAAAAAAAACATTACGAAAAATAAAGAGCGGGAAAAAAAATGCAAACGTGAAGCTCGGGTTGCCTCCCGAGAAGCGCTTCTTTTGATGGAGTCATTAGCTGGACTCCGCCCCTTTTATGTTTTTGCGATTCCGCACAGCAGGAGCTCCTCCATTCCTTCATTGCGGGGGACTCCTTCTTCATATTTCTTCACTCGATGGCCATTGACTTTAAATGGCGTGCCATCTCTCGAGATCAATTCAATAGCCCCATGAGGAAACACCGTCTTGACCACAAATGGACCATCCCACCTGGATTTAAGTTTTCCCGAGAAGAGTTTTAGGCGGGAATTGAAGAGTAGTACTTTTTGGCCTTCATGGATGTCCTTGCTTTTGATTCATAGGTCATGCCATCTCTTGGTCTTTTCTTTATAAAGCCATGAGCTAGAATAGGCTTCATTTCGTAGTTCTTCAAGGGCATTCATTTGCATTAAGCGGTTTGTCTTCATTTCTTCCATGTCAAAGTTACATCTTTTTAGCGCCCAATATGCCTTGTGCTCGATTTCAACCGGTAAATGGCATTGCTTTCCATAAACTAACCTATATGGTGTAGTACCAATAGGTGTTTTGAAAGCGGTACGGAACGCCCATAGCGCGTCATCCAATTTATCCGACCATTCCTTGCGATTACTTCCCACCGACTTCTCCAAGATACGCTTCAAAGCTCGATTGGTAACTTCCGTTTGCCCACTCGTTTGCGGGTGGTATGATGTGGAGAACTTATGGGTCACCCCATATTTCTTGAGCACCTTGTCCAATTGATCATTGGCAAAGTGTGTACCACGGTCACTAATTAAGGCCTTTGGAACACCAAACCGGGAGAATAGTCTTTTCAAGAAGCGTACCACTACCCGTCCGTCGTTTGTAGGTAAAGCCTGCGCCTCCGCCCATTTTGACACATAATCCACCGCCACAAGAATGTACTTGTTTCCTTTGGATGTGGGGAATGGCCCCATGAAGTCTATGCCCCACACGTCGAACACCTCGCACACTTGAATGCTATGTTGTGGCATTTCATTACGGGAGGAAATGTTTCCCACCCTTTGGCAAGCATCGCATTCTTTGACATATTGGGCTGCATCTTTGAAGATTGTTGGCCAATAAAACCCAATGTCAAAGATCTTCTTCGCGGTATAGTGTGCGCCATGATGTCCTCCCGTGGGTCCGCTATGGCATTGCTCTAGTATTTTTCGACTCTCCTTTCCGAACACACATCTTCTTATAATCCCGTCCGCGCAACTTTGGAAGAGGTATGGATCGTCCCAAAAGTAATATTTGATCTCCGAAAAGAATTTCTTCTTTTGCTGACTACTATACTCCTTCGGGACGTAATTTGTAGCTAAGTAGTTAGCTATATCCGCGAACCATGGTTCCTCTCCCACGGACACCATAATGTATTCATCCGGGAAGTCATCTCCATCTTTATCTTCTTGCAATGCCGGGTTCTCGAGCCTAGATAAATGATCGGCAGCTACGTTCTCCATTCCCTTCTTATCTCGTATCTCTATATCGAATTCTTGAAGAAGCAGCACCCATCGTATTAGTCTTGGCTTGGCATCCTGTTTGGAAAACAAATACTTGATAGCCGAGTGGTCAGTAAAAACAGTGGTTTTAGATAAAACCAAATAAGGGCGAAATTTATCGAAAGCATAAACTACGGCTAACAGTTCTTTTTCAGTAGTGGTATAATTCTCTTGGGCAGGATTCAAGGTCTTGCTTGCATAATAAATGGGTTGAAAATGCTTGTCAACCCTTTGTCCAAGGACGGCTCCTAGTGCATAGTCACTCGCATCACACATGATCTCGAAGGGTAAGTTCCAATTTGGTGCTATAATGATTGGGGCATTAGTTAATTTTTCTTTTAAAAAGTCAAATGCCTCTAAACACTCTTTAGTGAAATTAAAGGGTGCATCTTTTAACAATAATTGTGTTAGAGGTTTCGTAATTTTAGAAAAATCTTTAATAAAACGCCGGTAAAAGCCTGCGTGTCCCAAAAAGCTTCTAATGCCCTTCACATTAGTTGGCGGGGGTAATTTAGCGATGGTGTCTATCTTTGCCCGATCCACCTCAATCCCCTTTTTAGAGACTTTATGTCCCAATACTATACCCTCCTTGACCATGAAATGACACTTTTCCCAATTTAGGACCAAGTCGGTTTTCTCACATCTAGCAAGCATCGAGTCAAGATTTGTAAGGCAGTCATTAAAAGAAGATCCAAATACAGAGAAATCATCCATAAAGACCTCCATGAATTTCTCCACCATATCATGGAATATGGCGGTCATGCACCTTTGAAATGTCGCAGGTGCATTGCATAAGCCAAATGGCATGCGTCTATAGGCGAAGGTCCCACTGGGGCACGTAAAGGTGGTCTTTTCTTGGTCCATTGGGTCTATGGGTATTTGGAAATACCCGGAAAACCCGTCTAAGAAGCAATAATAGCTATGGCCCGAAAGTCTCTCTAACATTTGGTCTATGAAAGGAAGGGGGAAATGGTCTTTGCGAGTGGCATCGTTTAGCTTGCGATAATCGATACACACTCGCCAACCGGTTACCGTTCGCGTTGGAATTAACTCATTCTTCTCGTTGGTAATGACCGTCATTCCTCCTTTCTTGGGCACCACCTGGACCGGACTCACCCATGGGCTATCGGAGATGGAGTAGATGATTCCTGCATCCAAAAGCTTTACCACCTCCTTCTTGACGACTTCTTGCATGTTCGGGTTTAATCTTCTTTGATGTTGCACCACCGGTCTGGCTCCTTCTTCTAAGTTTATTTTGTGAGAGCAGTAGGATGGACTTATTCCCTTTATGTCGGAGATGCTCCACGCGATGGCTTTCTTCCTTTTCTTCAGTACCCGTACAAGCTCTTCCTTTTCTGTCTTGGAGAGATCTGAGGCTATAATTACTGGCTTCTGATTTCCTTCTTCCAGAAAGGCGTATTCCAGATGGTTAGGCAGTGTTTTAAGCTCCAATTTAGTGTTCATAGTGGCGTACTCGCCGAGTGCAGGTATGGTACTCGGCGAGTTCATGGCGGCATTTGCGACTGCTGACTTTTCTTCAGGTGTACTCGGCGAGTAGATCGGGTCTACTCGGCGAGTAGGGCTTTCAGCTTGGTTTTTGAGTTCTTCATACTCTGCTTCCTCCAACAGTCTTTCAATCTCTAGTAAATCTTTCTCTGGATCAAATACTTCTTCAAAAGCTGCAACCTTGCTGGAATCTTCAGGTATGTCTCCTTCCAATAACTCGTCAAGCATGTCGATTGAGAACGACGTGTCGTCACTACTCCTTGAGTACTTCATGGCTTGGTCTACCCCGAATGTTACTGAGTCATCCCCAACTCGCAATGTGAGCTTTGAGTCTCTTATGTCTACGATGGCGCTAGCGGTGTTGAGGAAGGGTCTTCCAAGGATGATTGGTACTTGCGGATCCGCCTCCATGTCAAGAATGATGAAGTCAGCCGGGAAGACAAACTTGTCTACTTTCACTAATAGATCTTCACATATGCCTCTTGGGAAAGTAACCGTCTTGTTTGCTAAATGAATTGCCATCCGAATTGGCTTTGGCTCTGGGAGGTCCAGCTTTTTGAAGAACGAGTATGGCATAAGGTTTACACTCGCTCCCGAATCAGCTAAAGCATGAATTGCTGCCAAGTTGCCAAATTGGCAAGGTAAAGTTAAGCTCCCCGGATCACCCTTCTTCTTTGGTAGTTTGTTTAGCATGGCTGCGGAGCAATTCTCATTCAATACTACTTTCTGCACCTCTTCCATCTTTCTTCTATTAGTGAGGAGTTCCTTAAGGAACTTTGCGTACTTGGGCATTTGCATGACGGCTTCGATGAAAGGAATGTTTATTTGAAGAGTTTTAATATGATCAAGGAATTTCTGATACTCCTCTTCCTGCTTCTCCTTCTTGGCTCGGGCTGGGTACGGCATTGGAGGCTGGTAAGGTTTGACGGGTGGTTGATCATGCGGTTTTTCAGATGTACTCGCCGAGTACATCGGTCCTACTCGGCGAGTAGATCTCTCAGATTGTGAATGTTGGTTCTCAGCTTGTGCTTCCGTTTCTTCCTTCTGTGAGTCCTTATTCTCTTCAGTACGAATGGGGGCCAGGGGAGTAATAACCTTCCCACTTCTTGTGGTAATAATGTTCACTTGCGCGCCTCGTGGGTTGTTCTCGGTTTTGCTAGGAAGTTCACCCGGTGACCTTTGGTTTAATTGTTGAGCGAGTTGCCCAAGCTGAGTTTCTATATTATGGATGGATGCTTGCTGATTCCTAAGCATTGTTCTTGTTTCTTGGATAGCAGCATCGTGGTCACTGTGTCTTTTCTCGGAAGCAGCCACAAATTTAGTTAGCATCTCTTCCAAGCTTGGCTTCTTCTCTTGCACCGGCTCCTCTTTTTGGTAGAATCCTCTCCCTTTTTGCCTATACTTCTCCTCCTTGGCCTTCTTGTACTCTTCATAAGGCAACCACTCCTTCTTCTGTTTTCGCCAGTCTTCTTCATATCGGTCACCGCTCGAATAGCATGCTTGCGCCTTTTTGTTGCCGTGCTCATCCAAATCACAATCTCTAGTGAGGTGAGGTCCATTGCAATTCTCGCAACCCACCCGTATGGCATGGATCGTTTGATCCATTTTATCCATTCTTCTATCCATGGTTTTTAACATGGCCATGACCGCGGATAAATCTTCAGTAGCAGCATATGCGGCTCCCCTCGTGACATCATTCCTTGGGTTGTGGTATTCTCTAGAGTGTTTAGAGAATTCTTCAATTAATTCTTTGATTACCGGGGGTGGCTTCTTCGTAAGTGGGCCCTGTGAGTCTAGCAGCTGCCGGGTCGTAACATTGACTCCATCATAAAAGATGGACACTTCTTGTTGGCTATTTAGATCATGGTGTGGGCAATTTCGTAGTAGACTTTTGTACCTCTCCCATGCTTCATACAACGACTCTCCAGCTTGTTGTTCAAAATTTGCAATGGCCTTCTTGAGCTTGGCTATTTTTGATGGTGGGCAAAAGTGATCTATAAATTCTTCCTTCATTCTGGCCCAAGTAGTGACTGACCCAGGAGGAAGTGATTTGAGCCAGTCTTTAGCAGCACCCTTGAAGGTTACTGGAAGCATCCTAAGCAGCTGAGTTTCGCGGGTAACATTTGGAATGTTGAAGTAATCAGCAACATCATTTACTTCATCCAAATGTTTGTAGGCGTCTTCATGATCTTTCCCGTGGAAAGGTATCTCCTTGAGTGAGGCTAGGATATGACCTTTTAGCTCAAAGGTGGCAGTTGCGGGAATTGCGGGTTGCACAAGTCCCGGGCCATGGTCGTCGCGCATCCTCTTCTTCCATTCTCCCATGGGAATTTCATCAATGTTAGCCATAGTGAATGCTAATTCTTCCTCCTCTTCGGTGTCTTGCTCGTAAGTTGCCTTGTCTTCTTCCTCGGTTTCGTATCTAATTTCTTCTTGAATTGGCTCTTCAATTTTTAAGGAAGCGCTTGAAGCTCCGGATTTGCTGCTCTTCTTTTTTCCGAAAACAGTCTTCAAGTTGGACAATGGTGATTTCTTTGGTGTGCTTGAACTCTCCACGTCCTTCCCTTTGTTTCTTTTCAATTCGGATTCGGGGTCTTCAAACGGGGGTACCAGTGGTGTGTTTGCTCCTCTGGTCATGAAAGTCCTGAAATTAATCAAATAAAAGCGTAAAAAGAACAAAAAAAAATTTGCAAACAACTAAAAGAAAAAATTCTAAATGAGCTGTTACTCGCCGAGTAGTCGCGAGTGCACTCGGCGAGTAGCAGTGATTTTTCAAAAAAATTTCTAAGTTTTAAATTTAACTAAAACAGATACTAAAACCTAATTGCTATTTACTAAACTGCAATAAATGAACTTTATGCAAGTAAACTCACACAAAGGATCGAAAAAATTAGGAATTAGCTTAATTATTTAGAACCGTTCCCCGGCAACGGCGCCAAAAACTTGATGTGTGTAAATTCAACTAGTTTTATCCCTACTTTTTATTAATAATTTGAGCACACAAAGGCAGTGAACCTGTCTTTAAGTGGTATAGATTGATAAGTAAGGTATCGAACTCAGGGAACGGAAATTAAACTAATAGCTAATTTTAACTAAAATAAATAATAACAGTAAATGGTTTTTCTCTAGTTTTGCAAGACTAGAAACTTAACAAATTAAATTTAACTAATTAACTAAAGCAACAACTATTCACCAAATTTGATAAAGATGTTTCTATTTAGGTTCAACCAATTCACTCCTATGGTTATTTAAGTTAAGATAGATTAATTGCTATTGGTTACCAATGATAATAGTTAGGTTCATGTTCATTACTCCTAACCCTTAGACAATTAACTAATTTAAGCGTTGATCAAGTGTTTAAACTAATTAATTCCCTAGATTAATTATTTGGGTTAAATAAGATTTGTAATGGTCAATTAAGTTATTAATTCAATTAACCTCTTGTTGGTGGTTTCTCAACAAGCTCACACATTAATCTTCCTATTTTCTTATTAATCTTAGTTTCATAATCATTACTTCCAAGCATACGTTTTAGCATTCACATAGACATATGAGGTTAACAATTAAGTGATGTTCATGCAACCTAATTGCCTTCCAATTAACAGAAAATAGTAGTGATTAACACATAAGGTTCTTTAACAAACTTAATTTAACAAATCACCAATAGTTAATTAAACAAAATTCAATAATTAAACCATAGGAGTTCTTTGGTATTCCCCAAACAGAAACAAAAACGAGTTTAGCTCATAGTTGCAGTAGAAACAAACAAAGAAACAAAGTTTAAGAAAGCAAACATGTTTAATTCCTAAGTCTAAGTGGTAGAATTAACCTAATTGCTTGAATTCTTCCAACTCTTGAAGCTTAGGGTTCTTCAATGCCTTCTGAATCTTTTTGTCGCAGGTAATTCTCCCAAAATTCGCCAGAAGTTATATCCCAAGTGATCAGGATTCGTCTTATAAAGATATCTCAAAACAGAGGCTACTCGGCGAGTAGCAGAATCAACTCGCCGATTAGGTCAATACTTATCCGTCTTCAGGTTAGCAGTCGTACATATCTTCTAGTATCTCATCGTGTACTCGCCGAGTAGGGCCGAGGTACTCGCCGAGTAGGTCATTCTTGGCACCCTTTAATCTTCTCTTGCTTTCCTTTTCTCCTTTTTACATCCAAGCATATCTTTTGGGCTGAAAACACAATTCAAAGCATTTTAAGTACCTTTTGTCCAAATTATTCTTATAATTAACCAAAAATAACTAAGAATATATGTTAAATAATTAACTAATTATGCACATATCAAAATACCCCACACTTGACTTTTGCTTGCCCCCAAGCAAAACTATGTTTTAAACACATTAAAATCACATTAATAATTCCAATCCTTCCCAGCCATTATGCCAAGACCGCAACGCATGCATTTGTGTCTAATTCCTAAAAACCCCCATACTCCAAATACTCACAATCCTCATAAACATTCACCCACTCACCCCGAACTATGCTCATTTTATGCAACCCTCCGAATCCATCCTCAGAAAACCTCTTTACCCTCAAGGTATTTTTAATTGAGCAACCCAAGCATACATAATCTAGATAATTACAATTAATGATACCACATTGGAGCTCTTTGGAATTCTTCACTTCTTTGACATTTGATCTTTGATATCTTCAAATTCACCAACTTTGTTGCTTGATTTTTGGTATCTTCAACTTTTTGAATTTCTTCGAATTTCCGATCTTCATATTTGACATTTGACTTTGATGCTCCAAAAATTCTTCAAACTTTTTCTTGTAATTCTCTCTTTTTTTTTTTTTACATGTATTCCTCATTATTTTTTTTTTCACTCAAATCCCTACATGCTTAAGCAGGGGCGCTCAATCTCAACCTTTATTGGCTAATGATAAAAATCTTCCTGGATACATTTCAGGTTTAGGCTGCTAAACATATTGCATCCCTCAGGCTGAGCAGGGTCGTGTTTTTGCCTCATGATTTCACTGGAATAAGGAAGCCACAAATGCACTAGAACGTGTATAGGCTCAACTAAACATTTGGGTTCTCATGCAATTATTAACACAACTTTAATATGGAATCCTAATTTTTACCAAAATTTTCTAATTTAAGACCTAAGCATTTTAAATATTCAACAAGTTAAACATTAGCCTAAATTAAGATTCTAAGTGTTCTAAGATGTGACTAACCCCCTACCCCACACTTATTTTATGCAATGCCCTCATTGCATATTATAACAAAAAAAATGCAATTAGAGAGAAAGTTGGAACAAACTCCCCTGGGGTAGCAGTCGCTAGGTTGACACTCTCGTCTTCAACTCCATCTTCTAGTGACTTTAACCATGGGAACAGCTCATCCATGGCATGGGTGTCATATGTCTCGTGTGGTTGATAGCTCGAAAACTCCAAGGAAAATTGGTTGTTGCACAAGTCGCAGTAGTAGTGCACAAAGAATGTATGAATGGCACATGAACAATAACCAGAACAAAGAAAAATTCCTCCTGCAGCAGGCTACTCGGCGAGTATGCGAGTAAACTCGGCGAGTAGGATGTATCGGACAAGCAGATCGCACAGAAGCAGATGTACTCGCCGAGTAGTATTAGTGCACTCGGCGAGTAGAGCATATAATTCCAGAAATTGTCTAATTGCTGGCTTTCTTTACTCTAGTGTTGTCATGCAAATATAAATGCACTCTCCAAGAACTCTCTAAACAGCAGCACTCTAATAAATTCTCGATTAGTACGGACTCAACCCTAGGAACAAAACTCCATAAGCATCCCTAAAAGCTCTCATTCCTCGCTTGACCATTCCTAAATAGCATGCATCCTAGCTTCAATACCTGAAAAGAAAACTAACAGTAACACTAAAATTCAAACCACTTCACCAAGTCCCAAGTTCACAATTGTTTTTTTTTTTTTTTTTTTTTTTTTTTTTTTTTTTTTTTTTTTTTTAAAACAAACATCACAAACAAAACAAATAAAAATAAAATCTTCATTCCTCATCGTCCATCCCAGCTCCTCCAGCTCCACTTCCACCTTCTCCACTCCTTCGTTGCATCCGTTCGTCCCAATTCATTATGTACGGATAACCGGGTCCCGGCCGCGGGGCAATGTGCATTTGTTGGAAAAGATAATCAAAGGATTGATTGGTGTAATTGACTCCTTGCCCTATATCATCCAAGTATCGCCGATACTCCACTTGGTTCCACCCTTCGTTATCCTCCACCGGAATCACCGGTGGGTCTTCACGTACCCGCTCGTTCCTTGGCCTAACCCGCCTTCCGGGCTCTTCTGGGACCGCCGGCTCATCTTCATTTGGAATAGTAAAGGAATCACCAAATTTCTCCATTATCCGAGCCCTCCTATAGAGTGCCGTATTGAACGGAGGAGGGTGGATAACCGTTAGCATTTGGGCTTGCGGTAATTCCAAAATCCCAAATGATCGCGCGAGCCTCGTGATGAACATACCCCCATTGATCTTCGAGTTGATTTTTTCCTTAACTGCTCCCTCCGCAAGAAATTTAGCAATGCAATATGGGAGATTGCAGAAAACATCGGGGGTGATGATACTCCACATATAAAAGATATCAAGGGTGGGAACTTTATCCCCATCCTTTCGCATGTTGATTGTGCTTGCAATGAATCGGTGAATGAGTCGATGGATTGGAGAACGAATATGCCCTTCTTGAGCAGTGGAAGGTATATAGACCCGGTTAGCAATTGTACTCCACCATGTTGATGCCACCACCCCCTCGGGAAGTTCTTTGTAGGTATTTTCCAAGAAGGCTTCAAAGTAGTCCGTCATCGCCATATCTTGATCGTAGATGCCCAACCGCC
This sequence comes from Lactuca sativa, assembly GCF_002870075.4. NCBI lineage: Eukaryota > Viridiplantae > Streptophyta > Magnoliopsida > Asterales > Asteraceae > Lactuca > Lactuca sativa. Next base: position 329,718,202 of record NC_056626.2, on the reverse strand, counting down.
AAGAGAACTCAACCATGCTGCATTGTCGCATCTCTCCTCCCAAAGAAAACGAGATCGTGTTTGGATTGTAATATTCACTCCCACCTCGGAATGAAATAGTAGCAAAGAATTCCCAGCACAACTCCGCATATACTGGCTCTTGTATTTTAAATAATTGCAGCCAACCATCACAAGTGATGTTGGCATAACCCAAGTTACAATCTTTTACCAAATATGGAGTAAGTTCCTCTTCCAAGCCGACATTACCCATCCATCCCCAATCCACTGCAGTGGGCAAGTGAATTTCTTTCTGTCGCAGCGCTTCCAACCTGTTTAGGGCTCGAGTTTTGGAGGATTTAGAGGTAATTTGTTGAAAGGCTAACCATGGCATATCACCATGGCCTCCTCCACGTGATGACTGTCCTCTCCTTGCCATGATATCTTGGTGCTTGAATTAAGAGAAATTGGAAGAAAATTGACTAGATCTTGAGGAACTTCTTGGGAGGTGGCTGAGAGAAACTGCTCGGCGAGTATGGGGGTGAAGTGTTGAACAAAAGCAGTTTTTTACAGATTTTATTTTACTGGGTTTAAACCGTATACTCGCCGAGTATAATGGATATACTCGCCGAGTACGGACGCGTGTTGTGAAGTTTTAGCTGTATACGAGCATCTACTCGCCGAGTGTAACCGATATACTCGCCGAGTATATGTCTCAGATTGAAAAAATTTAAGTTTTTGCCAATTTTACTATGTGATTTCCTTTATTTTAGCCTTTCCACCCCACACTTTCAGTAGAGCTTGTCCTCAAGCAATTAGAGAAGTAGAATGAATGACTAGAAATGAAAAAAAAAAAAAACATTACGAAAAATAAAGAGCGGGAAAAAAAATGCAAACGTGAAGCTCGGGTTGCCTCCCGAGAAGCGCTTCTTTTGATGGAGTCATTAGCTGGACTCCGCCCCTTTTATGTTTTTGCGATTCCGCACAGCAGGAGCTCCTCCATTCCTTCATTGCGGGGGACTCCTTCTTCATATTTCTTCACTCGATGGCCATTGACTTTAAATGGCGTGCCATCTCTCGAGATCAATTCAATAGCCCCATGAGGAAACACCGTCTTGACCACAAATGGACCATCCCACCTGGATTTAAGTTTTCCCGAGAAGAGTTTTAGGCGGGAATTGAAGAGTAGTACTTTTTGGCCTTCATGGATGTCCTTGCTTTTGATTCATAGGTCATGCCATCTCTTGGTCTTTTCTTTATAAAGCCATGAGCTAGAATAGGCTTCATTTCGTAGTTCTTCAAGGGCATTCATTTGCATTAAGCGGTTTGTCTTCATTTCTTCCATGTCAAAGTTACATCTTTTTAGCGCCCAATATGCCTTGTGCTCGATTTCAACCGGTAAATGGCATTGCTTTCCATAAACTAACCTATATGGTGTAGTACCAATAGGTGTTTTGAAAGCGGTACGGAACGCCCATAGCGCGTCATCCAATTTATCCGACCATTCCTTGCGATTACTTCCCACCGACTTCTCCAAGATACGCTTCAAAGCTCGATTGGTAACTTCCGTTTGCCCACTCGTTTGCGGGTGGTATGATGTGGAGAACTTATGGGTCACCCCATATTTCTTGAGCACCTTGTCCAATTGATCATTGGCAAAGTGTGTACCACGGTCACTAATTAAGGCCTTTGGAACACCAAACCGGGAGAATAGTCTTTTCAAGAAGCGTACCACTACCCGTCCGTCGTTTGTAGGTAAAGCCTGCGCCTCCGCCCATTTTGACACATAATCCACCGCCACAAGAATGTACTTGTTTCCTTTGGATGTGGGGAATGGCCCCATGAAGTCTATGCCCCACACGTCGAACACCTCGCACACTTGAATGCTATGTTGTGGCATTTCATTACGGGAGGAAATGTTTCCCACCCTTTGGCAAGCATCGCATTCTTTGACATATTGGGCTGCATCTTTGAAGATTGTTGGCCAATAAAACCCAATGTCAAAGATCTTCTTCGCGGTATAGTGTGCGCCATGATGTCCTCCCGTGGGTCCGCTATGGCATTGCTCTAGTATTTTTCGACTCTCCTTTCCGAACACACATCTTCTTATAATCCCGTCCGCGCAACTTTGGAAGAGGTATGGATCGTCCCAAAAGTAATATTTGATCTCCGAAAAGAATTTCTTCTTTTGCTGACTACTATACTCCTTCAGGACGTAATTTGTAGCTAAGTAGTTAGCTATATCCGCGAACCATGGTTCCTCTCCCACGGACACCATAATGTATTCATCCGGGAAGTCATCTCCATCTTTATCTTCTTGCAATGCCGGGTTCTCGAGCCTAGATAAATGATCGGCAGCTACGTTCTCCATTCCCTTCTTATCTCGTATCTCTATATCGAATTCTTGAAGAAGCAGCACCCATCGTATTAGTCTTGGCTTGGCATCCTGTTTGGAAAACAAATACTTGATAGCCGAGTGGTCAGTAAAAACAGTGGTTTTAGATAAAACCAAATAAGGGCGAAATTTATCGAAAGCATAAACTACGGCTAACAGTTCTTTTTCAGTAGTGGTATAATTCTCTTGGGCAGGATTCAAGGTCTTGCTTGCATAATAAATGGGTTGAAAATGCTTGTCAACCCTTTGTCCAAGGACGGCTCCTAGTGCATAGTCACTCGCATCACACATGATCTCGAAGGGTAAGTTCCAATTTGGTGCTATAATGATTGGGGCATTAGTTAATTTTTCTTTTAAAAAGTCAAATGCCTCTAAACACTCTTTAGTGAAATTAAAGGGTGCATCTTTTAACAATAATTGTGTTAGAGGTTTCGTAATTTTAGAAAAATCTTTAATAAAACGCCGGTAAAAGCCTGCGTGTCCCAAAAAGCTTCTAATGCCCTTCACATTAGTTGGCGGGGGTAATTTAGCGATGGTGTCTATCTTTGCCCGATCCACCTCAATCCCCTTTTTAGAGACTTTATGTCCCAATACTATACCCTCCTTGACCATGAAATGACACTTTTCCCAATTTAGGACCAAGTCGGTTTTCTCACATCTAGCAAGCATCGAGTCAAGATTTGTAAGGCAGTCATTAAAAGAAGATCCAAATACAGAGAAATCATCCATAAAGACCTCCATGAATTTCTCCACCATATCATGGAATATGGCGGTCATGCACCTTTGAAATGTCGCAGGTGCATTGCATAAGCCAAATGGCATGCGTCTATAGGCGAAGGTCCCACTGGGGCACGTAAAGGTGGTCTTTTCTTGGTCCATTGGGTCTATGGGTATTTGGAAATACCCGGAAAACCCGTCTAAGAAGCAATAATAGCTATGGCCCGAAAGTCTCTCTAACATTTGGTCTATGAAAGGAAGGGGGAAATGGTCTTTGCGAGTGGCATCGTTTAGCTTGCGATAATCGATACACACTCGCCAACCGGTTACCGTTCGCGTTGGAATTAACTCATTCTTCTCGTTGGTAATGACCGTCATTCCTCCTTTCTTGGGCACCACCTGGACCGGACTCACCCATGGGCTATCGGAGATGGAGTAGATGATTCCTGCATCCAAAAGCTTTACCACCTCCTTCTTGACGACTTCTTGCATGTTCGGGTTTAATCTTCTTTGATGTTGCACCACCGGTCTGGCTCCTTCTTCTAAGTTTATTTTGTGAGAGCAGTAGGATGGACTTATTCCCTTTATGTCGGAGATGCTCCACGCGATGGCTTTCTTCCTTTTCTTCAGTACCCGTACAAGCTCTTCCTTTTCTGTCTTGGAGAGATCTGAGGCTATAATTACTGGCTTCTGATTTCCTTCTTCCAGAAAGGCGTATTCCAGATGGTTAGGCAGTGTTTTAAGCTCCAATTTAGTGTTCATAGTGGCGTACTCGCCGAGTGCAGGTATGGTACTCGGCGAGTTCATGGCGGCATTTGCGACTGCTGACTTTTCTTCAGGTGTACTCGGCGAGTAGATCGGGTCTACTCGGCGAGTAGGGCTTTCAGCTTGGTTTTTGAGTTCTTCATACTCTGCTTCCTCCAACAGTCTTTCAATCTCTAGTAAATCTTTCTCTGGATCAAATACTTCTTCAAAAGCTGCAACCTTGCTGGAATCTTCAGGTATGTCTCCTTCCAATAACTCGTCAAGCATGTCGATTGAGAACGCCGTGTCGTCACTACTCCTTGAGTACTTCATGGCTTGGTCTACCCCGAATGTTACTGAGTCATCCCCAACTCGCAATGTGAGCTTTGAGTCTCTTATGTCTACGATGGCGCTAGCGGTGTTGAGGAAGGGTCTTCCAAGGATGATTGGTACTTGCGGATCCGCCTCCATGTCAAGAATGATGAAGTCAGCCGGGAAGACAAACTTGTCTACTTTCACTAATAGATCTTCACATATGCCTCTTGGGAAAGTAACCGTCTTGTTTGCTAAATGAATTGCCATCCGAATTGGCTTTGGCTCTGGGAGGTCCAGCTTTTTGAAGAACGAGTATGGCATAAGGTTTACACTCGCTCCCGAATCAGCTAAAGCATGAATTGCTGCCAAGTTGCCAAATTGGCAAGGTAAAGTTAAGCTCCCCGGATCACCCTTCTTCTTTGGTAGTTTGTTTAGCATGGCTGCGGAGCAATTCTCATTCAATACTACTTTCTGCACCTCTTCCATCTTTCTTCTATTAGTGAGGAGTTCCTTAAGGAACTTTGCGTACTTGGGCATTTGCATGACGGCTTCGATGAAAGGAATGTTTATTTGAAGAGTTTTAATATGATCAAGGAATTTCTGATACTCCTCTTCCTGCTTCTCCTTCTTGGCTCGGGCTGGGTACGGCATTGGAGGCTGGTAAGGTTTGACGGGTGGTTGATCATGCGGTTTTTCAGATGTACTCGCCGAGTACATCGGTCCTACTCGGCGAGTAGATCTCTCAGATTGTGAATGTTGGTTCTCAGCTTGTGCTTCCGTTTCTTCCTTCTGTGAGTCCTTATTCTCTTCAGTAC